>NC_079340.1:16516735-16825550 GCF_029582105.1 Oenanthe melanoleuca | reverse complement strand
GAGACGATTTGCACTCACCACCCTGCGGGATTTTGGGATGGGGAAAAAGGGCATTGAGGAGCGGATCCAGGAGGAAGCTCGTTTTCTGGTGGAGAGGATCAAGAACACACATGGTATGATAAGGCCTTTGTGCCTGCTGAGACACTCTGCATATCTGCAATGAGACAGTGAGGGGTGTAGAGTTGCTTCACAAAATCTATGACCCAAGATGTGTATGGCTGCTGTTTCTGCTCCCTGCTTCTGTAGGCAAAGCTATCACTCCTGACAGTGGATCAATCAAAGGCACTGTGACAGTATGGAGGATAAAAGTAGGAAAGGTTTGGAAAGCACCTTTTAATCTATTCTGCTTGAGGAACGAGACAGGCAAAAGGAATGGCTTTGCCACAGAGCCAAGGGTTTGATGGAATTCAGCCATGAGACAGTGCTGGATGCTGTCAGGTAACTGAGTACACTCTTCTTCACCTTGTCTCCTGCAGCTCTATGTGAACAGATCTGGGAGAAGTAGGTGACCAGAGTACTCATTTGCAGATATTTGGGGTTGGATCCAGTCCATCTGAACAGTAGACAATACATTCCAGTATTGGTGGGCTGCCCAATGGGAACAAGGGATATAAGCTGCTTCTGAGGGCAGGGCATAAGGTGACCCACTTGGTTTCAAACTGTAGATGTGTTTTCTGGTAGTATATAAGTCAATGCTACTTCTAAGTGTGTCCCCTGAAGGTGGCACAGTACCAGTCTGGACCCCAGACTTCCCTTTCATTGCCAGCCCTCAGTGGGTGCCTATTCTGCATGGGGGTCAAAAGCAGATGGATCTAAAAGAATGATTAAGCATCACTGTTTTCCATGAGCCACTACAAAAATCAGTCTGGCGTCTCAGATAAACATTCATTTTATAAATCAGAGAAAACACTCTCACTTGTATTGCTTCTATCTTCTGACTATCACAGTAATACTATATTTCTTATGCCCTTATGCAAGCCTCTGACTCTGGCTCATCTAATTACAGCATCTTTTACTGTGTATTAAGAGGTTTTACAAGCAAGATGTATACAAGCAAAAAGTATAAATCCATTATTTACCCTTAATGCAATTAAGAAATAGCTATGACTAGTGTCTTCTACAGTCAACATTAATATACTCACCCCCTCTGAAACATCTGCTGAGTCTTCAGCAGCCACAAAGTCACCAGTCAGGCAGACAATTGGTCTATGGCTCCTTGGTCTTTTGGGCTATTTCTCCTTGGAATAGTTTGCTACCAAGTTGACATCTTCTCACTCTGTGGTTTTCTTTCAGGACTTTATACCTTTTCATGTTATTGTTTCTCATCTTGAAACCTTGAGATGCACCTTATCAGTGTCTGTAATTATAACTTTCCTTTGTTTCTTGGGTCTAATCTTGCTTTTTGCTTACACCATAATTCTCTTCTAGGAGTTATGCAGCTGTGCTATCAAAATTGGACTTTGATCACAGGCATTTGAACCCCAAGGAGAGGGTTATATAACTGAGGTCATGCTAGTGAAGTTAATAAGGAGAGTGCAGTAACTTAAAGCATGGTTAAGGCAAAGTCCCCATGGTTTCATTGGGATTTTGTGGTAATGTTTAGGCTGTTTCTAATAAACAGTCTATAAGACAGACAGGCATGTGCTATCTAAAGAGGAACTAAGGCACTCAGACCAGTTCACTTCAAGAAGAGAAGAATAAAATGGATAAGCCCTTCACCATCCTTTCAAAGAAGTGCAAAATTCTGGATCTCCAGAGAATGTGAAACTACCATGTGGTGTCAGAGAAGCGGATGATCCATGAAATACTGAAAGCAAGTATTTTTTTGTGGTTGTTGCAGAGCGACCCTTCAACCCTGGCAGTTTCCTAATCCATGCTGTTTCCAACATCATCTGCTCCATCGTCTTTGGGGACCGGTTTGACTATGAGGACAAGAAATTTCTAGCTTTAATTGACTGGATAGAGGAAAACAACGACCTCCAAGGCACTATACAAACACAGGTTTGTGTGGTTTTATTTAATACATTTGTTACTTATTATAAAATTTTATTAAGGAGTATTTATTCCTGTTATTAATTTTTATTTGCAGTGGGTTTTCCTAAATTTGAAAGAAAAATTTTGGAAATTAAAAAGGCAGTCAGACAAATTCCTGCTGTTTTTTCCTTATCTTATGGAATAGCCATTGTATGTCCAAAGGCTGTCCTTGCAAAAGTTGCTCAAATCCTTGAATGTAGTGAAACCATAAAGTAAATGGCCAAAAAATCCTGAGTAAGAAAGACCTACTGTTCCAAAACAGTTTAATTCCCCAATTTTCATAGTTACAATTAGGGGAACATTTTATTTTATCCACATTAATCAGAACATGTTTTTTCATCCCTTTATTTTTACAGCTATATAATTTCTTCCCAACTGTCATGGATTATTTACCTGGACCTCATCAAAAACTGATAAAAAATTTTGAAAAAGTTGATAAATTTACAACAGATATTGTAATGGAACATCAAAAAACCCTGGATCCCACGTGTCCTCGAGATTTTATTGATTCTTTTCTTAATAAAATGGAACAGGTACTGTAAGAGTAGAGATTTACTGGATTATACAGAAATCACTGCTTGAATCACTTCTTTTTACTTGTAATGGGGCATTAGGTTTTTGCAAATACAGAGGGAAACTTGCTCTTCTTGACACATTGACTTCATTTTATCCTGTCAATTTTCTTATCAAGGATTTTTAAACAGAATTAACAGCATGAGCCAAATGATAAAAGCTGAAGAGCAATCTGGTTAATATAATTCAATGCTCCTTCCATATTATAAAAGGTTCACAATATTATTCAGTAAACTTACCATAAATGCTGTTCTGGAGAGTGTCATATTTTTGAAAGAATATTGGATGTGTTCATAAACCTACATTATGGGTACAGGATTTTTCTTTTTAAGCATACTTCTTCACTTTGTCATTCATAAACCTTCTGCTAAATCTTCCTGCAGGAGAAAGGGAATCATGACTCAAAATTCACCGTTGAGACCTTGAGCATGACAACTCTCGACTTGTTCCTTGCAGGAACAGGGACCACAAGCATCACACTGAGATTTGCAATTCTGATTCTCCATAAATACCCAGAGATAGTAGGTAATGGAAATAAATAGTTTAAAACTTTTTAATAGGTTGTGGGATCAGGAAATATGTTTTTGCAGTGTGGAAATGTGTATAAGTCTTAGTTGTCATCACAGGATGCAGTTGTTAGCAGTAAGAATATTCATATCTTCCTGGTGTGCTAAAAGCAAATCTAGTTCTAAATATGGAAAGAGGTTTAGGCAAACAGATGGGCTACTTGTTCATTCAACATTTACTGATTTCTTAACAGAGAAAATGCAAAAGGAGATTGATTCTGTGATTGGCCGAGACCGAAGCCCCCACATGTCGGATCGGAGCCAGATGCCCTTTACAGATGCTGTGATCCATGAAGTCCAGAGATACATTGATTTCCTTCCTACTAATGTCCCACATTCTGTAATCAGAGACACCAAGTTCAGAGACTATTTTATCCCCAAGGTCTGTTCCACTGTCTGAGAAAGGTCATAGTCTCGAGAATAATGATGAGTGTTGTTCTTTATATTTTATTTATTTTCAAAAGCATTGAAATGTGATACTGAATTCAATTTTGTTAAGGGGATTCTGGAAGTTATTGAGTCCAACCCCTTGTATTAGAAAAAAAATAATAAAATACTCTTTCATCCTCTGTATGAATAGGGAGATATTTCTATTTTTTTTCATATCAATGTAAAGTGTAATTTATTTGGAAGCAATATTAAGTACGCTAAACAGACTCACTATTAAAATTCACTAAAAAAAAATCTTTGCCATACCAATGGCATATATTTTCATGCACTAAATGTTCATTTAATACTGGTTAAACCTTGACTACCTTTCTGTTTAGGTCTGGGAACTTCTTAGTGCCTTCTTGCTTTAATGTATCTCCTTTGTACCTTTCTTTTTTGTTAATTCAGGACACTCTGATATTCCCTATGCTGAGTTCTGTCCTACATGATAGCAAGGAATTTCCAAATCCAGAAAAATTTGACCCAGGACATTTCTTGAATGCAAATGGTACCTTTAAAAAGAGTGACTACTTCATGCCATTTTCTGCAGGTAAGGCCTCTTGCTATTTCAGATCCTAGACCATCCTCTCCTGAAATCTCTCTGAAGATTTCATGGTTCCATCAACTGTCTCTACAGTGGCGTCAGGTGACATTTGCTAGAGTCACTTCTGGGCAGCTCTAACGCCTGCTCTAGAGTTCTAGCTGACCTCCTTTTTTAGCAGACACAAAACCTCCTCCAATGCCTTCTACAAGATGTGTATGAAGTGAGACTCAGCCACACAACTTGTTTCTCAAACCATGAAACAGCAGAAGAATATGAGCAACCAGAGCCTTCAAACTGCCTTCATACACTGAGGGGCTCTCATTGCTCTACACCTTTAGTTCCTAGTTTAATTCATGCTTCCCCAAATACTGCAGTGCTGCCTGTGCATTCTGAGATATCTGAACTTTCATGGAATTGTGGTTAAAATCAGTTATCAGCAAAATACTCCACCGTCACCTCTTTTTTTTTTTTTTCTTAGGAAAACGCATCTGCGCAGGAGAAGGTCTGGCCCGGATGGAGCTATTCATATTTTTAACATCCATCCTGCAGAACTTTACTTTGAAGGCTACTATAGATCACAAAGACATTGACATTACCCCAATAATCACCAGTCTGGCACATTTGCCCCGACACTATGAGGTGTCTTTTGTTCCACGTTAGCCAAGTGAAGAGAGCTTCCAGCTCCCTAACTCATGAGTGCTGTGGTTGAACATCAGTCATTCCCCAATCTGTTGGGAATGAAACACTCAGACCATTTGATACTTTATGGAGAGAAGAATGCTTAGAAAATAAAATAGTTTGGTGCTTTTATAATCACCACAGACAGCTCTTAACAGAGTAGGCAAGAACACAGAAAAGGACACAGCTCCCTGTGCAAAATTACAGATTCTTCTCTGAATCTACCTCACCCAGCTCAGGTTCCTGTCTGGCTCCTGACATGCCAGGCTGGCTTCACTAGTTCTCTGAGAGCCCTGCTGCTGCTGTCCCTATCATCTGAGGGCTTCCAGCAAGAACAGATGCTTGTGCTTTTTACGAACTCTGCTTGAAGTACCTATCTTTGTACTTTCAGTTTGTTTTTAATATATCTGTAAAACAAACATAAAACACTGAGGGTTTTGTTTTTGTTTTTTTTTTATAATGATCATCTATTGTATTCTTGCCTCAATAGTTACTGTCTACTGTGGTAGGGATAGAGTTTATCAATGACTGGGCAGATGGGTCATCCTCTGTGTGATTACAATGAGGGTTTGTGAAATTGCAATTTATACTGCAAAATAAAAAAGTAGTATGCTGAATTGTTGTTTTTCTGATATCCCAGAACACCTTTAGTGAAAAAACAGTGTCCACAAAGCCTATAATCCAAAATCTCTTACAAGTGCTGTACACATCTGACTGCTTCATTTCACTCACTTACAAGAACTGTAGTATGGCTTGAAGAATGAGCTGGCTAATGACCTATAAATGTCCATTGCCAATATGGGATAAAGCTGCACTGACCCCATGGGATCTAGGAGAACCCCAACTGTGGTTACAGAGCTATTCATTGGGGTGAAAAAAGGAAAAATTAAGTAATACCAAGATTTCCCCGCCGGCCCCCAGTGCCTTTTCCTGGATAAATGCCAGCTTGCATCTCCCCAATATTTTATGAAGTACATAAAGATCACTACAGCAATGTTACAATCTGGAAAAAAAATGTAAATAGAGTTTATATGACTTGCCAAGCATATATATACAGATCAATGGCTGGCATTTCCTGTCTTAAGCACATTCCCATCAATGTATAATATATATTGATTACAGTGAAGACAGAGAGCTGAATCTGTACTATGTGGGAAAAGACAGAACTGTAAAATTACCACAATGCCATTAACTGTTTATGTGAAACAGATAGAACTTGCTTCCTTTCAAAGATTAATAAGCTAGATATACTACATGTTACTAGCATGGCATTGCAAAGGCAAAAAGATATAAGTCCTCCTACCAGATAAAAAGAAGAAAGCACTGTACTTCCTCTAGCTGTGCCATGACTAAAATAGCAAAAGCAAATGAGGGAGCAGCTTTCTTGCTCGTTATCTTCCTCCATGCTGAAAAGTCAAGAAGGCAGCCAATGCAAATCAGCAAAACAGCTTTAGCACCTGGACACTCCACCATGGTATGAAGTGGGCTTTGGGATTAGAGGAGGGCTAAAGCCATGTGCCCTGATTCTGAAGACTGTGGATATCTCCACAAAGTGCTGCTCTGAAACTTGAATGACTTCAGAATAACCTGTTAGAACAGCTGTGCAGAACTGTCTTAAGATGCTGGAAAAAAAGTTCTCTGGAACTGAACTCTTCTGCTTCGTCTAAAGAGTTGTATTTACTAGGATGATGTTCATCCT
This sequence comes from Oenanthe melanoleuca, assembly GCF_029582105.1. NCBI lineage: Eukaryota > Metazoa > Chordata > Aves > Passeriformes > Muscicapidae > Oenanthe > Oenanthe melanoleuca. The sequence continues at coordinate 16,819,027 of NC_079340.1, read as the reverse complement.
CTGGTCTGCAGTTGAAGTCAAAGCCATTGAGTCCTACCTCAGCTCCAAAGTGGTTTGCAGATTATTTTGATGACACACTTTTCCCCCTGGACTCTCAATTTACCAGCCCTATCTTTCCTGTTTTCCTCCTGTTCCTCCCTTTAAGAACCTATTCTTTTCTTACTCTGTTTTCCACCAGAAAATGCTGCAAAGGAGAACTGTGAGATTCAATCTCCTGTACCTCCTCTGGAATTCTCCAGGTGAAACATCTGAGCAGTAACCAAGTCGTGGTTTTGCTTCTGGACTGACTATATATTTCCCCAATACAATGCTGTTCACACACACCTATGTCTCTTCTGTGGTGCTACTCTCCAAGGACCTGCCATCCTTGACACGATTTGGATTCTACCAGTGACACAGAGGTCCCTCAGGCAAGGAGGGCAACAGTTACTCAGAGACACAACTGGAAACATAGCTGTCAGCCTAACCAGACTGACACTGTCACAGTTCTCCAGCCAGCCAGGAAGTCTCTCTCTAAAACTTCCTCTCAGAAAGTCAGTTGTGGGACAAGCCTCTTCTCTCAGTTTTGCTTCCTGGAGGTGGACTACTCAAGAGTTTGTGAAGGAACTCACTATTTCTTACCTTTCTTACCTGAAAACAATAAGCACTTGGTGACAGTGAATGGCTAGAAGGATTTCTATCTTCAGAGTCCCTGGAGGTTTCCATCCTTGGAGTTTTAAAATGGCACTGTATTTTGTATTCACAGAAAAACAACTGTTTCAACAGGAACAGGACATGGTCCCTACTGTGCCTTTCCTGTGGATCTGTGTTTTCCCTGCTGACACAGCACCTTACTGTGTCCCCCTGTAGTCCTGCCAGGTAACACAGTGAGCACAGAAATGCTACTTCTATTTCAAACCCGGGATTTTCAAAGTGATGGTAAAGGCTCTCAAAAGTCATCTACTTCACTCTTTTTAAAAAGCACAAGGGAGAAGTATCCATCCTGCCTAATTAGTGGCTCTACACAGCCTGACAGCATCATGATCTTTATCACACTAGCACCTGATTAGACATTCTTTTAAACACTTGAAGTTTGAACCATTCTTTCCTGCATATGAGTATTTGTACAGTCTTCAACTGCAACTCATTCAAAAGCCAGCTTGAATTAGTTAAGGTGAATAGGAACAGAAAAAGTATCCCTGGAGCAGGAGGAATACCTGCTCAGTACAAAGGGCTCTGCCAAATTGGCAATTTGGAACATTGTTAACCTAGTAGAGAAGCAGATTTTTGAACTAGGCATGGCATTACAAAAACTAGTAGGATCAAAATTCCCTGGTAAAGTAGAGAAAGGGTCTGCTAAGTTAACTAATATGTCTTGAAACTTTACCAGAGGTCCAGACAGTCGAAGAACGTAATTGCAGGACTACTTGATGCAGAGCTTAAAACACGTTCTCTTCTCTCATCCCTAGTAGCTTGAACAAGTTTGTCTTCATTAACAGACCCCTTTGAAAAAATACAACAGCCTGTGCAATCTTTCCAACAGAATCTGAGGTTCCAGAGAAATAAATGCAGCAAGTTTATTGTAAATTTGTTATTAGTCTCTCTATTTCAAACAGATAAAAGGGGATACCAAAATGAAGTGCTTTCAATATCCCATCCATTAAGTCCAAAGTTCCAGGTATCTTCCCAAAACAGAGCTCAATGAAGGAAAAATTGAAGTTTAGGTCCCACTGCTACTAAGGGAGAATGTCTTTAGAGATTATGGAAGACTTTCCCTAGAGTGAGTATTCCATGTGGAAAATAGGACTAACACACATAGAGCCAATATCGACATGATTTAAGGACAAGCTTCTACATTTCACTGCAGAACTGAGGGAACAGTACCCCTTGAGAAGAGGAAAATATTATTCAGCCTTAAGCCTGAATACAGCCTACTGTATTCAACAGCTGGAAAAAGTTCCCAATCTCCATGATAGCTGTAACCAAATCCTTGTCAACATACAGAATTGCTGTTGTGCAAAACCAGAGATCGGTCTGATTCACTGCCCAACTCCAGCTTATAGACTGTTGCACTTTCATCGTTTCTCCAGTTTTTTGTACTTGGCTTCTGCAGAAAGAAAAATAGTATTTTAGTACTGGGTAGATAAAAGCTTTGAATCCTGTAAGCTAATTTACTGTACCACTCAGGAGCCTTTTTTTCTAATGCATTACAGTAATTTTTTTAAGAACCTAAGTCAAGTGTAAGTCAAACAATAATATTAATTTAAGCCAAGAGGCTTACATTGGGTGCCTGGTGGAACATTATGAATCTCTCAATTTGCAAGGTTAAACATCAGTCTTTAAAATGTAAATCATAAAAAAATAAATCAAGCCTCACTAATAAGCAATAGTTTAACAACACCTAGTCCACCATAATATAACTCATCACACAAATATTTTCTCAATGCTTATCACTTCAGACACAATGTTTGTGCTCAAAAGCAGCATAGGCAACTCTGCAGCTTGTTAAACAAAACAGAGTTTACCTTCTTTCTTTCTTTTTAAATCCCCTTGCAAGGCACTATGCTGCTAGTTCATAACAGTGGAGGACGATAGTTACCAAGTTTTTTGGAATATGCATCCAATTTATAAGCTGCTTGCTCCAGAGCTGCAACCTGTTCCTCAATTAGGTTTATCTGTTCCAGATATGGCTGAAGATCAGCATCTTAAAAAAGCATAAAAATGTTATCATCAGTTCTCAGTAATACATTTCCAAAAAACAGTTCACACTTGAAACACATGAATTTCTTATTACATTATTCAGATAGGAGAGTTCAAAAGTCCCCTCTCCTGTCCCAAAATTAAGTGGTGACTCTGACAACCATGTTCCAGGAAAATACTAAATGTTTAAAAGTACTTCGTAGTCTCTAACACAAGTAACAAGAGAACATGAATTAAAAGAAGTGTTATTCCTATCAGATCTAGAATCTGGGGTATACCAGGACACAAATTCAGATGTATTTTCTCTTACAGTAGTCTACAGAATCTAAAGCTGTTAAGAAATATACAAGGCTAGCATTGCATAGCAGCACATCTACATCAGTCAGTTTTCTTTCCTTCAGCACTAATGCACTGTGAACCTTCTGACCCTAGGATGCTTTATTTCCCAAACAAGTGCACCATTAATTACATCCCTACCTTATTTGGTGTACTTACATTTTTGGTTTAAATCCTTCAGATTTCTACTGATGTTTATAGCAATATCTTTCATTTCTAAGTACTTCAAGCTAGTCAGCTTATTCATGTTTTCCAAGAGTTTGTAGTCTTCACTGGTGGCTTAAAAAATAAAGATTATTTTAATTAAAGGTGATGTGGTTTGAATTGTGTGCAGACTCTTCTTCAAGAGGACAAGAGATTTCAAACCAATAGCCAAACAAAGCACAATAGTTTAGATGGCAATACAGGTTATTAGTATACACTCTATAAAAAGATGACATTTTGTGAATTCCAAAAATCAACTGCCCTGATGAATTCACTTCTAAACTTTTTTTTGAGAAAAATTTACTAAGTCCTCATATTTCTACTCTTAATTCTGTCAAATAGACACTTATGTTTACAAAACTGATAGAACAAATCCAGACTGATAATCTGTATCATACATCCTTCAAGTCTGTGCAAATCAGTAGTGCTGTGGAGTGCTTTCAAACTTAGAACATATGCAATGCATTAACTTGGTGAGCAGTTTACTTTACTCCAGTTAATTTTGAACAGCAGTTTATTCTAAAGCATAAATGTTGGAAAACATGTATGATCCTTGCTCTCAGGAAAAAAATAACTCTGCTCTCTGTAGTGCATTCCTCCTACTCTGTCTTAACCCAGATTGCTTTTGGTAGATTAGTTTTCCATGTACTAACTTCTTCAAGACAAAAAAAGAATTATTTTAAGCTGCTGATATCACACTGAATTGTTCAGAAAAATATTTGTGCTATTTTGGGACTTTATGAAAATAATATAAGTAATCTCAGTGCTGTTAGCAGCCTAGCAATGTGCCAGATTTGGACTGCCAATCTTACCAGATGTGACCTAAATAGCCACGGTTTAGACAAGCTACACAACAGATTTCTTTGAAACAAAGTGAAAAGAAAGAAGAACTAGTAGGTCAGTATTGCAATGCCTTACCTGTCAGTTCACCTGTCAAGTAAGTGGCCATTTTGCTGAACATGTCTTTGCAGAGTTCATTGATGTCTGCCTCTGCTGGCTCCTTAGCTTCCTCTGCTGTTTCAACAGCAGGATCCTCTACTCAGGGTAAAGACATTATAGAGTTAAGACAAACTATAGCAAATCCAGAAACAACAGAAAGATTAAATGGTCCCACTTTTTTCCCCCCTTCAAGTTGCCTACCGCTACTTTCCATGTAAGTTGCCTTCATTACACTAAGAGGTAACAAACCACAGTAGCTTCTTTGAAGTAGCATCAGCATTATTTCCAAATAATACTTTAGGAAGCATTGCTAAGAGACAGGGCCCCGGCCTGACAGCACTGACAAGTATTAGCCCCTTCTTGTGCTTAGCTAGCAAAGCAATTTGGGGAGAACTTCTGAGTGGCTGTGCACGGTGCTGCTGTTTATTTCTTGTCACTGACTCGGAACAGAAGCACAGCTGCCTCAGTGGGCAGCTACAACATATGGGCTACAACAGATCCCCACCTGCGGAGAGCGGCAATGGCCGCTTTTCTTCCCCAAACCCGTTTCTACCACAGCGTGCCCTGGTTCTGCCCCTCCCCGGAGCAGTCGGGCAGCTCTTCCCGACCCGACAGGCCGCTCTTTCCCCCGTCGCAGCGTTTGCCGGCTCTCACACGAAGGCTGCCCGAGGTCCGCGGCTCGCTCCCACCCCAGCGGCGGCGCGGGCAGGACCCGGCCGGGCCCCGGGCCAGCAGCGGCAGCAGGAGCACGGCCCGGCCCGGCCCGGCCGGCACACGCCAGGCCGCGGGCTCGCCGGCAGCTCCTGCCCGCGCCGCGGCCCCCGAGCCCAGCCCCGCGCCGCGGCCCCGGCCCGTGCCCCCGCCCTCCGGCCCCTTACGCTTGGCGGGCTGCGCGCCGGCCTCGGGCGGCCCCTCCGCCGCGGCCGCCATGGCCACGGAGCCGCTCCCACAGCGCGGAGCCGCCTCAGCCCCGGGCCCGCCCCGCGCCCGGCGCAGGGAGGAGCCCCCGAGCTCCGCCCCTGAGGGGCGAGGACGCGGCTGCCGGGGGACACAAAGAGCGAGGGGTAAAACGTGTACGAGGTTACTTTAACAGCTGTTAAAAGCAGTGGAACAGCACCGGGAGCGCCTGGTTGGGGCTCGACGCGGCTGCGCCGTCAGTGCGATCACTTCCCCTTCCCACCGCAGCCGGACCGCTCGCTGCAAAGCACCGGCAGGGCTCTCACACCGCGCGGTTCAGGTACTGCTGCCAGCCCGGCCACCACGGGCACGCTCTTCACTCCTGTGCTTGAGGATGTTTTCCTTTGGCTTTGCTGATCCACTTACATCTGCAGGTCTTAGTGCCATTTAAAAGCATCTCTTCTGTTGCTGACGAAGTACCGGCACGATCGTCTGCCCTGTGAACTGTGGTACATGTTGCTATAGTTGCCACAACAGTGTCTATGTAGTTTTTTTTCAGTCCACAGTGTAAGTAACACTACATAGAGATAGCACAGCTAAGAATTGAGTCTGCTGTTAAAAACTTGTGCCAGTAGTAAGTATACAAATTTTTATTTAGAAAAAAATAAAGAAAAAGGGCATTCCCTCTCCTCTTTTTAAGTAGTAAATATATTTCTTGCTGTTCACAGTGCAGGGGGGAAGTTTTTTTGTTTCTTTTTTCTGCAGTACAACAGTATATATTTCTCTTCTTTGGTGAGATGTCTTAACACCACTGCTGTTTAGTTTTTAATGAAACTAAAGCTGTTTCTGGAAGTAGCTTCCACTGAGAAACTACTAGAAGTGTAACTTCTTTCCTGGTCATGAGTGCTTGGTCTCTGCACTGACTTCAAACTCAATTACATCTCCAACACATTGTGAACGGTCTCTGTCTCTCCTCAGATGTGACAGGCACTAACAAGGGGCAACATATCAATACACAAATGCCACCATCACCTTCCACCTTTTGTGATGGAGAAGCTCACATGTTCAATGGAATATTTTGTATATAAGCTGGCCACAGAATAATAATGATTTACAATATAAAGTTTGATATGTACCTAAGGAATTATAAGAATTATATTGTCTTAGGAAAAATCACTTACACAATGTACATTCATGCATTTCTTCTTAAAACCCACAATCCTGTGGAGGTCACGCTCCAGAAACAGGTGAACAGGTTTCCCATCTGAAGGCCAGCAAAGTCAGCTGAAACATTTTGGCAATCTCCAGTAGGCCCTAACAAGCTTTGCAGTTTTAACACCTGAGAAGCTGCAGGGCAAGGCAACACAGGAGTCTATGTGAACTTCCTCATAAACCGGAGTTTTGCATAGGCAATGATAAGGAAGATAACAGTCATGCAGAAGAGAGCCACTATGTTTTCCCACATTGCCCAGCTGGTAGGGGCAATTCCTTGGCTGCACAGGTATGCTTCACCAGAACACCTGCAGGAAAGCAAGGGGCACAAGTCCATATTACTACGTGGCACACATCTTCAGGTTATTACTTTTATTCCTGTTCCACAAAGATCCTTCTACCCTCAGTTCTGTGAAACAGGTGATAGAAATAGAGAACCCATCACCAAATAAAACTCAAGGGACAAATCTAGATCTCTAGTTCTCATAATTTTTCAGTAGCAACCTAATTGTTCTCTATAGATAACTGGCAACGTATAAGGAAACCTCAGAACGACCTTAAACTGCAGTAAGTACAGAAGCATTAGTTTCCCCTCAATAATCACTGGAAAAGCCATGGAAACACTGCTCTAGCACTTGTGCTCCCTGCAAAACACTCAGTTTGCATCTCTCTAGTATGTGTCACCAAATAATTGCACTGCTACAGCTTAAGGTATTGATAGCCAAAAGTATTTCAAATGGGGCAAAATGGAGCACTGCAAGAGAGATACCTTGGCTCTCTCTGTATCAGGGAGGTTAATATTTACAAACAAGCTCTATGCTGGAGGCATGTTTTTGATCACAGGTCTACTGCTCTCAAGCAACTCTGTAGCTGTCCACACACTGCATTTCCATTAAGTAACCCCAGATTTGTTTAGGAAAACTGATCAGTTTGGGCTAGGTTATCAAATTCAAAACTTAGTTTAGCTCATCTGTCTGATCTACTAACAAGTAAAGTTTCATCCCTACTTCACTCTTGGGTAATTGTGGAGTTTTACAGCATAATCCTAAAATACATTACTTTGGGACAAGTTGTTGAAACTGACTTTTAAGTGGTTATTCTGTGAATGGTATAAAAATTTGACACAGTCAGACTTCCCTTTAAGCAAGTCATCATGATTCAGGCCTAGAACCACCATGAGTTACTTACATTTCTTCTGAAATATTGGGAGGACAACTGCCTGTATCTCCCACAAACACTGTAGCATTTGGATTCTTCTCACCACAGAAGTAGAGATCTCTGTACTCATTCACCTGAAGAGCCTAGGGAAAGAGGCAGACACAAGATTTTTGCTGAGTTCATGGTTTGGGTTGTTAAAACTTCAAAGGAACTTGATTATTAGCATATACATATCCCCATTCTTGGAAACATATGTTCATGCTGCTTTTTATTTTCAAGCTCTTAATTACTGCCTTCCTTGGGAATTGCTCCAAGTTCTACAAACAGGGTGGTTTGGTGTCCCAGGCCTTGGCTTCAAAGTTACTTAGCCACGGGTTTTTGTCTTGCCAGCTACAAGCTCCTGTTCATGCACTTTCACCTGGGTCAATCTACTGATCCAGAAAACCATGTGGCTGCATGCAGACACCCCAGCTACACCACATGTGATGAAGTCATGGCACAATCAGCCAAAACAAGAGGTGAAAGATTCCCCAGCGCTGGCATCCTGCACTCACTGCTATCTCAGAGAACACTTCCACATTGAGTAACATTGATAAAACACCTCAGTGATACCCTAAAAATGAGGTCTCAACATCTCCCACCCTGCACCAGCTCCAGCATTTATTTCAGTCATTGTTGCTCAAAGTAGGACACTATTCCTTCCAAAGAGGCTTGGCCAGGATGCAAACAGGAGATGGAAACATAACTCCCACCTGTGACCTGCCCTATCTCTTTACTGTGTTTCAAGCAGATGCACCCTTAGATTTCTAGTACTTCCATACTATTCAGAAAAGTCAAATTTCACTTCAGAGGAAGCCATGCTGGCGACTGAGACATTAATGCACAGTAAACCTTTAACCAGCTGGAAAGCCACTGGGCCCAGACTAGCCACCCATACACCCATAGTGCCTGCAGAGGCTGTACAATATTTGATTTTATTCTAAACCACAGGGATCAGCTACTCAGGCTAGGAATTAGTGCCTGACTGGACAGCTTGCTCTGCTATTGCCCAAGCAGCACTAATTCTGTAGCACAAAGTGTTTGTTCAGTCTCTGAGACTTCCAGCTCTCACACAGAGATCTAACTTTTGCTTCCTTTTTGAGGCTGACTGGTTTGTTCTTTTTTTTTACCATGTTCATGCAATGAAACAATCTAAATCTGGCTTTTAAGAGAACTTCATACTTTATATTCAAAACCTCTCTAGGAAGTAGCAGTGTGGCCACATTACTCAGAGGAGACCAATGCTCCTTTCTACTCACAGTTAGGCCATATCGGGGGATGCTGAAGTACTTGAGCCAGTTCAGCCAGCCCATTACCGAAGGCAGGTTCACTAAGAGGCCAGAAAAGATCTGAAATAAAATAGAAGAGATTGATGAGTCACAAACTCTGTTTACTGCAATTAATACCAATCCTGCACAGATGCTGCAGTTCCCAGCAGAGGTGCACTGGAACTGATGGATCTACTACCGCTCTCATGCCTGTACCCACAGACATGAGTTGGAGCCTTGCAGCACTCCCACATTGCTGGCCCAACAGCACACCCAAGTACTTCAGCTGAACTGCTTGCAAAGAGGTCTGAAAGGTTTTCTACATCTACATGTGAGCTAAGAAGCATGATCACTCAGGAGGACTGTCCTATGGTAGAGCTAGGCAGAGGCTAAAGAAGGTTGACTGGGAGATGAGAAAGGGGAGAATCAAAAAGGAGAAAAATGGGGAGCCTTAAGAGCTGTTATTATTTCAGTCTTCCCCTCTGTCCTACATATTTTATCCATGTTTCCTCTTTCTCTGCAGTAAGATTTGCTTTCACTTCTTAGCACAAGTGGTCTTCAACATGACACTTCAGCCTCTGCTTCAACACAAGTGATCTTGTGCTTACCCCACTGACTTTGAAGACATGCATGTGTCACTCCTTATACACTGTGACTGAACTCAATGCACATCAGCTGCCCTTCACCACACATGTACACTTCTCACCCACAGTGAGCAGTTGAAGCACTATCACTTGGATGGCAGGTTAAATTGCAAATTCATGAATAAGGGATGTGCTGTGGCTTAGAGTACGTATAAAGACAAGAATCATCTAACAGGAAATATGTAAATTGGGAGGTTTCACAGTCAAGAAGTTTCATCACCAGTTTCACGTCTTTGAAAGAGAATTCACAGCTCTCATCTACAAGTAGTCAAAATTCCTTTCTCTCTCTTGTTCTCTTCCTTAAAAAATCCTTGGGGAAGAGTACTGAAGTAATTTCTTGAACTCCAGGGCAATATTGAATTACAAAAAAAGGAAAGGATTTCTGCCTTCTAATCCCACTTGGGCAGCAAATATTAATGCAAAGAATCAAAAGATAAAGTTTATTTAATTTTTTCCTTTTAAATGATCATTTAGATTTCCAATACTGGAAATTTTTTTAAAATCAATCTTTGTACGGACAATTTAATAAACAAACAACACTCGTTTGGGGTACACTGTTTGGAAAGCTCTAGTGGCATCACAATTACTGAATTGCACCCAGCCCTTAGACTACAAGCTGGAAGTATATCTTTGACTACAGTGACAGTAAAGTCACAAGCATGGGGCTGATGTGCCACTGGACTATGAATATTTTAGCTCAATCCAGTCCTCTCAGTTGGTCTCAGTTCTTCCCTCCCCTCCACCAAAGGAGCACACACCCCCTAATATACTTACAAGCATCAGGACAAAACAAATGGTGATGAGCAGATTGGCCACAGCCACCACATCCATCCCAGCACTGATAGCCAGGGACATGGCTGTGGCAGTGTAGGACACCAGTATCAGGGTCAGCATGAAGAAGAAGAACCGCCCTGCAACAGCTTGGTATCCTGTCAAAAAACAGAATTTTTTGAGAGTCCAGTAAACCACATTATGAATTCCAGAGAGGTACCCTTGGATTCCTATAAAAGACAGGCAAATCAGGAAGAAAGACCAAGTTTGGAGCTGGCAGGAACTATGCATGCTTCAAAAGCCCAAAGAGCATTACCAAAAGACACTGTCAGGCAGGTCCCTGTGTTAGATTGCTGGTGTCTCTGTCCCTGCCCCAGAGTCCTCCAAAGCTATGATGCCGACCACTTAATTCAGCTGGAGGTTCAAGCAGCAGTATGTCACAGACACAGGAATCTGGCTAAGGCAGAAATCTAATGTGTTGGAAGATGACAGGTTCAATGAAAGCATCAATTCTTTACCAATCATCCAGTAACTGATGCATGAGAATATGATGGCTGGAGTAGTTCTCATGGGCAGCAGATCTCCTATCATCAAGGCCAGGAAGTAGGCAGACACACGGTAATATCCACTGGTGTACTGATGGCTGCGAGGACAGGAAGGAGGGAGTAGTACAGGTTTAGAGGTTCTGTAGGAAGCAGGCTCTGAGTGTGTGTTTGGTTTATCCTGATTTGTTTTCTGCTTTTTCTACCACTGAAGCCTCTCCATGCAAATTGCTTATATTCTCTGTGCTATCACTGACACTCTATGAAGGAAGGGCTGATCTGTCTCTCAGACCCTGCAATCTAACTGACAGCCCTCCAAGGAAAATGAATGAAATACTTTGTGAAAGACTAAGTAAAATATCATTAAAAAACTCCTAAGTCTCTTTTCAAAGAAGAAGATCATTAATACAAGAGCACAGGGAAGCATTAGACTTCTATAAACTGGAGGAACACTTCATCCACTACTAACTCATACAGCTGCTTCCAGGGAAGAATGGGAACAATGGGAAAACACCTTTGGGACATCAACTCACCTTCAGTTCACAGTGCAATTAAATGTCATTATGATTTTCCTTTTACTTTTCCTTTTCCTTTTTACTGCATAGGATCTGTCTCTTGCCCTTCTATGCATATATATATACACACATACAAAACCATATACATATATGTATATATATATATACATAAAAATATAATTATAAAGATATATACATAAATAATAAATAAATAAAAGTAATAAATACAATAACTATATTTAATTATATATTAATTACTCATAACAACAATGCAATAATCAAGCACGTCCCTCTAAACAGAGAGATGCACTGGATTATTAATGAGCCTTGTAAGCCAGACAGCAGCCCCCTTCATCTGAGCACCCTTTGCAAAGTTTTTCCAGGAGCTCTCCCTTCATTTTTGCACAGTCTTGCCACTTTAAGACCATTGCAAGACTGTGTGTCAGCCCTTGTGAGAAATAAGGCAGGAAGGATTCACAGTCCACAGGATTCACATGCAGACCTCAAAACCAGCTGTTACCAAAAGTGCATAGGCTGTCACACAGCAAGCAAGTAAAACCATTTCCTCCTTCCCCCAGCTTTTAGCATGTTAGCTTCCTGCTCTACAGACTGATGTTCTTACAATCTGATGTTGCAAGGGAGCAATCAAGTCTTCGGTAGTAATAATTTTGTTCAGCGTGTAAGATACTGCCCCATCCCATTCCAGAGTATGAGACAGCCCAAGTGCCTTTCTACTTACACAAATAGTTTCTTGTCTCTGATGAATAGCTCAATGGCAGAGACACTGGAAAAACACTGGTTTGTAGTGACAAAAAACAAGGATCCAACCCTAGAAGGCAAATCAGAAAAGTGAGGGAACAACCAGATCAAACAGTGGCAGCCTCAGACATCATTATACCATCAAGTCAGTGCTTTTCTCTGTCCATAGAACGGAGATACTTAATTGTGCTACTGTAAATCTTAGATGTACCTTTATCTTCCCTTTTACATCCCCTTTGTACTTATATGCAAGCCTGACTGAACTGTGACCCCTTTAGGACCCCTGGCAATTCCATGCTGCAGTGCACTGAGACTTGTGAACCCAACTCTCCTTTGTATTTCAAGTGGATCCCAAGGCCCTCCTTCCCTGTGCCTCAAACCTGACTGCTGCAGGTAGAAAAATGAGCAAAGCTGTGGCTTTTCATCTTACCGATTCTGAATGCCACTTCGGTCCAGTTTTACACCGAAAAAGATAGCACCCACAACCAAGGCTAGAATTACAGTCACTGCAATCTGGAAGTGGAAAGAAGAAAGAAAAAAGGAAATCGTTCAGGTAAGCAAAAAAATTAGGAACTAACATTGTTAAGTCATATGCAGGGTTTAAGATCCACACCTGCCTAAAGCCTTGCTCTGTAGGCAATGTATACCTATGACAGACACAAAATCCTCAAAATCCTGAAAAACGAGAGTTTTTCAGATTTTATCATCTTCACTTTTCTACTTTATTCTTTGGCTAGGAGAGTTTAGCAGAAACATGCTTATAGAATAACCAAGTTTAAAATTTAAAGTGAGTCACAAAATTAATATCATCCTAGAAGATCCCTATATGACCCAGAGAACATTTTCCTCCCACCCCAATCTTCAGTGCAGTAGTCCTTATGCTAAACTAAACTGGAGATTTTTTCCAAAGGCCACAAAGGTAGCTGAGCATCTCACTCCACTTTCATGGCAGTGGCATGTGATTTTTCTGTTTCCTTAACTGCCTTTGAAAACATGATGCTGTCCTACAAACTGCAGATTATGGGACGGAGAGCAGCAAGAGTCAGACTTAGCAGTTGTTACCTACTTGTGCAATGGAGGCCTGTGGGTTCCTGATGAGATTTTTCAGGGAGCGCTTGGACACCCAGTACAGCTGAGTGAGGAATCCATTTGCATAGGTAATCTCATGCTCCTTCTTGGATAGTCTCTGCTTGCTTCCCCGTCCAAGCTCCACCTTCCCCAGTGCTTCCTTTGTGCTCTGATATAGGCTGGAGCTGAGATATTTCTGGTGTAGCACATCTACCACATTGCTATCCACATTTTCTTCAGCCACTCCATTTTCACTGCTCACTTCTGAGTGAAAAAAACAAGATATGGCTTGTGATTTCCTATAAACCTGACCTTCAGATATGGCCCATCAATAAGGTCAGCAATTCTAAAGGCTGAAGAAAAAGGCAGAAATGCCCAGAGAATTTGAGTTGTTCAAGCCTGAGCTCTGAGTTTAAGGGGTTAGCTTGAGTGAGAGCTTTTTCCTACATTTTTAATCAAACCTATCTAATCTGCCCATTCTTTCTGGCACAAAATGGTCATATTCTTGTAACATGGCACCAGAAAATCTTTGTTTCATTGAATTTGGGAAAAATCAGTGTTTGCTCTGATTCACATCACTGAAAACTGCATTACAAAATCTGTTCCCTTGTAATCTTTCAGTCAATGACATGCTACATGATCCCCAAGCAAGTATTTCCAAATATTTCACTCACAATATTGGTAGAGAATTTGTTCTCTGACAGCTCCAATCTCCTTCACTCTACTATAAATCCAACAGCCCTTAAATCCAACAGTCCTTAGCCTATCTACCTTGTTTTCTCTGCAGCAGCCTCTTATGTGACTGAAAACTTCTTTAGCTGCCTCTTGAGACCAAGCAGTTCTAGTTTTTCCAGCCTTTCCCTCACAGGTTTTTTGTTGGTTTTTTTTTTTAATTTTTGGTGTTTGTCATTGCTCCACTATATTACTGAAGTAAAAAATCCATTTTAAAAGTTTCTGATCTCTTTAAAGAAGCCCAAAACAAAGTATATCTATTAGTAGGAAAAATAAAAAGATAATGAAATGCCCTTAGACTCAAGGAAACCCAGAGAATAAAAGCTTGCCATCACCACATACAATTTCCCTTCTATACTAGCCAGCAGTAGATTTCTCCTTCACAATTTACCTTTTCCTGTGCCCACAGGTCTGTGATCTTCCTTGCTTGCTGCCACAGCAGTTGAATCACCATTTATGACATCAAGGAAGAAGTCAGCTGGATTATTGAAGGGTTCACACTCATATCCTTAAAAAAAACAAACAGAATAGACAAAACCAAAACCACACATGCAACGTGTTTGCATTGCACAGGGCACACCTCAGAAGGTCAGGTCTAATACTGTATTACTTTTCCATAACCCTGATATCAGAAAACTTCCCTGCTTTTCTTAAATGTTACTTTACAGCAGTAGACGGACAGGATTTAGGTGAATCTGGGGTATCTAAAGAGCTTCAAAGCTGCTTATTCACTGATTTCAGGTGAGGAGGAATCTCTTAACTTGCTTCTACCACAGCTCAGTATGGACAACTCTTGCCTTCTTCCCAGTGCTGTTCAACCACATTCCACTCTAAAAGACACAAAGTTCCTCAGCAGAGGTTCCTGGATGTCTGCTCTACAGCCTCAGATATTTCTTCTACAGGCTCAACTCTTGTTGGTGTTTTCCTGATCACAAGGATTAGGAAGGGCAGCCCAAGAGCAGTTTCTTGTAATACAGTTCTAAGTATGGGACAAGGAGGAAATTAAAAACAAACAAACTCAAAGATGCTTCTACAGCTTCCCTGAGAGAAAGGAAGTCAGCTACTAAGAGGAGAAGCAGAAGTACTGACATTGGTTAAAGCACCTCCCTTAAAGGCAGGGAAGCTTACAATGTGTCCACGGTTGCATCTAAAGATTGGAAGTTCACTCCACATTCTCTGTACCTTAGTCAGACACCCTCACCCTGCTTGCTTGGAGAGAGTTCAGCCACCTCAACAGTACAACTATCAACCCATCGTAAGACACACCATAATTGTGTTGTCTTGGTTGCCCACCTGCATTCAGTCTAGAGCATATTTTTGGATCAATCTGTACAGATTGCTGCCATTCTGCAGGCTGTGGTTCAAAAACCACTGGATCTGCCACAGAGACCTGGTACACCTACAAGCATTATCTTGTCCGTTGGACATCGTGCTTATACATGTCCAAGTGATTCTTGGCTTTTGTCCTCATGCAAAGTAGAACAAAACCAAAAGAGAGCCATGCTCTCTTGTCTGAAAATTTTTGGGTTTCTCATTTTGTCTTTTTCTTGTTCTAACACAACACTGTAGGTGTACAATCTCTAACATCCTAGTGATAGAAAAGCCTGGGGCTGTCATCCCATGCTAGGGCAAGAATCTACACACAAGTTTAACTCATGAGCCAGCTGCTTTTGCTCTTGGCATGGAAGACTTACCAATAGAACTGAAGTACTCCAGGGCATGCTTTGCAGGACCGTGGTACAGCACTTTTCCCGAAGCCAGTAATGTCAGACTGTCAAACAGCTTGAATATGGAATAACGGGGCTGATGGATGGAAAATATGATGGTCCGCCCTCTTCTGGAGAGCCTGAAATAGAAACAAAACATCTCTTAAGTACACCACACTGAATTTCAGGAAGACAAACTCCAAGTATCAAAATCCAAGACAAATACTTGGCAACTTCTCAGGGTCTTGACCCAGAAAAACCTTCTCTCCCTTCTCTGTCACTGTGTCAGATGCTTGGTGCAAGACCCTCAAGACAGCACCCATCATTGCAGGAGACCATCACTGCAGTCCAGGTAGCCAAAGTACAATGTTGTCTGTAGCTAGCAAAGCCTGAGGCCACAGCTGTGTATAAACCCTCCTTACATGTTTTTTATACCAGATGTCAATCTGACTAACTGCACACAATGGCAGTACCAGGTGTTACTTATCAGGCTATGGAAGTCTGGCCAGCTGAGATTTCTCTTAGCTCTTCTGCTGAAGATTTACTCTAAAGAAAATTCCAAACAAGTTTTCCTTGAGGTTTGTCAGATGCTCTTTCAAGTGCTTTAGCACTGATGCCCAACAAGGACTCTTGATGATCAAAGACCTATATCCACAAACTCCAGAGCAAAGCAACCCCCACAAGCAAAACCAGACAAAATGCCATAAAACAGGAGTAGGATTAGAAAGTCATTCTCATTAAATAAACCTCTTTTGTTCTCCTGGCATGTAACTTTGTTCTAATTGTCAGAAGACAGTTCATCTCCAAAACACAGGACACTGAGGGTAAATCTGCAGGCGAAGTTTTATGTAAGTTTAAGACTGCTGTCGGGTAATAGACTCAGATGGGAGGCCAAGAAATTATGATTACAAGGCCTGACCTCCCAGTCCACCCTTCATTGTGGCAAAGGGAAGCTGTCCAAGCTACATCTGCTTTTTGGGCTCCAGTCCAATGCATGCTGTGGAAAGATTCCCATAAGCTTAAAAAGGCTTTGGAAGAGACCCAAACAAATAATTACCACTACATCTCAGTATATTTCTCTAGTTGGTTTTTTTGTTGTTGTTTTTTATTGGGTTTTTTTTTTAAGGGGCACTCTAACTACTCAGTCATAAGAACATTCCTTTTTTTACTAATGAGTTGACAACCAAATTGCAACACAGCCCTGAAGAACTGACTCTTACTTCTTCAGAAGGATGAGGACTGCATTGGCTGTGCTGGCATCAAGGCCAGTTGTTGGTTCATCCAGAAAAAGGACTGGTGGCTCTGTGATGAGCTCCATCCCAATGTTGGTTCTCTTCCGCTCCCCTCCAGACACTCCCCGGATCAATTCAGTTCCCACCTGCAAGCAGAAGAAATCAGATATTTGAAACAAGACCCAGTCAGTACATGCTCTGGAGTTGTGGGCTTTCCACACCCAGCAGCTGTTTTAATTTTCAGAGTTCCTTCAACGAACTCTGGGGCCAGCAGCAGGTGAGTTTGACTCGGTGTGAGGGACTGTGTAGCAATATGCTGAGCCTGATTTTCAGAGGTATCAGGTGCCTTATGACTTCAGGGAACAAGGATGACACTGACAAGGAAGAGACAGAGTGAGGCCACAGCATTCACAGGAGGCATTGGTGTGTGGGGATGCCTTTTTTTGGTAGCTTGCCTGCTAATACAAGCTCTGCACAGAACTTTTCCATCAAAGAACAATTTTCCATCTCTCAGAGCTTTTAGAAATGAGAAAACAATTTTCTTGTCTTGTTCCACAAAGCCAGGAAGTGACTGAACAACTTTCTCAGATGCAATGACTAAGCGACTCTTCCCCTTCTGAATTTATACAACATGCTGGACATGCTCCAAAATCTTCCCCTTTTAGTAGCAAATACAAATATCTCTCTTCAAGCTCCCTCCTGAGCTGGAGACTGATTTCTTGCATGCAATGGTTTAGTCAGGTTCCTGTTTAGCTTCCTGTAACTGCACTACATACACCATACTGCTCAGAGACAAGTCGTTCTGTTTCCAGAGGTAGAGTGTTTTTTGAGAAAGGTGTTCTCACTGCTCACCTTAGCATCAGCCACTTTGCTTAACCCCAGCTCATTGATTATCTGGGTGACTCGCTCTTCCTTCTCTTTAATGCTGATGGAGCTGGGGAGTCGCAGCGCAGCAGAGAATTGCAGGTTCTCCCTCACTGTCATCGTGCCCATAACAACATCATCCTGAAAGTACAAATGGACAGTTGGAAAGACTCCTCAGCTGCTGAGTGGGCACCAGAGTCCCTTAGTGGCAGTTACTGGGTAAGCTGTTTGCAGATCACAGTGGAACCCAGACTGAAAAACAACTCCTTCAAATTTTACATGAGGTCAGCTACCAACAAGGAGCTTTCCCCAGCTCCTCACTGGCAGCAATTTCTTAGAGAAGCAAGAATATTGCACCAAGATGCTCCTGCCATGTGTCAGCTATGTACAACTGTTGGACCTAAGACTTTATTCTAAGGCTTACAAAAGCTTCAACAGTCATGTGCACTTTGAGGGAGAATCAAATCTATCCAGCAGTGATCTGGGCAGCCTACAGTAACCTGCAACCATGAGCCAGGTAAGAGAAAGGTCATCAGGTCCATTCAGAACTCCATGCACTTCCATCACCCCCAGTTTGGTATTTGTACCAATTCTGTATCCTACCAAACTATGAGAAAAGGGCTGCAACACTGGGTAGCTGCTGAGAAACATGCCTGTTAAATCAGTCATCTTTGGAAGACATACCCTAAGCTGCAGGGCAGCAGATTATTGCCTGCTTTGGGGCTCTGCCCACATCAGATGTAGTGCATCACTGGCACATATGATATATCAGTCAACCATGTTTGGCACTGGAGTTAACAGAGGAAGACAAGAATGTGCTGCTTTGCTGCCAAAGATAGTTTAGGCATCCCTTCCCTTCCCTTTCCTTCCCGTCTCTGACCCCAGCCTCCCATTCTCCACTCCCAGATCCACCAATATAACTGCTGGATCACTACACTGGAAACTAAACTGTGAATTTAAGCTTAATACCAAACATAACCAACAGTGGCATGACTCCTTCACTGTTACAGCATGAATGGAGAGATCACCAGCAGTTTCATAAGGATAACATGATTTAGCATGCCTATATGCTTATCTGCTTAAAAATGATCCTGTAATTATGTATTTAGGACTTCAGTGTTGTTTGTAGATTTTAGTCCATCTTTATTGATCCAGGGAGTCAGACATGGGGTGGGAAGCAGGAGAGACCATTTAATGTTTCACCAAGTTGCTTATCATTTTAGGTTATGTTTGGTTGCTTTGGACATTTGAAAGACAAATGTCTCAAACTGGGACCACCTGAGAGAAACTTACTGGCTATTCATCAGCCACTGAGGATTTGGGGATCTCTGACCTGAAGGATCAAGATTTAGAACCAGTCTCATCCCATGGATCCTCCTGGAGCCCCCCAGTTGGCAGCTTTCAGCTGCCTGTGTCACAGCTGCCTGCATCAGAACCCTGGATGGTTTCCAGATTTGGCTGCTCACAGGCTGCCAAGAATCCCCTTCTCCCCAGGTTCCCCAGGGCTTTGAGGGTCTATTATTGGTCCAGGCCTCCACCCACTTCCGCAGATTCAGCTGGCTTTTCCTGTCTCTGAGTGGAATGAACCTCTGTCACAGCCAGCTAGAATCAGAGGAAGAACAGCAGGGATCTATTTATTTCCTAGAATTATTGTCTGATAGTTTGAAGGTACTTCTGCCAGCTAGAACTGCTTCTGAGTTTAACAACAAGAGATTTTGGGTGTCATGGGTTTTTTCCTCCTTTTTTCAAAAATCTTTGCTAGCAGAGGCAAATCTCTGCTAGGCAGAGCCCAAAGGACAAGTCACAGTAACCCAGCAGTTTGGGCATCCATGTGGCTGTGGGATGACACACCTCTGTGTTTGACAAGGTTGGAGTTAAGAATTTGATGTTACTGTCTTCCATATCCCAGATAAAAGGCAGTTACTCACCTGCACAACATATCCTGAGATGCACTTGAAATTTGGAGGTTGTGGGATGCCATCTATAAGCACTTCTCCAGAGAGACCTGCTGGGTCCTTTCTGGCAGCCAGCACATCTAGGAGACTTCAGACAAACACCAGGCATTAGGTTTTGCAATAACTGCTGCTTTTACCCTTGACTGGTTAAGTACCACCAGCCAGGACTGAGTTACAGCTTGCTCACAGTGTGCTGCAAACCAAAGGGCACAGGAAGGGGGTTCCCCTACTCAGCAGGCTCTAGCTCTTTGTACAGAAAGTCTGGTGCACATCCAGGATTTTCCAGCACAGTGTGCCACAGCAGTATGGCAGTGTACAGACGCTCATAATTCACAACAGTCAGCCCCCTACAGACATAAACTTGGTCTGTGTATTTACAGATAACCTTAAATGCACAGAGACAAAAGCACCCTGCTGAGCTGTTGCAGGCTGCTCTCCAGCCAGGGGAGCACTGAACCAACTCCTCTATCTCAAGGAAATTAATCCATATGGGTGTAAACAAGACAAGAGTTAAGATTAATTCAAGAAAGTAATTTTTTTAATGCATCACTGGATTCTCCTTACTGCCAATGCAGTGGCCAGCCTGTCTGCCAGATAAGTAAACTGCCCTGATGAAGTGCTGCTCTTGAAAGCATCCTGATTAACCAGTAGTCTCCTTAGAAAAGAAGATCAATGGTCACCACAAAGACACACCTATGTGAACCCTGGTCATATTTGTGAGTGTCTGACATTCTTAAAGTCAGAGAATGACAAAGAGCTCTCTTACCACAGGAGAGAAAACAGCATTAGCACTGGATGGAGATAATCTACATGGTATTTCTCTGTGCCTTCATCCAAACATCTCAAGCATGTATGCACCCCCACCAACAGGTGACAGCCAAGTTGGGCTAAGGACCCAGAGCATCCTACAGACTACATCCTACATTACACCATATTTCTGTCAGTTGTCAGAGAGGGGTCTAGCCTAGCAGCTTCAAGGAAATCTTTTTGCTGAGAGTTCAGAGGGGGTGACATCTTCCATGCCCCAGGGGAGCTTATACCCCGTCCCCTTCCCATTACCAGTCAGAACAGAGCCTACATCTGAGCTCCAGTTACCTCAGTTCTGCCTGGTATCTTAACTCAGGCCACCACCAAAGATGACTGGATTAATACAGAGCACCAGCTGGAGCAGATGAGGGGTGTGACAGCCACAGTGCAAGAACATCAGCAAAGCTGACAGAGGGGCAGGAGGTCAAACTGCATCACCAAATTTCTCAAAGGCATGCAAAAGTCTAAGTATGCAGATACCCCACATCTCCCCTAACCCTCAGAATCCCGAATATACTTTGAACAGCTGACTATCCATTTAAAGGAGCAGAAAGTACTCACGAAGATTTCCCACTCCCTGTTGGCCCCAGGATAGCATTCAAGCCTGGTTTCATAATGCCACTGGAAGAAGGAAAGAGTTGTTTACAAATAAGGACATTTACAAGGACCACCCATATGCACATTTTAGTAGATATGGAATGTGAACAAAATGCTGTTGAAAGAAAAACTTCAGAGATTAAAAACTTCTTAAATCTGAAATCAATACGCATTTTTCCTTTCTGTCCCAGACTGCCAGACAGAACAGAACCAGAAGTAGACATAAAAAGCAATCTACAAAAGATAGAAATTAAGTGTCTTCCCTGCTCAGCAGGGTCTTGAAAAGAAGCAACAACTATTCTCTGTTGCTCATTTCCACTGACAGCACCTTGAACCATACTTAAGGGAACCGATAGATCTTCTGGCAGAAGAGTTCACACAAGTTTGGTCCTAATTTGCTCAGATCAATAACTAAAACTGCTTCAGCTATATCCCAGCTATTTTGCCTAAAAGCAAATCAAAGTGCTTACATGAACTGCTGACTGGCAGGAGGGCAGTAATTTCTGTACCAGCACAGCTGGATCTGGAAGGTGACACGAGGTCACTGGTTCACAGCAGCAGATTAATTCCTTCCCTCTGGTATTTCATTTAAGCAAACACTTACTTAACATTGTGAAGGATCTTCTTTTCCACGATTTTCCGTTTACAAAGGAATCCACTGGACTGCTTAACGGAGTACTGGATGTTATGGAAACTCACAACAGAGCCACGAGGAGATCGGAGGGACTCTTGTGTTGGAACAGAACGTTGGAAGTTGCCCGCTCCTTCCTCTTCTCCAGCAGAAACAATGCTGTGATCAAATGTGTCTGATATCATGGCCTTGTTACACAGGCCAAGCTCCACTGCATGCAGACTTCTGAGGTCACTGTCGTTCTGAGCAGTTCCCATCTGTTGAGACAAAGAACACAGAAACACGCAGGGAAGGAGACCTCTGAGCAAAGATTTCTCCAGAAAGCCTTTTGGAAGAGCAAGTTCATGCACACCACACCAATGGGTACACGTGCCAAGTTTCCAAAAGGATGGACATCCGCACAGGAAGACATCCAGTAATCCCCAAAGACACGGAAACCCACAGATTTAGAACTAACCTTTAAGAACAAGAAGTATGTTCTTGAAGTAAATGGTGCTTGCTCAAAGGGCATCTCATGAGGCAAAACCAAGCCTACCTGTGATGGTCACCATCTTTTGCAACACAGTCAGAACTACTAATGGAAGCTGTTGCCACTTAGAGACTCAGGCTCACCTTCTCCAGTCACAACATGCTTACCCCCAGCAAAGCCAGCAGAGAAAGCCTATTAATGAATCCATATAAAGAACCACAGCAAGAAAAATGTTTGTGTTTATGAAAATGAGGGCCAGTCACATGCATCTTGTTTGCTTCACAAGTCTCTTTCGGAGATATCAGTGTGATTAAAATAACAATTACACATGCTAAAGCTTCCTGTGACGCTGGGGAAAGCCAAGGTGCTCATCAGGTAAAAGAATAAGGAGAAAGACCTGTCCACACACACATCTATTACTAGTTCCTTGAATTTTGTGTGAAGGTAGAAGTATCCCACCAACCACCCCTTTCTCACCATCTGCACTTCATTCCTCCCAGGACTGCGGGTGATAACTAGTAGGATCACCACTACAGCAGTAGTAGATTTTTCAGGGAGAGATGCTCACCCTATTAGGAAACCGCAGCTACAAAGCCAGGTTTAAAGAAACAGGAATTGTCCTTTCCTTTCTGCCTCTTCCTATCACTGAAAGCTCAACAAGTTGCAGAAGTTTTTTCCTGTGTAAGTAAAATAAAAGTAAGGGGCAAAGGAAAGGCTGTTGAGTTTGGACCCATACTGAACTCTAAGGCTACCCCCCCTGGGAAAGACTTGCCTATGGGAGACAACACAGGATATGCTCGTTACATCAGCAAGAGATGGCTTATATACTTGAAAGGTTGCACAACAGATGATGAGGAAAAAAAACTCAACAGGATGACAGTGACACTAGGGACAAAGACCTTGTTAGACTTTTGAACATTTTTCTTGTAAATGTCCTGACTAGGTTGTGTGGTTTAGCTCACCGTACCCCCTTCTATGCAGGTTTTTGTAAAGCTACCGATTAGCACCGGTATGCTACACACACTGGGTGTGTGCCCGGGCGGCAGGAGGGCGAGACAAGCCTAGCAGAGGATACAGGTAGGCTCGGGCAGCAGCAGCAGCAGCACCTCACGGCAGCGTCCCTCTGTCTCCCACCCACGCCCCGGGGCCGGTTTGGCCACAGAGCGGGACCGCGACCCGCGCCCTGCGAGCCCGCTCGGCTCTCCTCCCTCAGCCCGCGCCCGGCCCGCCAGGAGCGCTGCCCGGCCGCCCCCGCCCCGGCCCGGCCCGGCCCGCGCCGTTACCTCGCGGCTGCCGCGGCGCTCCGAGTGGCGGCGGCTCTGCCTCGGCGGCGTTTTATAAGCGGGTCCGAGCGCGGGTTACATAAAGCGGCGGCGGGGAGTGCCGGCGGTGTCACGCAAGCCCCGCCGGTGGCGGTCGGTGATGGACCCCGCTCCGCGCCCGCCGTGTGAGGGCCGCGCTGGGCCCGGGGCGCGGCGCGGGGCAGCCCCCGGCTCCGGGTGCCGCGGGCCGCCGGCGCTGCCCGCCCGCCTTCCCGGGGCGGGGAGAGCAGCGGGGCAAAGCCGCGGGGTTCCTCGCTGCGAGACCCGGCGCGGGCAGCGGGCGTCGGACACGAGGAGCGCGGAGAAATGGCCCAGCGCGCCCGGCACCGGAGGGACCGACGGGCAGTGGGAGGCAGCGCCCTGTCCCTGCTGCCCTCCCACCGCCCGCAAAGGTCATCACCCCCGGGGCATGGGTGCAGTCCAGCGGGTCGGCTGGGGCCGTCGGCAGCCCTAGCAGCCCTTCCCGGGTGACAGTGCCACTCCGCCCTCGCCTCTGCCGTGGCACCGTGCTCCTTGCTGGGCCCGGGGGTCAGCACAGCCGGCCGGGGTGACCCGGTGTCCGTCAGGGCGCCTCTCTGTGCTGCCGTGTGTTCCCAGCTAGGAGAACGTGTGAAATCAGCAATGTCGGATTTCCTTCAGTTTGTGGTCAAACCTTCTCTTTGTCTTCCCATTCCCAAGCGCTATTGTCTTTATAAATAAATTCTATCTCCCCACTTTCCTTGATTTTGTGAATGCAGGAAAAGCCCAATTTTATGGTTTATAAATATGATTTATGGCAAAGCTGTCAAGTCATCATATTAATTGCCTCTGGTTTGACTGCCCTCTGCAGCTCTGTACAGCATTTCTTTTTTTCTAACTACACCTTTTGCTAGATCAATTTAAGGCTCAGCTAGGGTAAAATATACCTCTATCTATCCAATCAATAACAATAATAAAAACTCCAAAGGCTTGCCTCTGCCTTTTCCAACATGTGCCTCCTCTGGGTATATTGATATACTCAATGTCGTTGGTGCATCAGGCAGAAGACACCCACATCCTATGAAGCTGCATTGTTCTGCAGGGCTGACAGCAGGTGGGTTTATGGGGGTATTGAAATAGCCCTAGAGTTCCCTTAGAAGAGCAGGTTTTGCCATAGGCTTGGTGAATGTTATCTTCAATTACTCTGTGGGTCAGAAGTGGACTTGAGTTCATGTTTCCTACATGATTTAACTTCCTCTTTCGAGGAAAATCTGCCTACATCGAAGACTTTTGCCCTAGTGTTTCACCAAGCATGCACATCTCTGTCTCCAAAAATATTTCAATCCTAAATACTCACTGCCCCTCAACAAGCTGCAGAGGCAATCTTCTCTTGTCATGTGCCTGGAAAGTGAGACAAACAGAGCCTGTGTGCTTGGGAACAAAGGTGAGAGTTTTCTGAGTCATGAACTTGCTGCTCCACATAGTGCCTGCACAGTGGTGCAGGAGAACAGCTCACTTGAGGAGCACAATTAAAAGTTCAGGTTATTCTTGACAGCTTCAGTTGCACATCTGCTCCTCAGACAAAGGTGGTAGGTGCCTTCATGCTGGTAATTTTGGGAAACACTACTGCACCTCTCACACTTCATGGAATGGAAAATCCACTTCTGTGTCCTCTGTGCATAAACTCATCCCAATGACAAAGAAATAAGCAGAGACCCCAGATATGGGGAGGAACTAAATCTGCCAAATACAGGATCTGGCTGGAGGCTCTGGCTTTTCTCTAGCCCATTCTTCAAGCAGCAGTCTTCTAGGCATCTTCAAGGAGAGCCTGTTTTATCTCCAACCCCAATTAGGAGTATTTTTCAACTGTATCATGTTACTAATCCAGTTGACCTAGCTCATACTGTTGCTGAGGGAGATTTCTGCCACTACAAGGATAAAAAACAGTGGCCAGGGCTGTAGTTATTTAAGACAAATACAACAAGCCTGATGACAGCCTGATGTTACTGTACTTTTCTTTTGCCCACCGCTCTGTAGGCTGGTGGGTGTGCCAGCACTGTTTTGTGCTCCTCATCCAGTGAGAGGGGCATTTGCTCTGTAAACTGTCAGGCTTTACTGCAGATGAAAAGATGTGGTCTTCACAGGAAGACACCAAAAGCATTAGCCTAGTGTAAAGCCCTAGAAAGCACCAGGCTACAGTGTCCTGGTGCATTTACTGACTGACATTAAACAAATAATGTTACAGGCTTTGAATTGATACGTTGTGATAGCAAGGAAAGAACAACCTGGGTCATGTTTCAGATCTCATGCAGGTTTTACCACAGGTTTGAGGTCTTTGCTTTTGCTACTTAGCTCCTATTGCCTTGAGCCTCTGATTTAGCTGCCACTATAAGGCTGCAGAGCAGGAAGGACCATGATACCATCCTGGGCATGGGGAAAGGGATCTAGCAGAAACTGAGGCTTTGTTTCTCCACTACTTTCTTTAGAAAGCTGCTCTCATTGACCTGAGGATCCAGGCTGTTTTTCAATCCTACCTAATGCTGAATTTCATAACGCTCATTAAATATTTCAGGGACTTGAACTATCATGAGAGTGCTTAAGAAATATGTCCAGGAGGAAATGTACTATGATTAGTACTATTGCCTTCTCTAATGAATACATCAATAAGCAGATCTCAATGCTCACTGTATAAAAGCAGCTCTGAGATCAATGCAGGAGATAGCAATACCTGACATGGTGTTTGAGTGATACTTCCTGGGCTCTTCTTTTCCAAAAGTTCCAGTAAACCATTCCAAAAGACACACCCTGTACAGATGTGTACACATGTACTGAATCTGGTGCATCTACAAATTTACCACCCTAGGCACAAAAAAACTCACTGTGCTTTTTCCACCCTCATTGCTCATCATGTCAAAGCTAGTGCTGACTGGCCTCCCTTACTTGGTTAAAGTGCTGCTTGCCTTGGGGAAGTTGACTTTTGCAAGACTTACAGATTATGTAGAAGAAATCTGACTCTGTCAAGTTTTGTTAATCATTTAGTCCATTATCTGAATCCATAGCAGCACTAAATCCTTAATTGGTTAAAGGTAAGAAAGGGTTCAAGCAAATCTAAGAGTAAAGGAAAGCAGTATTTAACTAGTACACTACACTGAGATATCATGGGCTTCATTCTGACAGAAATTATGAATAACAGAATTATAGGAACAATAGAATTACACAGAGGTATTATCTGGTAAAGCAAGTAATCAGCCAAGGATGTCATAGATAAAATGCCTAGTGCATCTAAACCACCAAGTTCTTCAGAGTTAGAAAGATAACATCATAAATGTTCTCAGACTTTTATCACTCCTATGTTGCTGTTAGTAATGTGTTCAGGAGCCTGATATGGAGAAAGAAAGTTCCCATGTCCTCTCTAGCCGAGCAGGTCTGGGAGAGATGCCAGTCATGACTGCCCCTATAGTGTTGTCAAGCCTTTAGGACTTCAGACCAAGAAGTGCACCAAGCACTAAGGTCAAACACACAATCCCCATTTTCTCCCCCACTCAACCCAAGCTCCTGTGCAGGACTCCTTCAAGTGCAGTTTGTCTTGCTATTTGTGAGTCAGGAATGGGCACTCCATCCTCCTGCTTCCCTTTTGAGGGCCTCAGTGCCTGCAGGAGGCTAACAGGATTAAAGTGTGTTTTATCTGTCCCAACTCAGCTCTGCAGAGGTCAGTTCCCTTGCTAGACATGAATGTTGACATACACATTGTTACGTAGGCATTTCACCTCCTTCCTCAGGAGCAAAGTCCAGGCTGCCCTATGAGACATTCCTAAAAACTGTTTAACTTTTATCTACTCCCAAGGCCTGAGCTGGTGCCATTAGGATTTTTTGTGGCAGCCCTGAATACATTCATACTTTTTTTTGCAATAGGTGCTGTACACCCAGAGTTGCCGAGTGCTCTTCCCCCAAGAGACCGTACACAACAGTAAGAATGTGAGATACCATTATAGCAAACAGCTTGCATTCTGGAGAAGGAGAGATAGGAAAGTAGCTCTGTCTCATCCATAACTCTTCCCTTCTTTTGTGCCTTCCTAGAGGCCCACCAGTGCTACATGACTTTGACAAAGAGCTACTGTGCCATGACACAGGGCAGAGCATAACAGTAGGTGAGAGAAAAAGTGTAAAGGCTCAGAAAACTCAGCTGTCCCCTGCTCTGATGCAGACTGCTGGAAAATAACATTTATAAACAAGTAAACTGAGGAAGAAAAGCAGGGAATCACCAGGTAGCAAGTGTTATCAAACATGACCCAAAACAGAAAGCCAGACTAACCATTTGGATTTTTGTCTTGAAGATGAAGGCAGTAACCAAGATGAGAACAAAGACAAGGAAGCACTTGGTTGCACAACTCACCCAGTAATGCCACAGGCTAAAACCAGAACACTCCTAAGCAACTTATGCCAGAGTTCTTTGTACTCACCTTCCATCTGGCCTCACTGGTTATGTTCCACTATGTCCCATTTCTGTATTTGGCTTTTACAGGAAAGCTTCTGCCTGGAGTTTGTCTTGGCCAGAGCATCTCAGGTTTTCTGACTTTGTTGGTCTGCACTTCTCCAGACTTAGTTTTTCTCTCTGACATTGGAAATGGCTGTGTTAGTGGAGATAACAAGTGCACGCAAATGGGGCAGATGGAGCCCAGAGTCACCCAGGAGCCACTGAAGGCCAGTGGTGTGTCCTAGGGCTGGAGATAGTTCTCAGTAATCAGGAGAGGCAGAGGCAGTAGAGAGTCAGAACAGAAATGCCAAGGTAGGTCTGAATGGAGAGTAAATGAGAATCTGGGTGTAGAACACCAGGAGTGGCAAGTGTTGATGACACTGAGCTTAGCTTCTCACCAGGACAGCAGCACATCTATGGGTAGCTCCTCCAGGCACTCAGCTGGGGAGAAGGGACAATGAGTAAATCTTAATGGCTCAAGAGGAGGGACAGGACAAGAAACTGAACACTGTCATCTCCCAAAGCATGTGAAAAGACTCATTCATAAATAACCCACAGTCACCAGGCCAAGGATGGAGGAGACATGAGAGGTCTCTAGATGGTTCCTTGTTCTGTGTCATGACAAGGACCCTGACCACAGCATCTGGACATAGGTCCTGGTGCTCAAATGCTGAGCAGTTCATTTGAGCACATCTCTCCTTCCTCAAGAGTATTTGGTAAAAGAACAGAAGCAAATACAATCTGTTCTGTTTTACAATAAGGTCACCCTATTCTCTTTATGGTAAAGAATGCCTGCTGGTGGCATGGCCTCTCCTGGGCCTGAACAGAATAAAACTCTTTGAAGCAGAAAAGGCAGTTGTTCCTGAAAGGATTCAGAAAGCCTACCATCTCTTAATTGTGTAGGAAACTGAGAAGAAGCTCTGCCCTTTAGTCTGTCCCAAAAGTCTTTGCATGTGTTTTCAAAGTCTGCTCTCTGTGAACTTCAAACATGTCTGAACAACCTGGGTGGTTTGCAACATTACAGCAATATGTCTGCAGGTGTGTGTGCGCACAGAGATGGAGTTTTTCTCTCTGAGCTCACCCTTTACAATTACTTCTGATGGTTTTTTTGCAGAAGGGGGACCCTACAGAGACTCATAGCTGATGGAAGTGATTACTTGGGATGGCTTTCCAGTCCCTTCTCAGGCAGCACAAGCAAAACCAGCTTAAAGTTCCTGCTTTGCATGTTGCTCTGAGTGGCTGTTTCTTAGGCTGCTGTGCCTTCTGGCACCTAGAGGTGATTTACTATCAGAGTAACGATTAGTGTCTTCTGGGGATGGCAGTGGCCAGGAAACAGCACCATCCAGAGCTGTTTGGGACATCCTGTGCTGTAGAGCCCTGTTACTGCCATGCACACAGGCTCCCTTGGTGACCTGCTGTGGCACACCTCAGCAAAGCTGGCTGAGGCAGGCTGGAGACCCATCGCTGAACAGCCATTGTTTTGTCAGCTGAACTTTTGCACTCCTCCTTCAGCACACTTCAGCCAGAGCTGGGCTTTATCTCACCGCACCCCGTGGGGCTGGCACCCTTTTGTCACCTGCCTGAGTGCCTGGCATGTGTACAGCGTGGCTGGCCGGCAATGAGCTATGCCTGGCATTTGCCACCTCTGAAAACGGGCCATAAGCTCTGAACTGTGCCATGTGTCAGGTTATCCCTTAACCTCTGAGCCCAGAATGAGGGCTGGACCTTGCACTCACCGAAATTCCTTCTACTTTTACTGCTCTCACACTCCCAGGCTCCTTGCTTTCATGTTTGGAGACCTGGATTAGGGTTTCTGTGACCAGCAAAATAATGGTACAGCATCTGGGCTTGTAATCAGCTTGATCATCAGGTGCTGGCTACTCCCCTCCCTTTTTCACTAGTTGCTGATAAACTCTGAATACTGATAGTTGTTCCCTGATGCTGCTCTTTTCTTTGTAAGGGATTCCTGCTAGGGCGTGTTTGTAAAACAGACAGGGGCAGGGCAGCCTCCAGCTAACAGCCTTCTGTGCTAAAGACTGACCAGTTAGCAGCAGCTCCAGGCTAACAACAGCACCCATTAGGAACTTTTCACAAGACTGAAAAAAATGAGCAAAATCTGTAGAAACCCTTTTTACAGGTTGTAGGGAGAATTATAACCTGCCTGAGATAAAGTTTGCAACAGATACTCAAGTGTGACAGTCAAGTATTATAAAGTATCTGTTGGAAGCCATGGATTCTGCTTCTGTCTTTGCCACCACGAAGGGAATGTTTCTGTATCTCAGTTTCTCTCAGTAAAACAAATGATAGATTTGTTTCTGTCCATTGAAAACAGAAGAGAAGGGACTGTAGGTGCAAGGGGTTGTGAGTAGTGCTGACTGACATCTACTGGTAAACCAAAACAGGCTGGTAAGGTAACTGGAAGCTTGGCTGTATGTGGGGGGGTCAGGAGATTTATGCGTTCCTTTTAAACATGGAAAGTTAGGCTTGCTCATTGTTAAGACTGTGGCATCGTGTTTTTGGAGAGACACAGCAAAGACACACAGCCAGGAGCTTTCCACGCTCATGGCTGTGGCTGGTTGGGGCTGCTTATTGCCAGATGCCTGAGCCTGCTCTCAGACATCACTGCCATGCCCTTCCCTGCACACATCCATGAATCTCTCTCTGCCTCACTTGTACTTTGGAATCAAGGCCAGGACACTGCTTCCTTCTCACTTGGCTCTAAATCAGGAGTGTACACAGCACCTGCCAGAGTGGGCCTCAAACCACATCCATTGCTAGTGCCAACATAAATAACAGTGATAACCGCTGCTATCTCTTCAAAGCACTTTATACTTTCCCAAATCTCTTCCCAAAGATTTTAACCACTTCAAGGCAAAGCTGGCACAGTGCAGTTTAGAAGATTTTCCTCTGCAGATTAAAACAAAACACAGTCATGCACCTTTTTTCGAGGAACAAATACTTTATTCATCAGACATGTATCATCTAAGTAATATCAGCTTCTGATGGGAGTCCTGACAACATGTATTTGAAAAGAAAAGCTGTATGGACTTAGCATTTGGTATATTGATATTGTTTCTCGGGTTTGAAAACATGATTCACAATTGCACAAAAGCAAATGCTGGGAACAAGTAATTTCTATGCCTGCTCTAGGACACATCATATACATGACAGCATGGACAAAGAACAGACAAGGCACAGTGGCATGAAGATGTACAAGAAATACAAGATTAATGCAGGTATAGGCACATGCCAGTAACAGAAGTTGTTTTACACGGAGAAGCATTAGCACTATTAAATCACAGCAAAGGGGGAAGTGGTCTTTCTGCCAAGAAGGGGGGAAAGAGCTGACCTGGGAGACCACTATAGCCTGCAGTTCCTGTCTCATCACAGCCAGAGCTGCTTTAGGGCTCCTCAGCATGGCAGGCTGACTGCTGTCCCCCAAGTTCAAGGGAGAAGCAGCTGCCAGGCTGTTTTTGCCAGAGAGAAAGGGAGAGCCCTGGCAAGCTGGGCTAGTCTTCTGCATTTACCAGAGGCAGGCAGAGTGAGAGTCAGACATCTCTCCCAGCTGCAGTGGCCCTGTGGAGACTCCCATGCTCTCCCTTTGCAGGGGAAAACTGGCTTGCCAAGTTTCAGGCATGAACAAACACTGCACATTTCCATCTTTCTCCTCCTGCTGTCCTCAAGAGCAGACTCAGTGCCTGGGAGTGGTTGCCTGGTGCTGTTGGTCCCTGGCCCATGGATCTGAGTTCAGCTGTGACACCTCTGCAGTTCACCTGCCTTCCCTGATAGTTATGGGAGTCCCTGTGCAGAAAGGAGCAGGGGGTTGAATATTATCTTCTGCTGTGTAGTGACAGGCAGGGCTCTTACACTGTGCTGCAGTGGCTGCAGCATCCCTGCCTCAGTGGGAGGTTATCTGTGGGGCTGGTCTTGAGGTATGGCACAGCTCAGAAGGGGAACAGAAAAGAAACACTGGGCAATACAGAGAGGGAGGTTCTGAATCACCTCTGCTGAGCAGAGCAGCTAAACAACATTCTCCCTTATGAGAAATCTGAGGTTTTGTAAAACCAGGCTTTACAGATAATAAGTTTTACCTTCATTTTCTTGGCAGAACCTGATTTCAGGATCTTGTTACCCTCACAGTAGTTATTTCTAGGTTAAAGAGATCAGACTCAGCCCAGCAATGTCTTACACTGGCTACTAGCACAGGTTCAACCACCTGAAGCAGAAAACTGCTGCTTGGATCTCTCCCAAAGTGCCAGACTTAGTTCCTAAAAGATAAGCATCCTGAGCATTTGATATCTGTTCAGTAATACAGACTCAGAATCTCATCCAGTAACTTGAGTCCATGGAAAAGGCAAACACTCTTTTAAAGACCTCAAAAGAACAACAATTTTTTTTCTTACTTTGCAATTATGCCTTGGTACTCATAGTCTGCTCTTGAGCCAGGGTCTAAAGCAAGGTCTTACAAATTAATTTGTAAGAACTTTCCTTTGTGCCTTTCAATGCACAGAAGACCTGATGAATTTGCTACAAAGAGCTGTGTGCACTATTTGAGCTCATTATATATGTAACTCCTCTGCTCAATTACAATTTAGCTTATGAAGTTTGTATTTCATTAAAAGTTGGAGGGAGGGGGAAAAATAAGCCTATTTCAGGAAGCTTTCCTGACAGGCTGTTTTCTCAATAAGATAATAGCTTCAATGTAGGGAGGGAGGAGGAGGAAGTATGCAACACCATTGTTCTGTTTTCAGCCAGAAACGCTGAAGGTAAGAGGTTTGGCTCAATTCTGAATTCAGTAGAATTGGGAGTCAGTATCTCACAGATCAGTCTTGTCCCCAACAGCAGGACCAGCTGATGATGGGAAGTGAGTCATAAGACCCCACAGTTCCTGCCTCCACAGCTCCTGTCTGAAATCTAAGCTCCCTCTGGGCTGGACAAGAAGCTCCTTCTCACAGCTCCTGCTGGGCCCTTGTTGAATGACACTCTGCTTCAATTTACCAAGACTATCTTGTGGCTGTGGCAGCCCTGAAACCTGGGCCATCTGAGGACAGGGCTCATCCTCAGGTCCTTCAGATGCTGCCAGATAGGCTTTCCCCAGAATGCAGTGACACATCCATCTTAAAAAAGGTGGCAATACAAGCTGTCCCTGCACAAGGTCCCCACTAAACCTATCACTGCACTGCACAGCACACTTAAGACTGTAGCACTAATGAGAGCTGCTAGCATGGTTTGGTACAGCTCACACTGCTATTGGCCTTAAGCCTACAGAGCCTATTTGACATTAACTATTGCAGAATATCAGTGATTAAGGTATTTGAAATATATTTACAATGGTCCTGTAATAGCAGCTGTAGTCTGCATCAATTACAAGGAAACAGAAGCCTCAGCAAACAGAAAATGCTTGGAAAAGAAGTATTTTGCACGTGGTAAAGAAACCTGACACTCATCTCATTTTCACAATATTCTTCAAGGCAAATGGTGTCAGCATCCACAAGTGCAAATTTGTTTCCTCAACAAAAACAAGAAGCATCAAACTTCATAAACGGGGTGCTAGTTTACAAGAGGCAAGAACCTTAAGATGCAATTTAAGAAGTGTGAAAATAAATGACAAATATTTATTAGTGTCAACAGCTATATTAGAAATCATGTAATCTGAAGTTTGTTCCCTAACACTCAGACCTAGTACTCCACCAACTGCTTCTCATTTTAGAATATTTCAAACCTTCTCCCAATTACACTGGTGTCAACTCTTATTGTAGTTATCCAGAGTTAAGCACTATTATCTCTTTCCTCAACACCTGAATCTGAGGTACAGAGGTTACCAAGGTAATCTGGAAACAAACTACAACAGAACAAAACTGGCTATAACCAGGTAGAAACAACTAAATTTCTTCTTCCCATTTCACACTGGTGATTATATTCTGCTTTCTTTACATAACAGCCATATATTTCTCTCAGACCATCGTGTATTGGGAACAAGTTGCAATATGGCACTCTGGACACAAATGTTCTGAATTCTGGGGTCCCTATTTTTTGGGGAAGGCTAGATAAACAATGTTGTGCCAGCCTGTTCAGCAACAGAAATTTAATATATCACCTAGTGCCAAATTTCAACTCCTCCTGAGACATGGGTACAGGGGAGAAGGTGAAGGGGGGCAGAAGTTCTACCTCTGTGACATGATACATCATTACACTGGAGAAGAGCATCCCTGATCTTTCACAGTAGGAGTTCCTGGCAACAGTGGTGTCTGTGTCCAGCTGTCTGGATTATCCTAACGGTGGGGGAACAACTGACAGTGACTTGGTACCACGGCAGCCAGACTGGGAGCACTGGGCTGTTGAGCACTGCTATAGAAGTACACATCAGACTGGCTAGAGGTTCTTGGGCACCTGAGACCCCAGCACACTTGACTTGGGCAAGATGTGATAGACCCCATTGTGGGAAGAGTCGCCACTCAGGTTGTTTCTCTGTATGTGTTCCATCCCCCAGCTTTCTGCTGCTTCTTTCCCCAGCTGGTCTAGGCTCTGGGGGTGCAGCTCTTCCTGACTGGCTTCTTCCTCCTGTGAACAAGAAGAAAGCGTGACCTGCAATGTCAGCAAGCTACCAGGAAGTCCAGCAACACTCCAGGAGAGAGGCTAGGTGTGTGTGATACTAAAATATCTTCCCACATTCTCTCAGAAATTAGAACAAGCCTGCCTGTCCATTAAGGATCCAATACACTGCTGCAATGTACTGCTGAATGCACATTCAAGCTTTAGACAAACAAGGAGCAATTAATCCCTTTTCATACTTTGCGAGCACGTTCACAGAAATGCTGTCAGAAAATTTTGGGTATGTTCACATGAGAAGTAGCACCTTCCAAAGCACTCTGACTCTGCTAGATCACTTTGTGCTGTTTGGCTATTCTCATTATTGAGCTACAAAACCATGAAGTAGTGACACAGCTCCCACATGCCTTGCTGCCTTTGACTTTAAAGCTGAAGATCCAAAATACACTGATTGACTCAAAGTCACAATTCTGCAGTGATATAAGATTCTGTGTGATAAATAATCCACAGGCAAGATGTTAAGATCACAGTTCATGACAGCCATGAGCTGCTCTTGCTGGAAAGGACAGTTTGATCATTTTAATGTCTGAGGATGAACAGTTAGAAAGCAACTGAAGACAGGCAAATTTCCTCCACTGCCACAGGGCTGAGGTTGGCTTCAAAGGAGCCAGAAGGTGTGTTTAAAGGTACTAGGGTTAACTGTGGGGACATGAAAGCAAGAGGTTTTGTGTCATTTTGCTTAAACAGAAAAGGATTGATCATACAAAATGATGACCCTTGCCCAAGCCTTTTTGTCTTAAGTCAATGAAGATTGGAAAAGCAAAGATGGGACCAGGACCTTTCTCCCAGCAGAACTGGTCATCTGGTCTGAAAAGCTGGTTCAAGTGCATGGTGGAGGGCTACCAACCTTGCTAATATCACCCACTGGTTTGCCCAACAGATCCTTCCTCTTCAGCTCTTTTCTTTCTGGCATGTCGAGCTTGTTCACCACTGCATCAATCTTGGAGCCAACACTGTTTATGGACTGTTCCAGCTGCAGCACACGATGCAGGAGGCTGGGGGAGACATGGAGAGCATTTGTAAGCTTTTTCTTGTGATGAATAAAGGGATTTGCTGCAGACCTCTGCCAGAGACCTCAATTAGAAGTGAATGCTCCCATATCACTGATGCACACCTACTGGTGACATAACTCTTTGCTACACTGTGTTTTCATCTGTAATTGGTGGTTCTGCTTAGGATGGATCCCAGCCCAGACGCAGTATAATCCCATTATTAAAATTTCACCTGCCTCTCCTTTGATGTGGCCCTATGTGGTTTGCTCAGTGTTTCTCAGTAGCGAATCAAGATACACTAATTCTCTGTGCTGTTTATCCTGTGCTCCGCCTATGGAAGAACAGCCAAATGTTATTCTTGGACCTGGAGGATAAAAAGGCAAACTAGGCTATAAATCAAGGATATTTATTGCTACAGGACCTTCTGTAAGGGTATCAGCTTTCCCTGGCCCAGTTATTTGGGCCACCTTCTGACCTGAAACATGACAGCATACTGCCTGTGGCTAGGTGACAGCTGCAGAGGTTATTCAAGAGGCAGAAAGCAAAATTTCTCAACTCAGTCTTTTACAGGAACAAGTAAACTACATTACTAGAACACTCCCAGTTATCTCCTGACCTGCTTATTTACACAGGTGCAAGATAAAAGGGACAAATCTTACTGAAACTGCTCAGCACCACTGTAAAGTGTTACATCAGGGACAGAAGCTGCAGAAATTGGACCCCTCATTTGCAGGGTGTTTAAACTACTGACAGCACAAACATACACTTGGAACTCTTCCTTGGAGACCCAGGTGGCCTTATTGGTTTGGTTATTCCTTGCTTCCATGTAGGTCAGATTCTCATCCAGGTTGTTGTCACCATAGGATTTCCCCAAATATTCAATCTCTGTATTCAGAGCAACCTGGAAAACAAAGAAACTCCTGCAAAATACTAACTCTGTGGTCAGCTTTACTATCAATAACACAGAGCTTCACAGGCAGCAACATGCTCAGCTGTATCCAGGTGGAGTTGGAACTATATTTTAGTACCTGCTTAGTTTGTACCATAAACCCAAAGATTCCTGAGACCACTTTGGAGTGACATCTACCAAACAGAAGACCTTTTTCCTTGCCCTTTGTTTTTTTACCCTTTTTGCCTCTAGGTCATGCTTCATCTGCTGTTGCTCTTCTTCATCAAGGATGTGGTTGCCATCTCTGTCAAATCTGGAGAAAGCTGCTGTGATCTCATGGTCTGCATGGCCCAGTCTGCAAAAGAATAGAAAGAGAAAACTCAAAGCATAGAATTATACTGTTAAGCTCTAACAGAGTGGAAATTTTGATATCAGTGTGTTGTTTCCTCCCAGTGACAGACCTAATCATCCCAAATGGGCAAGAGATAGTTATACCAACCTATTTAGAACAGGAAATTAAACATTTGAGGAAAGATTTATTTTTTCAGTCTTAACTTGCCCAGATCTGAGCTATCTGCTCTCCTTGTCTTGAAAAGCAGAAAATTAAAATCACCTGTATTACTAAGAGAAAGGACTAAGTGGGCATCCCTCAAACTGACTCACTTACTCCTTCAAGCTATTCTTGAAGTCTTCAAAGTCTAATTGTTTTGTTCCATTCTGCAGGGCTTTCTGCACATCAGAAATCTGCTCCTTCTTCAGCTTCAGCCTCATGAGTGTCCGATTGTAGCTCTGTTAGCAAAGACACAGAATCACACACTCAGAACAGTGAAAAGTAGAGCAGAGTGGGCAGTATGACACAGATGAGCATATGCTAAGTAATACCAGGAGTTTCCAAGCAAATAAAGAAATGCTTTATGAACCTCATCACTGAACTGGAATCATGCCTTCAGAGTGACACTAACATGCTAACCCCTCTGCTTTTCTCATCCCAGATCTTCCTTTATCTGATTTCCCAACACATCAGCTGTTTAAGATAATGTCTCAAATATTATTCCTTGCAGAATATTGGTCCCACAGCAGAACTGTGGGCTTCCAGAAACTTTTCTGGAATTTATATGGGAAAGCCAGATATAACCTGCTAGATCTGTGCCACTGTAACAGGCTCAGCTTAGCACAGCAGGACTTGCCATGTTATTGATCAAAGTGCATTTTATTAAGGACTGAAAGAGCTTTGTCTAGAGACCATCCTGGGAAGAAAAGTCTCTCAGAAACACTACATCAAGTAACAGGATTCCCTCAACACCTGCTTTCTCATCTCCTTATTGCCAAAGGGTCTGGGAGCTTGATTTATCCCAGAAAAGAATTGTGACTCTAGTGCACACAAAGAAGGGGGACCTGGAGTTGGCATCCACTGTTTCTCACTGGTAAATTCCACTTAGGTCAGGGACTTACAAAAAATACTTCATGATTTAGCTAGAAAGTAGCACAGTTTTAACTATTCGTCACCTGCTTCAAGATGTCAGAGAGCTGCAGCTCGTCCTTCTGGCTCGAAAGCTCCTCCTTGACTTCTGAGTAGGTGTCATTGATGATGGCCAGAAACATATTCTAGGAAAAGGGGAAGAAGTGAGATGAATATGCCTGAGCCATCTTTCCTGCTCCAGCAGCTGAAGCAGCAAGAAACAGGCACAGATGTGCAAGACTTAGTTAAACAAGGAGTTGTTTCCCTGTGGGGTATCTCTTGGGCAAATTAAAGATGGTGAAGAAAAGGCCCATTTCAGCCACACCATGTTTTCTTAAGTTTTTGCAGTTAAAGCAGTGGCTGAAAGTACATTTGTTCCCACCTCAAATACTACCTTTGTTATCTTCTCTTGCAAAATCTTAGGTTATGTATGGACTCCTGACACTGGGTGTTTAACCTGGTTA
Organism: Oenanthe melanoleuca; assembly: GCF_029582105.1. Lineage (NCBI taxonomy): Eukaryota > Metazoa > Chordata > Aves > Passeriformes > Muscicapidae > Oenanthe > Oenanthe melanoleuca. The sequence continues at coordinate 16,780,836 of NC_079340.1, read as the reverse complement.
TTATGAACATCCCTCTGCATCCATTGCCTAGGAAGCCAGTTTCATTTTTCACCTTCACAGATGTTGGCCTTTAATCACCCTAATAATCAAATCCCCAGCTGTACTAACACTCTTTGCCTGCTGTGGTCTATTTGCACTGCAAAGCTATTGTAACTCCTTTTCTAAGCATTTGCACCTAACCCAGGGATTGTCAGGAGGGGTCTCTCAAACACTGCTTTCAAACACAGGGACAAGGAGGACTTTGGTGCTTACCAGAAGCACAAAGAAAACAAAGAACACATAGGTGACAAAGTAAATAGGCCCAAGGACTCTGTTGGCATTGTCAATGGAATTGTAGTCAAAATCACCAAGAATGATCCGAAACTGGGTGAAACTAGGGGAAAGAAAGAGCGCAGAGTCACACAAAGGCACATGCAAACATTTCTGAAGTGAACCTGAATCTGCCTGCAGCCCAGATGGGCACAGGCACAAACCAGAGCAGGGTCTAAGTCACTCTAGAGTGGCAAGTTAAATGCATCCATAGTATTTTAGGGATGAAGCAAGCTGATCTGGTTAGAGCAAGTAGAAAATAAAACATGGTTTCCACAAATTCAGTTTGTCCAAAGAATGTTTTGGTATTAATAGGAGTCAAAAACAAAACTTCCCTGATTAAAGGCATTTGACTCAACAAAGCCATCTCTTGCAAGAGAGTTTGAGAGATTCTGGAGGGATGTTAGAACTCAACAGTGGTCTTCAACCTCTTGTAGTTCATAGCCCCTATAATGAAGGACGTTTAAGTGTATTGATCCTAAGCTTCCTTATCTCAGTCTTCTGTTGCAGACCCCTCAAAGGCAAGACCTGGATGCCCAGAGGTCTGTGGAACACAAGCTGAAAACCACTGCTGTAGCAGATACCTCCATTAACATCACACATTACTTAAGCAGGCCCATGGACTGCAGGATTGCCTGAGACAGGATTTTAACTTGCTTCCACAACACTCCCTTCTGTGTGTGCTCATCTATGCATTAGTCATCCTCCATCTCAGATATATTGATCAATATATGTGGAATTTCTATGGAAATAGATATCATTAGGAATATCCACCATATCCCTTGTCCTTACTGATAAACACCAGACAAACAAATCTGCCCTCAGTTTTCTTGTTTTGCTCCTTTGTCCAGAAGGCTGTGAGCAATTATTTTTAATAATAATAATTATTATTAATAACCATTGTGGCTTTGTTACAATGGGATACAGCAGGTGTCTGATTGACACTGAGATTTGCAACTGGGGGGAAGAGTAGAAAGCAGTTAAAATTATTTTGATAACATTATGGAAACATGGTACTAACTTACATGCATTTAACAAAGGTACTGAAGTTTTCCACTTGTGTCCCAAAAAGAAGGTAACCCAGCTGGGCATAGGCAAAGAAGACAATGAAGAACATAATGGCAAAGCCCAGGATGTCCTTGGCACAACGTGCCAGCGTGGAGGAGAGCTGGGTCATCGTTTTGTTAAAGCTAATGTACTTGAATATCTGCAGGATGGAAGAATGGGGACAAAGTTAGGCCAAACCATCAGCTAAGTCAGTCCTTCTCATGTATGCACATGCTTACTAAGAGAAGAGGTTCATTACAGGACCAAAGTAATGAGGAGAAAGTTGGCTATGGAATGGTGGCTTAGTCTTCAGGACATTTATCCCAGGTGTGCCACCATCCTTCTCTGGGTTCACAAACCTATGATTTTGCTCCCTCTGTCAAAGGAAAATATAAACAGGGATTGCTAGAAGGACAAATCTGTTAAGGCTGATGTGGATCCCCTTAGTGGCTTTCTGCCACACCAAGATGCTCTATTTGAAATGCAAAGTCTGTGTCAACAGATGAGTCATTTCCAGCTCTTGAGTGACCATTATGAAAAAAAACCAACAAACTATGGTTTGCAAGATTATCCTCAAAAATACGAAAATAGTACAGGATGGACAAAGTTACGTGGTACTCAGCATTTTCTAAAACCACTTTTAAACCACAGTGTCTGAGCTCATATCCCCGACTGTTATCTCCAAATAACTCACCTCAGGATGCAGGGGGAAAAGTTGCCCAGATTTACTGCAAAACAGAGCATATGAGTTTGAGGAAAAGAGGCATGGAAGAGACAACCCTCAAGCTATCTAGAAGGAGAGGCCTGACTGGAGACCTGGCACCTCCCAGACCCCCTACAATACCTTGATCCAGGCAAAAAATAAGTTGACTGCATTCATATTGTTGTACTGTGTCTGCCAGAATGCCAGGAATTCAAAGTCTGCGTAGGTGTTGGGGCGTTTCAGCAACTCTCCCAGCAGCCTGTTCACCTCAGTGGTGCGAAAGACGTGAAACCCAATAGCGACAATGGAGAGCTGCAAAGAGGAAGAGGAATAGTTTGCAGTGACCACTCTTCCTATGCTTTCCATGCAAATTAAAGTGTCACAGAACTCATTGGAATCCCACTTCAGAGTTGCTGTCTAGTGGTGGGCTATGGAAATACGGTTGTGATGTGCAGAATGATGCCCTGACTTCACAGTCTCTTCAGCATCTCTAAGTAAGAATTTTCTCCTAGCAGATCTTCCAGAGACAAGAGACAAGAGTGTCTGTCCGTTTATTCTGCAGTGCATTTTAGCATTAGAGAAAAACATGTGACAGTTCTTGTCTTATCTAGATTAAATTCCATATTCCTTCCTTTATTTTGGCTCTTATACATCTCTGCCATTGCTCCCCAAAAAAGCATGCAAGGATACTCACCAGAATGACAACTACATCCAGAATGTTCCAGATGCTGGTGAAGTACTGAAGCTTGTGGATGCGGAGCTCCAAAGCCTCTTCCACCACGTAGTAGAAGATAAAGACACAGAATACAATTTCACAGGCAACAATGAAGAAGTCCCATGTGCTGACGTATCGTATAAGCTTCACTGTCCGGATCTGCCAGGACGGAATGGCACCACCAGTGGCTGGAAACTCAACCACTAACCTTGAAGAGGACAAGGAAACAATTTCAAACTAGGGGATGGAGGCTCAGAGACAATTTTAGAGGCATCAAACTTGAGCATGAGCTCTTCACCAGACCATGACTGGAAATGTGTATGTGTTTATGCAGCTATATCTCTGCTGTTTCACTGCCTGTGATAGGAAAGGGTGAAAGGTGGCGAGAAGTGTGACTGGTTATTTCAGTAAGACCAAGACTTCTCACTAATCCATACAATTTCTATTGATATCACTCAGACCCACCCCGCTGGTAGACCATAATAAAATATTTGCATTTGATGCATTGAGAAAGATGCAAGAGGCTGAAGAGTTTGTCAGGACTCTGCTTACCTCAGAACACAGAACAGATTGATATTTGCATTATACACAGAGAAATCAATAAAGACAACTCGTGTCCCCCGATCCAGCCACAGTTTCTCCTTTAAGACTTGCAGGGCTTCAGCACTCTCTTCTCTGGTCATCTTGAGGTCTATGTAGTATCCTCCCCCACTGTAACTGGTTAGTCTTCCCCAGTGAGACGAACCACCCAGCTCCTCCTCAGAATGGTATCTCCACCTGCAACAGACAAGGCACAAAGGCTTCACCTGCCCAGGCTTGAATATGGCTTTGTACCCAGGAAAAGAATATATCTTCAAGGGGCAGAGCAGTTTTCAATTGATGAATTGGCACCTAATTCCTACTCCTGGTCTAACCCTATATAATACTGGCAACCACTGTGGTTAGTTTTCTACGGTTAGTTTTTAGTGCTTCCCAGCAGTGACACAACATGATTTGCAACATTAGGAAGGGAAAATTCTGAGGTTTGTTGGCTATATCAGTCTTGTTTTCATCGAGGTTATTCTCAGGATCTACTCCATTGCCTTCTACCACCATCTGCTTAGAATGCTCTTGTACTCGTATTTCTTAATGAATTATAGCTTCTCACTCATGGATCAAGATTCATGCAGTGAGCAGAGTTATTAAACTGCAGCTACCTAACACTATTATAGAGAAACAGGTTGTCAAGATAAAAGGGATGTTCTCCCTTTTCTCTGGCTCCTGAAATCGCAGAGGAAAGCAAATAGTAACATGCCAGCTGAGTGCCAGCTTGCCATTTGATGGCTCTGTCCCCAAAGGTCTTTATTTATCCTCACTCCCTTAAAAATAGGCAACAATTTCTTCCTGTATTCCCACTGGATTTTTCATGGCTTTTCCAATGTGAAAACTCATTCTGTTGTGCTTCTCCACAGAGAGACACTAGACGTTATTGATAGACAAAAAGAACTTTCTGCCTCTGACTGCAAGAGGAATTCCAGCCTTACGTGAGAAACTCAGTCCCAGCATCCTGCAGCTCAGCAGTTCTTATTTGATCTAGAAGAGACTAATTTGGATTAGATGAACTTACGCTGTTCCATTGATGAGCCCAAAGGAGACCCTCTCCTCCTTGTCCTCAGAGTATACATCATAGCAGCCCAAGATTTCCTCCTTGAAGTCATCATGGACCACACAGGAGTTGTTCTTCACCTTCAGCTGTCTCAGGCGTGGCACCCCCAGCAGCAGGTTCTCATAATAGATGTAAGACTGGGTGCTGTGCGCTGCCAGGGACTCGTTGTTGTACCACTTTGTCCAGTAAAGATTGTCCAGCATGGGACCTTGTGCATACTGCAAAGGAGGCAGAGGAGAACTCCTTCATAGCTCATGCATCACAGGAATTTTCTTAGTCTAGGATTGGGGTAGTAAGACCTGACCCACCCCTCTACTGTACCCAAGATGGAAAGCAGTAGCAGTTTGTGTTGCATGTATGTTAAGGAGAGGAAAGACCAGGGCTGGTGGTAGAGGAGTGATGCTGGACAGCAGGGTCATTGTTGGTTTCTCACAGGCCTGTGATGTGGCACCTTCTATGCCTGATGAAGAAACAAGAGCCCTACAAGTCTCATTGTCTCTTCTACTTCAGTCAGCACAATTGTCAAGGAATTGCTGTGGCACAAGTTGTGAATGATGAAAAGTGTGTGTGCCAGTGTCCTGGAAACGGGTGGGGAAACAATAGTGCCATTGTTTGCTGGAGTGTTTTAATATGACAGAAAAAGGCAACTCTAATTGACAAATAATTTCTGGCTGTCAGAGATAAGTAGTGGCAATAACTCAATGGCCTTCACTGAAGATTTCATTATTTTTTCACTTCTCTTCGACAGAAATATGTTAGACCTGAGATGTTTTTCCCCTTCTTTATTCTCTTTGAGAAAAGTCACTGCAAATTTTAATCCAGTTTTTTCCTAAAGAATCTATAGACTAGACAAGCCCAGGCATGAATTACAGGCAGGTTAATTTTGATGTTTCTCAAAATGCCATAAAAAGGGACACAGGCTGTTACTAAGAAACCAGCTTGAAGACCTTGAACTGTAGGATTCAAAGCCACTTGTGTCACAACGAAACCTGAAGTAAATTTCTTGGCTTCTCTAGGCCAGTGCTTCCTATCTGTGCAATGAGCTGATGCTTGTATCACCAAAATTATTTTATGTCCTGCCTGTTTTACTGGGAAACAGACTGTTCTGGGCATACACAAAACTTAGCCTAGCCAGTATTCTGGACTCAGTGCTCAGAGATAAATTATGCTTCAAAATCAATTAACATTTTGCATGCAAATGTTATTGCAACTGTTGCTAGTAGCTGGCAAAAACTTGTGGCAGCAAAATGTCTTGCTGAAATCACTAGACTGTACTTCAGAGGGAACTGGATATCCCAGTCTAGCTGAGTTTCAGGGCTCCCCTGGCCAGACCTGTACTTACCACCCAGAAGTCAGCCATGCTGCCGATGGACTGGAAGGAGACACGGCCATTTGTAGAGGTCTGCAGGAAGAGCTCAGACATCACTTTGGTGTAGTAATAGGCATTGGAACTTGTCATTCCATATGTCACTAAGAGAACAAGAGGAGGGTCCTTCCTTATACCTGAATATTAGAGTCTGATAAAAACGTATTTATATATTCACTTTCTATGTACCTTGTATTTTCACAGGTAAGCTGAACAAGGCACAGGAGAATAAATCTTAGGGCTTTTTGCTTTCTTAGGGATTTACAAACTTATGTGCTGTGTTACAGAGTTTAAAGTGTCAAACTGACCAACTATAAGAGTTAAGTAGTGAGAGAAGATCATTGGAGGATACAACTGAACATTCTGGATAACAATTTTTTTCCCAGACAAAATTTCTAAAGGAAATTTTATTTCTCAGAACAAAGTCCACAACTTATATTTTGAATTTCTGATATGAAGCCATGAAGGCATGAAGACCACCCTATCTTCCCAAGTGAAAAGCTCCAGGTAAGTTTTCATCTACCAAGAAACTCCAAGAGGAGCAGGCTCTAACTTCCACAAACATGTTGTTTCAACTCTCCAGTGCTCCTTCCTTCAGGAAAACATCCATCATGGTGATCACTAAGAACATGTCCTACTCTTGAAAGGACACCAGGAAAATAAAGCGCCTGACATTGAAGACACAACCCCCGCCCCCACCTCCTGGATGCGTCAGTGTGTGACAACAAGTACGTCTGTGTGCGTGCCTTGGTTCTTTAGCAAGAGTGACTGAAGCACTGTCTCCCTGGACCAGCACGATAGTAACTTAGGGTGGTATTGTCTGTCCATCTCTCCTGCCATGGAGTCCATGAAATATAACCCTCTTCACTGTCCCATGCCACAGGTGCTCACTTGTGATAATAAATGAACCTTTGCAAAACCAAACAGCCATTGTCCTACTGACACAAAGTCTCTATTAGCATTAGCATTCAGTACAGGGACACATTACATTCAAGAACAACAGGGTGAGCTGCCATCTGCTTTATCACCTCAGCCACCCATCCAGTCTCAGAGGGGAAAATCTCCCTGTCTTTGATACCAGGAAGTTTCTAGAGCTGCTCTCTGGGTGCTGAGCATTTGCTGTGAAACAGAGAAAAGACTTCAGACAGATTCACCTAGGACTGAGGAGTCAATGGCTAAAACTGATAATAACAATCAGAAAATACTGCTCAAGTTTAATCAACATCAGTTAGCATTGGTAATTTTACTTCTCTCTACAATTCTGTAGGTTAGTGACAGCTTCTTGCTGCTGTAAGTGCCCATACAATAAATGTAACATTTACAGCAGAGCAAGGAAGACTAGTAAAAAAAAATCTCACATTATTCCCCTTACTATGCACACAGAAGTGGTGCCTATGAGATATGACAGCTACTTACATAGACAGATGTCCACCAAGAACATAACATAGACCAGCAGCTCTCGCAGGGTGGTCTTCACATAAAGCTCCCTGTTTCCAGCGGTGTTCTCAGTCAGCGTAGTGCCCCACAGACCTGTTGGGTGAAGAAGGGACTGTAAGTTTTCCTGGCCATTCTCAAGGGCCATGTGAGGAGCTGTAGTCCTGCTCCAAAAAAAACTACTGTTAGAAGTTGAAATTTTGTCACTTTTCAAGGCCAAGCCACTTTTAATTTCAAAACTAGACCCATAAAAATGTGCTAAATACCCCTAAGAAGAACCATTCCAGCATGAATAAAAGATCTGTGGCTAACCAACACTGAAATATACCGTCTTTTTATTTTGCTAAATCACTACTTAGTTTTATGTTTCTTCTGTTTTCTGTTCATTATAGCTTGATATTTTCCTGACTGTTTTTCAGCTTAGTCTTTGCAGAAATTCAGTTTTTGTCACAAATGCTCTTGAAACCATAATATTTCATCTCAGTCACCCATGTGCCAACAGCTGACCTTCTGAGAGGACTTCCATTGCAGAACTGGTGTTAGCTTTACAACTCTTACTCCTTTTAGGCCTCAAATATTTTTCTCTTGCTTACCTAAAAGCTCTTGCAGTTTTCTTGTTCATCATAAAACTCAATCAAATAACCAAACTCAATATTTTCAGTGTAACATTTAGAGCCCAATTATCTTCAGGACATCTAACAAAGGAGCTTAGCTGAATCCAATACACCAATTGCACCAGCTAAAGATCCTATTTCTTCACACAACTCATTAAATGTCACCAGAGTTGTCAATAAGAGACAAATGCTTCCATTAAAAGGAGCCTTGATATTTTGGGTTTGATGAAACACCTAATACCATTAGTGTATTTGTTTGTTCTTTTTGTAATGGCTTTCTGTTGTGATTTCTGGAATGCTCCCGAAGTTGAAAGGCGTAAGAACTTTCAATTGAAAGCCTAGTGATGAAAGACATGTCAATAATTGCCATAGTCTTGCTGCTTTCTGCAGCTCCTAGAGAGCTCAGCCCTGATTCCTATCCCCAGTAGGATGCAACAACCATCTTCCTGCAAACCAGGATCAAAGCTGATCAAAGGGCCCCCATTTGAAGTCATCTCTGGCAGATGACAAACTTCTTTTTTGTCTGGAGTAAGCAAAAGTGTTCTAGTGGTCTGTGTGCATTTATCCTGTCATTTTGATAGCTCTTTGGCATCTCAAGAGATTAGAGAGCTTTTTTCACCATTAACTACCATAGTGACTGTGGCAGCATCGGCCATCACTTCTGGGCAGGCAAACCAGGCTGTTCTGAACAATCCAGACCAGCAATAGAAATGACAGCGTGGAGATGATCTGGATTAACTCCTATGGAGGAGAAAGTATTGTGATCTACAGGAATCTTCACAATGGAGAAAAACATGGGGAAAAAATTTGCCCCTCTCTTCAAGTTGCTTTTAAATTACTGCCTTCATCCATAGATGTGACTACATCACAATCTTTAAACCAGTTTGTTTGGTGTTTTTGCATGAGCAGGGAACCCCTACTATCCATATGTTTGGAGCAAATGCACAGCAAATACACTCCTTTACTTGGAGAAAAGAAGTGTACTCAGGAACACCTAAATTCAAGCACACTCAAATATCCTTGAGAACTTGGGTTCAGAGACTTGCCAAAAATGATACCTGGAGGACCATGAGGATGCTCCAGTCCTTTCAGATTGTATGTAGTAGTTGTAATACTGTATTTTCAGCTGTGTTTTTAGGAAACATGCCAGGGAAATCTATCATCTCATATATGAAGCATGTTCCCATCTCTCTGTCCTTTGGCATCTCCCCTTGGGGATGCAGCTATTTTGGATGTGACATTTGGAGGACTCAAGGCTAGAAGATATTCAGTCTTCCTTATGGCACCTTGAATGACCATCCAGCACTCACACAGCTGAGCAAAGAAAAAAAAAAAGAATCTAGAAAATAGGCTATGAATGCAATTCATTTATATGTCTCACCTTCCTGATAGTAACAAGTGACTGATAAGAATTACTGGCAACACCTACGTTATCTTCTGAGTGTGCTTTTAAACCAGACTTGTGACCCAGGTGAGTGACGAGCTCACAGTCTCAGGTACAGCTGGAGATCCTCTTCCAAAGGCAGTGGGAAGCTGGGTATCCCTCATCAACCACCATGCACTCAGATACCCAGCAAGTCCGTCCATGCATGAAACAGCATGGTGGTTGAGGCAGGAGGCAAGTTGAGGTGGCAGGAGGCAGGCAGGAACCAGGACACAGAGTTCCTTGGACACCTCTTAGAGAGGAATGGTCCTGAGCAGTGGCACTAGGAGCAGCAGCTACTCACTACTAACCCAGCACAGTAACTGATGAGGACAAAAAATAGCTTATTAATCCAACTATTACCACTAGCTATGGACATGTAATCCCAGGAAATGGTTTTTAAACAAAAATCCAACCTCTCAAACTCTCATTGTCTAACTGACTTATATGTACTACTTCTATTTTCCATGTGAGAGACCAAGGTGACTAAATGGAAAGGGGGAAAGCCAGCAATGGAGAGGCAATGAAAAATGATGAGAACCTAGCAAAGATGCAGAGGAAGGAAGCAAATTCTTTGAGGAAAATGTCCCCACTTCAGTGAGGCTCAAAGAGGCCTTTGGATTCCCAGCTCTGGTATTTCCTACAGCCCTATTTAGCCCCCTTAGTGTTAGGACACACTGCTGCAACAGTCAGAAGAAGAATATGATGCAATATCCTGACAGTTATCATCGTTTGCATGCTGCAAATTCAACTCTGGCAGATCACAAATGGAAATTTGTTGTTCGAGTATGGATATGTTTTTCCACTTTAAGCCTCAAACAATGCCTAGAAGAAAGCATTTCATAATAAACCAGGTAAATGATACACTGCCTAAGAGTAATCTGTAATTAGCTACCAAATCCACTCAGCACTGTTCCTTGGCCAGGAGAAATCTCTAAAGCCTCTACTCCGAATTCCATGTGAATTAGTAGTGTTAGACTGTAATGGCAAAGACACAAGTATTGATCATAGAGGGGTGTGCAATTCAGGACTGTTATTCACCCACTCATACTGTTAGAGGGTATGGCTCTGAGAAAGTTTCTTGCCTTCAAAGAGGGGAAAAAAAGACACATTGGCAAGAATTTATTTTTCTTTGCTTTATCTGTCCTGTTTTTAAAATATTACGATTTTATGCCTTCTATAAGAAACTTTAAATAATGCACTTACCCAGGATTGTATCCTGACAGAAGACTGCCCCCAGGGTTTTGTTTGCCTCTGAATAAGTCTACATAATATTTCATTCAGCTCTCTTCAAGCAAAGCATTATTTGATACATTGTTGTAATCCCCTACATTTCAGTCCTGACAGTGCTAGATTTTCTCTAGTTCTTATGTTACTGTAGCACAGATCCAGTACCACTCTATGTAGAAAATGCACACAAAGACAGAATAGTCTCACCACCACAGTGATGGCTCCTGGGGCTTCAGAGCACCTAAGCTCCACCAGCAGATTCACTGCATGACTTTGAGCACACCACTAAGTCCCTTACCTTGTAGTAAAGATAACAGGACAGACCATGAAGCCATAGCAAGGCACACAGAACCAGGATGCTCCTTTCAAGTCAGCCAAAGATGATGTCTGGAGTAACGCTGCTGCATATTTAACAGGTCCCTGGGCTACACACACACTATGAAGTTTCTACCTTCTGCATCCCTTCCCTTCCTCCCCTTCCTCCCACACCCTTGCTCTGAGGGCTAACAAGTCCCTTCTAACGAGATATCAGAGATTTACCTCGGATGCCTCTGAAGATGTAGAAGCAGCACTGGAGGAAAGGACTTGTCTTCACCTTCACAGCTTTGCTTCCTTCTTCCTGGTAGGGCAGTGGATCCCCAGCCTCTTCAAAATTCTCATAGGGATTCTCCAGCATAGACTTGGGGTTGTAGATGGTTTGAATTTTCAAGGAGGTAGAGGGAGAGCCATTGTAAACAGGATTATCCCAAGCTTTCTTTCCCACTGTCTCCAGTTCATGCACCTCTGGTACTTTAAAATGGCTTTCAGCTTTGTTGTTTAGGTGAGACAAATTCATGACTACTCACTGCCAGCAGAAGTACTTTCTAACTGGAATTGTGACAATTGCCTGCCCAGGCTGGAACTAAAAGTTAGTAGAGAGATAATCAATGCCAAACAGCTTGTCTGCCTCAGCAGCCAGGAGAGGGCACACCAGCAGCTCCCCACAGAGAGTAAGCATCCTCTCTCTTTTATATCAGCTCAGCTGGTGACACTGATCAGAGGGGTGGCACTACCTGCTGTCAGGAACCACCGCCAGCCCTGTTATCCCAGTTGCCCTGGGAACACTGACATGTCCAGGAGGAGCCTTGTCTGCTTCTCACCAGCAACAGCAGAGCAAGATGCTGTCATGAGAAGAGGAGGCTGCAGGTGGGGAGTGACTGGAGCCCTCGGGTGCTGCAGCCCAGTCAGTTCCAGGGCCAGCCCCTTGAGAGGGGCCAGACAGCAGCCTTGGCTCGGGACTGGGGGCTCCCACTTTCATGAAGGGCCAAAGAGCAGGAGCATCCTTCCTCTTCCTTGGCTAGTTGTAAAAGCAGGGGTGAAACACTGAGTTAATGCAGTGGTCGTTTTGGAAACCAAGGGGTGGAATCTCCTGCTTTCACAGTTTTTCCACAAGCCCTGCAGTGCCAGCCAGCCCTGAGGCAAGCCTGATTGAAAATAAAGCATACCAACCAAACAAAAAACCCACCAAACAACTAAACAAAAACCAAGCAACCCACAAAACACAAAACCCACAAAAAAAAATAACAAAGAGGCAAAACTGGCAATAACAGTGGCTGGGAGTTGCCTGCATCCCCCTTGCCACTGGCCACCAGCAAGTTGTGCCAGGCATCACAGGTCCTGTAACTGTACCCTGAGGGGTGCCAGGGCATAACCCTGGGGCACACACTTGTCTTGGTGATGAGACTGCAAAAGAATGTGTGGCCTGAGCCTGGTCCTTCCTCAGGTCTGAATACATAATTCAAAAGAGGTACCTCTCCTTGGGTGCTGAGGGTTGCTATTTTTCTGGCATTACCCAAGGAAGCAACATGAATCTCACACCTGTAGGCCCAAGTCAGGATGCTTTCTTTGGACTCTAATGTTCAAACAGGTGATGTTGCTAACCCAGTGGGGATATGCAGAGATGTCCCCTATGATCATGGCACTAAGCAGCTGCTTGAACAGCAGTGAGACAAGGGCACCAAGAGGGCAGCCTTAGTGGCTGGAAAGTCACTGGAGGTCTGGGTTGGATCCTTTAATTGAATTTGGTATTATTAGGGCCTGTTGTGTTTTATTACTCCCTAGCAAGATGAAAGCAGTGGCATGGAATCATTGGGTTCAACAGATGGGAAGCATTTGCAGAGCTCCCAAGCAGCAGCAGCAATGCTAAGGAATGAGGCCCCAGTGAAAGTCCACGTGCCAGAGCCAGACATCCAGTTGCATTCCTGAGACCATACAGCAGATACCCCTGCCCATGCACAAGTAGCACGGCTTCCGTGCAGGGCTACTGCTTTGGGGGAAACATGAGGATTTTTTCACAGTGCAGCTCTTGCTGCCTGTGGCACCACCACACATCCCATCCCATCTTTCAGGGCCCAGGTACAGTGCAGATCTGCTGTCTCTGGCTGGGGCACAGAGCAGATAGTGAAAGGAGGGAGTTGTCCTGTATTGAAAGACCACGTCACCTACCCAGCCCAGAATACAGGTCATGACTGTGTCACCCGATTCTGAAGAGCCTAACACAAGGCAGAACCAAGAGCACTCTGTAATTAAGAAAATACATGCAATGCTTTACAGGCAGCATGAGGTTACTCAATTTATGTGGGTCTAGAAAGCTCCTTTTCAGCCAGTAAACTTGAATGATGGGAGATGTGTCAGCTGGGGGAGAATATGATCCAGACTTTAGGACCTCATAGATCACTCTGCTCTGCCCTCTGTGGTGTTTGATGTAAGCCCATGTGGAGCAGCAGTATTTCCTGGCCAATGAACAGTGTATGTCTGGTAGCATCTGTGAGCACTTACCTCACACCTCTTTTCCTTACAGTGCTTTGGGCCTTAATCACCAAACTTTCATTCTTGTGAAAACCAGCCCAACAGAATTTCTCTTCTCCATTCTTCTTTATCCCTTCTTTGTTGAGATCCATTTTTCAGCAGGCCTAGATGAAACCTTTCAGAGATACCCAGGGAAGACTGTCTCTAAAACCAGAAACCACTATCACAATGGGATTTAGCATGTTAGGATAAGACAAAGTACCACAGCCACAGAAGTTTTTCTGTCAGTGTGCCAAGCACACAGACCTTTAACCAATATCTCACACTTAATTCCTTTGTGTAAAGAGAACACCAAAGAGTTCATAAATTCCGCCCTCCCCCCCCCCGCCAAAAGCACTATCAAACACTGAATTAGAACTACAAAGCATTTAGATTTCATGGTTAGAAAAAAGTTAATGAAGAGCAGTCACTTGTTGGGACTGAAGGTGACTCTGCTCACCAGACCCAAGAGAACAGGCTCTCCAGGAGCTCACCAGCCACTGCTGAAGCAGCCTTGGCAGGAACGTCTTCACCAGCTAGAGATGATGCTGGGACACCAGTTACAGACCAACTTTCTGTGCTGAATAGAGGACCAGGGCAGAAGTATCCAGCTCTATAACAGAATCAGTTTCAGCACAGATTTTGAACAATACTTTTAGTTTTCTTCCAGGAGCTTAATCATTGTCACTGAGGTTTAAAGTTTTACAGATGCCTTGTTCTTGAGAAATCTTGTATATAAGTTTAACAGTACACAGTATTCTATAGTCACTCTTCACTGCAATTAAAACAAAGAAAAAGACATAACCATGCATAAATAATTCTATATCCAAGTTCCTGTTTTCTTACTTAGGGTGCTATGTTAATTCCCTTGGCAATAATCCACTTTCAGCAGGTTCTCATCAACACAAGCGTTTGGTTCCCACTTCCAGGCAACATAAACAGAGCTAGAGATAGTTGTTATCTCTATGGATTGCATCAGGAATAGAGAAAGGGAAAGTGGTGGTGACAGCACTAATCAACTGTTAAACATCAGAAAGGAAAAAACAGACTTTCAAGCACAGTACCTTGGTGTTGAGTAAACTGTTTATGACACATTTTGAAAGTTTTCCCAGCACAGAGTATTAACATTCATATGTTTTCATTTAAATGAAGTCTTCTCTGCTGATCTCTTTTTTTGCATCAAACAGGTGGATTTTATCTGCATTTAAATAATACCATTCCTATGCTAGTTATATTGAGAGATTAAGGGATTCAACCACTCATGAGAGACTTTTTGAGGAACCAGCACAAAAGGTGATTTCTGCAGACCAAGATGTGAGAACTGTTTCAGTAAGCAGCCCAACATATCTCCAATCTGTCAAGGTAGATCTACTTGAGGAGGAGAAGGTGAAGAGAGAGTGAAGGATATTTTAGCTAAAGACAGACCTATAAAAGCTCGTTACCATGATGTACAATTTAGCAATAAGTTTTCATAAACATCTGTACAAAGACACATTTACTAACACATATTTCCTAACACATTGGAGAGCTCTCTTATGCTCAAGTACACATGCAGTGGCCTTCAGTGGGGACACTGGCTGGCTGCAAATTCACAGGGATTCTGCATGTACAACTCCCCCTGAGCAGAAAGAAGCAGGTATAGGATGAAGTTTCAGGTCCTTTACAAGATAATGTTGATTTTTTTCCCCTTTTTAGAATATAGAACTAAATTTTCTTGATCTCTAAGTACAGTTTTGATACAAAGAACCTGTCATTCTGCAAGGTGTTGTTTTCTTAAGGCTTCATTGCACTACATGCAGCTATGCAGATCCATGTGTGGGCATGTTAACACATGCACACATGCAGCAAACACTCTGTGCTCCTAGGAACTGTCTGGGCCAACTGGCATTGCTGGGAGAAAGTCTCTCTTTGACACACCGTGGGCAGTGATGAACGGCCAGGTGAGAACCACACCTTAAAAAACAGAAGTGCCTGAGGAGGATCAGCTTCAAAATAAAAATTATTTCCTCCTGTGCAATGAAGCCAGCTCTTGGGTGGCAACCAACCCACAGTTTACTCCCAGAGGTGACCCACGCTTGTCACAAGTCAGGGAGCTTCCATCAAGGGGCTCAAGGAGACATTTCTCATAGACTGGGCTACTGTCAGTGACAGGTTGTTTGGATACAGGCTGCTCCATTGATCCAGATTTAGCAGAGCCAGCAGAAGAGGGGGCACATAATCTGCGTCCCATGGTATATCACAAGCCAACACCTACCACTGTCCCTACAAAGACAAAGCAGGACTTAGACCAAAGAGTTCTTCCCCAATCCAGCTATCTGCCAGATGCAAGTGTATAAAACTGTATAAAACTCCTGAGAACACAGCAGGCTTGTGTTCAGTAAGTGTGATGAGAAGGAGGAATGCTGATACCTCTTGGTTTTTGAAGAATGTTGCATTACTACATGGGCTAACACACAGGGGGAAAAAATAGCAGGATGCATCAGATACGAGATGAGATAGTAGATTCCATTAGCTTTGTTAACAGAAGCAAGCATGATAGAGAATTACAGTGCTACATCCAGCTTTCTAATGGAATAACATGATTCATATAATGGGAGACTAGTAAAAAGAAGGTCTCTGTGGAATTGTTTCCTTCCTCCAGAACTTGTGTGCCAGCTGGTGTTCCCACTTTCAGATTCACCAGCACTTTTTGAAGCATTTGATCTCTGAAGCGTAAGTAATGCCTATGGGTTTTTTTCTGTTTCTTCACAGTAAATCTTGCATTGAAATATTGTTTGGTTTCATTAGCTATTATTTATACTTCAGTGCTTTTCATCTGCTCCCCAGTTACATGCTTATGAGTTTAGTAAAGCACTTAAACTCGTTATTGTGACCACCACTGCCAGGTTTGCCGGGTAGTTCTTAGCATATGGATACAAACTGGCACAGAGTTGCCGTGATCAGGAATCTCACTTGGAGCATCATTGATCATTTCTCCTTTTTGGAAGGATCCCACGAGGATGGTGTCCAAATCTCTCAGTGATGACAGTGCAGCACACCTCAGACACGTGCACCCCTCAGGTGGGGCGAGATTTTTCAGCTGAGCCCCGCGGGATGCTCCAAGGAGGCTCCCACTGCCCCCGGCCATTGGCAGCCCCGCAGGATGCTCCAAGGAGGCTCCCACTGCTCCCTGGCCATTGGCAGCCCCGCAGGATGCTCCAAGGAGGCTCCCACTGCTCCCTGGCCATTGACAGCCCCGCGGGATGCTCCGAGGAGGCTCCCACTGCTCCCTGGCCATTGACAGCCCCGCAGGATGCTCCAAGGAGGCTCCCACTGCTCCCTGGCCATTGACAGCCCCGCAGGATGCTCCAAGGAGGCTCCCACTGCTCCTTGGCCATTGACAGCCCCCGGGATGCTCCAAGGAGGCTCCCACTGCTCCCTGGCCATTGACAGCCCCGCGGGATGCTCCAAGGAGGCTCCCACTGCTCCCTGGCCATTGACAGCCCCCGGGATGCTCCAAGGAGGCTCCCACTGCTCCCTGGCCATTGGCAGCCCCGCAGGATGCTCCAAGGAGGCTCCCACTGCTCCCTGGCCATTGACAGCCCCGCAGGATGCTCCAAGGAGGCTCCCACTGCTCCTTGGCCATTGACAGCCCCCGGGATGCTCCAAGGAGGCTCCCACTGCTCCCTGGCCATTGACAGCCCCCGGGATGCTCCAAGGAGGCTCCCACTGCTCCCTGGCCATTGGCAGCCCCGCAGGATGCTCCAAGGAGGCTCCCACTGCCCCCGGCCATTGGCAGCCCCGCAGGATGCTCCAAGGAGGCTCCCACTGCCCCCGGCCATTGGCAGCCCCGCAGGATGCTCCAAGGAGGCTCCCACTGCCCCCGGCCATTGGCAGCCCCGCAGGATGCTCCGAGGAGGCTCCCACTGCTTCCCGGCCGCTGGCAGCCCCGCGGGATGCTCCAAGGAGGCTCCCATTGCCCCCCGGCCATTGGCAGCCCCGCAGGATGCTCCAAGGAGGCTCCCACTGCCCCCGGCCATTGGCAGCCCCGCAGGATGCTCCAAGGAGGCTCCCACTGCCCCCCTGGCCATTGGCAGCCCCGCAGGATGCTCTAAGGAGGCTCCCACTGCTTCCCGGCCGCTGGCAGCCCCGCAGGACCCGACAGGCCGGGCCAGGCCGGGCCGCACCGTCCCGCTCGCTCCGCCGGGCCCGGGCCGCCAGGTGGCGGCGGCGCTCCGCCCGCGCTGTCCCGGGGCGCAGCCAGCCCCGACGGGCCTGGCCCGCCCGCCCCACGCCCTCCTCCAGCGGCCCCGGTTCGCTCCCTTGCCAAGCCTGTGGTGGCCGCTGCTGAGCGCTTGTCCCAGCGGGTGCCTGCCCGGTGTGGCGGTGGCCTCAAACACCAAGCACCGCTGCCCTGGTACCACAGGGCCCCGGGCCGCGCAGCCCCGGCCTCGCCCGCCTGGTGCCCTCCGTGCAGCTGGGCCTTGTACCCTCCATGGTCGCCCTCACTGCGCTGCCCCTGCTCAGCTCTGCCTGGAACTACCTTCCCCGGCAACCACAAGCACTGGAAATCCCAATCACCCCAGCACTCACCTTCCATACCGCATTGGGCTTGTCCTTTATCAGACTCAGTCAATTACTGCCTGTCACCCCGGTTAACAGGGATAATACGGGCAGAGCCAGCACAGCCTCAACAAGACCCAGCCTGTCCTTACCAGGACGGAGCCACAGCAATATCCTGCAGCCTGGCTTCTTTAAACGCTCAGCAGAGCACTCAGCTATCAACCAACTCCATCTGAGGACCAGTGCAGGTGTTCGGGATGAAGGGAGTGCAATTTTATTCCAACTGGGAAAGCTTTTTTCTGGCTGGTTACTGATCCTTGCATATCATGCACAAGCTACAACATGAGTGGCAGACATGCTATGGGGACATACCATGTCCATCTGCTTAGAGTTGCCAGGCTCTTTGCAGTGTAATCGTTGCATTTTGACTTTAGGAATACTTCCACCTCTCAGGGCCTCTAGCAAGACCAGGCAATGCAGATATCCCATGCAGAATAATTTAGGGAAAGTCCAAAGGGTGGGGCATGGGGTATAAAACTGGATTAGCTGTTCAGAGTTAAATCCTCAGCACTGGTTAACTGTCATGTAACTCATTCCTGGACAGGGAACTCACCCTGCCTGTTCCTGTCATGCCTGGAGCAAACTTTAGCAATGAGAGATACTGAAATCAGGGTCATCCAGGACAAAACATTTGTCGTTTCTGATACCTGCTGCAGGAGTATCCCTCTCCCCCTCCTCCAGCAGGTGTCAAGTGTCAGCAGTTGACATTGTTTTTCCAATAATCTATGGCTAAGGCTCACATTAACACATGCTGAAGAGGAGATAACCTGTTCCTAGGGGTGAAAGAAATGTTTGGGACACATCCAGCAGCACCAGAAGAAGGACAGGGTTCCTGCATCTAAAGGCCTGGCACCTCCTGAAATCCAGCTGTGAGCCCCAGGGAGGAAATGTGAAAGAAGGAATCCTGACATCTTTGGAAACCAAGGCAGGAACCCTCTGGACACTAAAGTCCTGTTTTAGTTTTACCTCAGCACATCCTGAGCTCACTCCACTGTTCTTTTGGGGGAAGGTGCTGGCCAAGTCCTGGCTAGAGACCAAAGAGGCAGATTCCTAAGGAGCTGCAAATTATTCACCACATTTCTATTTTTGTTCACTGGTTCTCTGTAACCAAATCATTGTTTAGATGGAAATCATTTGTCTGCAGCGCAATTATCTTCATTTAACCTGCACGGTCTCATGCTGCACAGTACTTACTTTTCTCTACTTATTCTTCACCCTGTAATTCCAAATAATGCAATAAATTTATATTTTATAGGTAGGAAGACAAGATGGGAAAGGTTTAGGTGGCCATTTGAACACCCAGAGTCTGTCATCAATTTTGGGATTAGGTGCTGCATGTGATTGATATTAAGGGATGATCCAATCACCTGATTGAGCCAGTTTTCTAAGGATATGTTTGACTGATTGAGAAAGAAGTGGTGAAGAAGGAGTTGGGGCCAGACTAGCCTCTGGCAACATTGTGTGTCTGCACACCAGTTAGCTCCTATCTGTGTTCCAGTGCTTTCCAGACTCATTCTATCTCAGCATTCAGGTGTGTTAGCTGGGATCCTGGGATACCTGTGGGGTGCTTTCAGCATATTTCAGAAGCTGTGATCAGGTGGGGACATCATTGGGTGGGAGACATTGCAGTAGTGGTTTAAGAGGTGCCACTCTGACAGGCATTTATCCCCCAAAGCTGTGCAGCCAAGTATCACACATGAAACCAAAACTTTGCTGCTGCAGGACAGGTAGCAAAGGATTCTACCTGGATTCTTCCTGTGTGATAATTTTGCTGTTCAGGGAGGCTCTTCAAGTTTTAGGGTTGCTAATCTTTACATGCAAATCCCTTTTCAGAGTTGTTATTCCCAAGGCACACCACAGAGCCAGCAGGCTATTTAAAAAGCAAAATGGCACAGTGGACAAACAAAGAAAACCCTCAGACCCTGGGTGTCCCCAGTGCCAAGCAGAACCAGACAGTCACTCCCTGTGTCTATCATCGGCCACTATTTGTACACCTACAGTTTGCTCTGCTTGTAGTGTGGCATTGTGAGCACATGTCCACTGTTGCCCCCAGATTGTTATCTGTAGAACTGATATCTCACCAAGTTACTCTCCCAGGTCAGGTTCAGGTAGTTGACTCCACCTCAAACTAGAGCTTTGTACTTGTCTAGTGAATTGCATCCTATTATTTAGTTCAGTCCATGTATCCCAATTTCCAAGATCTAACTGGAAATCTAAGCAGGGTGACCTCCAATACCTTTTCTACTCTTCCTAGGCCAGCACAGTCTACAGAAGGAAGAAGTTTGGTCTTTCTTCATGTGTATCAGCAGGGAAATTGAAGTAGCTGTACTGCAGTTATGAATCCCAGAGTTGTTCCAAGAACCCTCAGACTCAAAGTGGGGGCTCTTAGCCCAGTTTCCCAACACCTTCACAACTATCTTCATCTAGGTAAAATTAGGAGGATAAGAACAGTTGTGATAATGTCATATAACTCTATACCAAAAGCCATAAAATTCTGCTACTTCACCCTTACCTTACTCTTTTCTCAAAGAATCAGTAATAAAATCACCTGTCATTATCAATTAGAGAAGGTAGAAGTAATTTCTGTACCAACATGAGTTGTTTTTGCAGTTTATTCCTGAATCCTCTGCAAACATGATCCTCTCAAACACACCCCTGACAAAGGAAAACACTCACCTTCCAAAACACACCAAATGCCTGCTGTGTGAATGTGTGAATGCATGTGGTGGTCAGTCATCTGCTCACCCCTCCAGTGCCATGAGGACCAGACTTTGTAAGAAAATCTTTGTAGACTAACATTTTGAATGAGACTGCTGCTTTAGTACCATCACAAGACTTTAGAGACAAAACGAGGATTCTTTAACAAAGTCACAGCAGTAGCTAAGAGCAGATGAAATCAGGCAGCAGGGTCCCCTCAGTGTTACCTGCTCAGGATTTCTTTTACACTTGCAACAGAGCTTTCCTTCTATTAACACTCCAAACACAAGCGCCAGGTTATCATGGGACATTTTTACCCACCAAAATTAACAGGAACCCATAGGTCTGCAGCCCTTTAAGTGAGGAGGTAGACATGGAAAGGCAAGAGTGTTTTCAGCTCCATTCTTTGGAGGAGACAGGGTAAACAAGTTCTTTAAAGACCTGAAAAGGCAGCAAAACCAGGCAGGCAGGTAAGGGAGCAAGCAAGGAAACCTAAAAATGTTCCTGGCTAGAAACCTAACAGCATGTAGGACCTTTTTGCTGGGCAGAAACATAACAGCTTAAGGATGTTTCTCCTTAAGCACACAAAATGTCCTTTACTGGGCCAGCCATGCACACTGCTGCAGCCCATACACCATGGTGGGGAGGCACTCTGCTCAGGGGGGAATCCTGAAGGATTTTCAGTTGCAAATGGACTTAGACAAAGACACAAGCACCATCCTTGTCGGCAAAAAAATATCCTCAAACCAATAAAATGCTGCTGACAATATATAGCTCTTCACTGGGATAAGCAGAGAGCAAAAAGAGGAAAAGCAATGCTGGCTTCTGGAGTAGTACAAAGTTCTCTGCTCTAGTCCTGTTGTCCAAGGGGAAAGAAAACATTCACTTTAAAAGTAAATGGATGCAGCCGAAGTTGGAGGCAGCAGACAGGGAGAGGCAGATCCCATCTTTGAGGTTTTTGTCTGTGTGCCACTGATAAGCCTAGAGCAGGGATGATTGGTTTGAGTGTCCAGCAAGTTTCTCCTTTGTCCTTCCTGCTTCTCATCCCAACAACATGTATGCATTCTCAGGGCAGCCCCACCAGTGTCTCCCTGTCAGGGTATGCCTGCTTCTCCTAACAGGAGTCTATCAGAAACATCTCCAGGATAAAAATTAATATCTGAGATTCAGCCAGCAAGTATGTAAGGGAGACGTCTCTCAAATCGTTAGACCTAGGTTATTTTTAACTTTGATAAACTATTTTTGTTCTCCTGAATGTTGGGGCAGTCATCAAATGGTCAGACTGCTTTTACAGCAAGTAGACAGGTAGAAGGCAATGATGCAGAGCACGCACACAAACAGGATAAACAGTGGCATGGGACACTGTGCTCTGCCCAAGAGGCAGCTGCAAGCTGACCTTGGACGTGTCCTCACCATTCCCCGTGTGCAGTTTCCCCGTGTGCTGACTATGTGGCAATGTGTCCCCAGGGCTCACGCTCACAGCCACGCAGCATCGCCTCTCTCCCACGCAGGTGGAGATCCAGACACAGCGGGTCTGGTGGGTGTGTTAGCTGCGGCTAAGCCGGGCTGACACCGTGGAGAACGGGACACCGTGGCACTGCCCACGCCGCCTGAGCTGGGTCAGATGTGTCACCAGGAGGTGGCATTTCTGCAGCTCCCTGCTCGGCACTCGCGGTGCTGGCAGCGGGCGATGGGGTACCGGGGAGGACGGTGGCAGCCTGAAGAGAGGGGCAGGAGGTGTAGGCTGCAGATGTGGAAGGAAGGCGCGGAAGGGCAGGAGGAGGAGAGAGGCCAGCCGGGATGAGCGGAGAAGGGAGGCGCAGGAGCGCAGAGGTGCCGCTGCCCAGCGAGCGCAGGGCGGCGATGGGCGCTCGGCGTGCGGCTCCTTGGCACCTGGCCTGCCACATCTGATGTGGGTAGGACACCAGAGAGCACCAGTGCTGGAGAGAGGGTGGCGACACAAAGACCGCTGTGTTCCTCTGGTCCCCATCCCTTTCTCCCCCTCCTCTCCCAATTTATTTACCCGAGTTCAAAAGACAGCCTCACAGTCCCGAGGGGCTGGCTGAAGTGGCCAAGGGGTGGGCTGTGAGGTCATCTTCAATGAGGGCAAAAATCCAGTATCAACAATGCTGCCCATTGTATGGCCCTGTTTAGACAATACCGGCTGGGTTCTTGCTGCTGGCAGCCCGAGGACTGGGAGCAAAGCCTGTTTGGGGTAACAGGAGGGGAGGAGGGTGGGCAGGGTGTCTGGCAATGAGTCAGACTGAAAGGGATGGAGCAAAGTGCAGAGATAAGCACCCTATCCCAGTCATCAGCATGTTACCAGCCTAATACTTGATGCTGATAAGATTATCTTGGCACTTATTCTCTCATCAATGACAGGGAATTTTGCCATCCTGGTCATAGCCTGGAGCCATGGCCGTCACCCCAGTTACATTTGCATTCCCTTCTAACCCTGGCAGTAAGACAGGAGTGATTTCAGCCACTTTATTGACTGCCTTTAATCCCACATGTAGCACTCAGCAGCAACGGGGTGGCAAGGTAAGCATCAGCTTCTTCCAGCCCTTGCCCTTCCGAAGACAGTTGGGGTATTGGCCATTGCTATTCTTCTGGGTGCTCCCAACTGAGGAGCCCAGGTAATCCATACTGAGTTTAGCCATACTTGAAGAGTGAGGATGGAGCAGGGGATCTTCAAGAATTTGTGGGAACCATTGAATTTATAGAGCAACAGATGATGCTTTAAGGTGGGTGTGTGTGATTGGGGGAACATGATAGAAAGCAAGCAAGTGACCAGGATGCTGCCAGTTCTTGTAAACATAAATAGCACTTTTGGTAAGTGCCATGATACCAGGCTCCTCAAGTCGCTGTTGTCTGGAGCCAGGTGACTAAACAATTCTTAGCTTTCCATTTCAGATATGAAAGCCATTTGCTACCTCTCCTGGACAAGGAAGAGCGTGTGAAAATATAGCACAGGATCATCAGCTTCCAAAAGAAAGCATGAGGAAAAAACAACATCAAACAAGGGTGGTGATCCCACTAGCTGGCATCTGATCCCTGGCACCTGAACTGCTGGAACAGACAACCCCAAAAGATCTGCAGCTGCCATCATATTTCATTAACTCTGAACTTCTGTAGTCTGAGCCAGGTCCTGTCCCAACTCATTCTGTAGCCATGGTCCCCTACCCTATTTCTCTGCAACACATAACTCTGCCCAAAAGTCAACTTGTCAAAACCAGAGACACCTAAGAGATTGCTGGCAGCAGTGGTGAGTGATGGCAGTGTTCATCTGCTCTGCAGAGAGGGCTTGACACCTTTGAAGAGCAGATTCTATATGAGGGTGAGGAGGAGAGAAAGCATTGGTGAAAGGACAGAAAGCCACCCCAGCACTGCTCTTTGAATGAAAGACCCACAGTATGATTCTCCTACCTCTAGATAAATCTCTAAAGCTGGAATTGCTTCATACTTCTTCAGGAAATCAATGCAAGAGATGCAGAAAATAATCCTAGGAAAAATTTTGCAAGCCTTTATTTTTGGCATAGGGTTCATTTCTTTCCCCAGTTTTCAGCTTATTCCCTCATTACTTGAGTCTCCTCTTCTGGTTTCAACTTCCAGCTATGAAATAGAAGACAAAAAAGGGAGACAGGGAATGTTGTTAAAATGAAGATAAATAAACAACATTAAACAAACCTTGCAAAGCCCTTGCAGCAAGCATTATTGTGTACATGCTTTTTCAACAGTTTTCGAGGGGGTAACCGAGGAGATCCAATAAAACTTCCAAGATGTCAACACCAGATGAAATCCCCTTGCAAAACTTACTGCTAAATGGAAAAGCTTTTTTTTAATTATTTTTAGGGAAGAATAAGAAGGGACATGTTATCTAAAAGAACCTTAGCTTAGCTTTGATGCTTTTATCTGCATTCTGGCACTGTGTTAGCAAAACCAGGGTGGTTAGTGCATCCCAGGACAAGAATGTGGCAGTTCTTTCTCTTAAGGTGTTTGCTCACTGATACTGTCTTGAGGCAAACCTCACTGCTGGTTTGTGCCTCGTTTTCCCCAGCCTTGATGAAAAACTGTGAGACCCTCTGACAACAGGAATTCTGCAAGAATTTTTCACTTGCCCATTGCCTCAGCTGAGTCATGAATCTGTGAGGAGGTCTTAGGAAGGTGGAAATAGCCTTGCATTAGACCATGTATTTCTAAAGAAATCTGGTGCTGAAGTTCATGGCCTGTGCTGCCCATGACACGCTCTGCTCATTGCTGCCCTGCACCGTGGCCCTGGCATTGCATCAGCTCTTTTATGAAAGACTATGACCCTGGGCAGCAGTCACCAGATGCAGAAAAATTGAATCAGTTTCCTGAGGATGGCTGGAGCTAAATCTTCGTGAAGCAGTGTTGGTGTACACCACAAGCAATGTAATTCTGCTGAAGGCTCAGCTGGGAAGTTCTCCCTGGAAGGAGGGAAAAGCCTGGAGAGGTAGAAACCAGAGTGGGAAAAGCCTGATTTAAGCTGTATTGCTGTGTTGATATAGATATTTCTGCTTTCCCACGTGGGCTGCCCAGTGATCCCCCTTTTGTCTCAACCTTTGAGCAGCAGAGCTGAGACAGAAGTCTGCAGCTGGGACTCAGATGGGCAGGGCTGGGTGGTGGGGCCAGGGTGTGCAGGGTGCAGGCCACTGGCATGGCCAGCTGCTCTCCACAGGAGGGAGCCTGGCTGGCAGAGCATGGCCAAGCCTCTAGCCCACATAGGGTCAAAAAGCCTTTCGACAGCAAGGCCAGATCTGCTGCAATCCAAACATTGGAAAAGCAAACCACACTGCACACTCTCCACTTCCTCACCAAGGTGTCAATGTCTGAACCTCGTGGCCACATTGAGGAGCATTAACCTGTTTCAAAGGCAATGAAAATGGCAGCTGGAGAAGTTGGCCAAGCTGTGCAGGGCGTTTCTCAGGACTGTCCTTGGCATAGAAGACTTGAAACCTGCTGGGTGAGCACAGCCCCAACAATGGTCAAGGTCCATCTCTTCCTCTGTTCAACAAAAAAAAAAAAAAAAAAAAAAAGTGATGGTTACCCCCCAAGACTAACTGGGCATGGGAATATCCAGAAAACTTATTCCTGTTGTGGGGGAACAGCCAAACGTGTTATTAATTTCAAGTGGTAAAAGTCTAGCTGCCTTGTATAACACCTCTTAGTTGCACTCCATGTCTGAGGAAAGAAAGCCATGGAACGGGAAAGGGCCCTGGTGTGTCTGAGTATCTGCAACACTGCAAACCTTGAATTCCCCAAAGCCTCACTATCACCCACTGGTAGCAATTCCAGGTCTGCTCATGGTTCATGACATTGAGATTATTATGAGCTGGAGACTATCTCTTTAAAATCATCAAGTACCACCTTCTTTTTTAAAAATTTATTTCTTTTCTGGTTTTCTCTTGGAAACAGCAAGAGTCAGGTTTCCTTAGGGTAGTTTTTAGTTCAATTTCTAGTTCTTTCAGCTCTCACATAGAAAATAGGTGGAATCTTTAATTTAAACATAATTTCTCCTCAGTGTTGTTAATCAAACATTTAATGGACAGCCCTAAAAGAGACGGCTGAAAGTCCCTCCCTGACTCATGTCTGCTTTCACCATCCAGGAACTTCTTCTGATTTGAGCTCTCTGTTTAAATATTGTGTCTCAAAAGGTAGGCATGACTCAAGATCCTAATATCAAATTTAAACACATACTTCTCAGAGACTTCTTCATCCATCATGAAATGAAAAAGCAGGGACATATTTCCCCTTTGCTGGACACCTCTAAATCTGGAGAACAAATGAGCTACTGTTATTTTTCATTGCCACTTTTCCCTTCCAGTGCAACTCACTTTTGACAGCTGCCACTGAATAAGCCACGATGTGTCTGAGCAGGATCAGCTCAGGGATGGACTCTGCAAGATCTTGGTTGTCTGTCTGCACCTCGTGTGGTCAGCTCCATCACTGCAGGAGAGCTCCGGACAGGATATATGTCAGAGGATATGGGCACACTTTTGACTTTTCACATTCCTGCTCCACTCCCAAAATGACTCATGTGTCAGCAGGGGACAGAAACCGAACACGGGACACACTACTGAGTAGGGGAATGAGCTACAAAAGGTCCTGGCCAGGGCGATGGCATTAGGGTACCCTAAGCCTTGGTGCTAAATAACTGAGAGTGCCTGGCACGGTGACCACACGGTGGAGTTAGGAGAGCTGCCTCCGGGCTCTTCCACCGAAAGGTTTGATTTGTAAGGGCCCTGGTTTTCACTTTTAATGGTGAAAATCTCTGTGGGATAGAGTTTGAATTTCGGACAGAGCTTGGATTTTGGACAGAGGCTGGATATTGCTGGCATTACTGGCTAGTGAGGAGGTTGTTATGGAAAATAGCTGATGGCAAACTGATCTGCTACTTTTTCCTTCCATCCTCTTCTGAAGGCACTGTGTTCTGGGGAGAACAGACAGGTTTCTTCTTAAAACGTTACAACGAACAGTTTCCAAACTATTTGTGCGTATCGTGATGAACACGTACCTACACAGACACACATGCTTATGCGGACACAAGCTGTGGGGTGCTTTTCTTTGCAGAAATGTATGATTTCTATACACGCATATACGTGAAGACTGCTCCCCAGACAGATCCCCAGTACAGAGCAGTTGTTTCATGCTGAATCCCCTTTTTCCCCGGCCGCAACCCACATCCAGCTGGGGAGGGGGCGCGGGGCTCCCCGACATCCCTCACCCCTCGGGAGCCCCTTGTTTCGTGGGGGGCAGCCCGGGGGCTCTGGGGGCCGCAGCAGCCCCGGCGGGCGCGGAGCGGGGCGCGGGACCGTGCGCGGAGCGCGGCGCGCAGCGGGGCGCGCAGGGTGCGCGCCGCGGGGAGCGAACAGCAGATTGCGGGCAGCCAATGGCGAGGGCAAGCCGAGGTGGCACCAAATTTCCCACAACCAATCAGCTCGCGAGGGGGAGGGAAGGGGGAAAAAAAAAAGCAAGGGAAAAAAAAAAAAAAAAGCAGCCAGGCATCATGAGAGAGCCTGGCCCTCGTCATCCTCCTCTTCCTCAGCATCCTTCCTCCCTCCCGCCCCCCTGCCCGCTCCGCCCCGCCTCTCCCCCCGGCTACGCCGAGAGCCCGGCCCCGGCCGCGATTCGCCGCCCTCCGCGCTGACCCCGCGCATCCCAGCCGCGGGCAGGGGGTCACCGGGAGGCCGGGGCGCGCAGAGCCCGGCCCCGCCAGCCGCCGAGCAAGCAGCCCCCCTTAAATACCTCGGCAGCCGCCTCCGCGAGTGCACAGCTCGCCGAGCGAGGAGCCGAGCGGAGCCAGCCTCTCGCCAGCGCCGGGACCTGCGCGCCCGCGTACCGCCGCCCAGCAGCCGAGACACGGCCCCCATGCCTGCGCACTTGCTGCAGGAGGAGGTGAGCGGGGCCCCGGGGTGCGGGTGCTTTGTCTCCCCCTCGCCCCTTCCTCCCCCATCCCCGCGGCTCCGGCAGCGCAGCGCTGCTGCTGTGCTGGGGGAGAAGGTCTGGGATCCACGCGTGTCTCTGCACACGCACACACACACACACACACAGGTATTCACACGTGTGTACCCGTGTCCTCTCCGCACCGCTTCGCAGCCGGCAGGCGCGGGGCTCGGTGGCTCCTTAAGATATCACCCAAGCCTGAAGCGGAGCCCATGGATGAAGCGGAGACATCCGCCTTTGAGCTGATCTTCCTGGATCCTATGCCGTCGGTAGACTGAGCATAAAACACCGGTTTATTTTGAAAACACCCATCAAAACATCCTGGGTGCTTGAGTAGCACGAAGGGCTATTCGAGAAAATCTTTTGTGCTAAGAAGTCATAGGTTTTTTGATAATACTCAGACTGGGATTTTTAAAAATTTTCTTAATTAATTTTCTTTTTAATAAGAAAGGGGTTTCACTAGCAGTGTTTTAAACCAAATATTGCAGCAGGAAGCGTCTCTAGGACAGACGCAAGGTGAAAGCTGGCTGCCCAGATTAAATGAATGACTGTGTCTTCAGTGCTGGAGCCAAGCAAGCATACAATAGGGAGACTGCCCATTTTTGGCATAAGAAGATCTGAATAACAACCTGACACCAGTAAAATGTGTGGAGCTGTTGGATTTTTAAAGATTTTCTTTTTTATTTTTGACCCTTGTGGCAGCCATCCTTTCCCCTAGGGGAGGAGGCAGGGGCTTGATTTTGGTGTTTGTGCTCTCACCTTCTCATCCTTTTTCCTCCTCTGTCAATGCCTAGAAGTGGATGTAAATCATAGCCCTGCTCCTTTCCTGTCACCAGCGCACAGGGTCTTCCTTGGTTCTTTTGTGCAAGTGCCATGACCTTCCAGTGATGCTGTGATGTAAAGAACTTTACTTTGCTCCCCTCCCAAAATAGATGTCAAGGGCAATGTGCTCAAACCATGTTTCATGGTTTTGGCATGTATTTTGGGTCATATCCTGGAAGCCAGAAAGAATCCTGTCCCTGGGTCATGCTGGGCACATTCAAATAGACTGGACCCGAGATTCAGTGCCCTGGGGCCCGTACACTGTACCCGGTGCAGGAGCCTTTGAGCTGCAGCTGGTTGTATAAGCTGGCTGGGTGCCAGGATCACCTATGGCATGTTCAGTGCTGAGGAGATGGGGGGGTGTAAGTGGGGAAACACATCTGTTCTGCAGATGAGAGCTGCAAAGTCATTCAGAAATGAGGGAAAGCTAATGAAAATGATTTAGCTGCCCTCCTCCCTCACTCAGCCCTAGACTCCTGATCAATCTCCATCCCATTCTCCTTGGTAGGAGCCACTATGATCATAATGGGATAAAAATCCTCTTTCTTTCCTCATTTCCCCCCGTTTCTACCTAAATAGCTGCTCTCTCTCCCCTCTCTTCCCCCCATGCTCCTCCCACCAAGTCTATAACGGAGGAGCTTTTTCACAGCTGCTTTATAACCCTTTTGTTCAAGGTTGGTTTACATGTGAGAAATGACCAGTCTGATTATATCAGTGTAATTCCAGCAGCATAGGTATGCTGGTAAAATTCCTCATGTGGCTACTACAACTCTGGAAGAGATTTTTTCCTCTCTGCTGTTTTCTTCGCACTCTCCCTCCTCCTCCTCTGCCCCTGTGTAACTTTGACAGTGACATAAGCTATCATGGAGGAGAAAAATGCAGCTCCAACCCCACATTCTTACTCTGGAAGCAGCATGTCCATATGGGGTGTGTGTTACCCATCTAATTATACCACCAGTCACTGCTGGGAATTCTTCCTGCATAGGCAAGTCTTGGGTCTTTTTGGTAGATTGTCTTGCAGCCAAGAAAGAAAATGGTACTTTTCTGCTAAAATGCCAGATGAGAATATCTAACACTTGAGAGCAGGCAGGACTTCTCCTTGCCTAATGTCTGGATTAGAAGCCATTTCTCATGGCTCTTTTGGTGTGGGGATTACCTCTAAATTCTCCAGCGGATGAGAGTATCATACCTTCAAAACATGCATTAGAAAAGCAGGCAGAGCCAGCCTATAGCCGGGATGCAGAAGAGCCTGTCCCGAGCTCAGCACTTGCCTGCGTGCAGTGGAGGCAGCAGGATACTTTGTGTCCAGTTTTTTCCTTTCGAACTTTGGGTTCCCCAAGGGAAAACTAAAAGCGCTCTTTCTGTAGAGATCATTTTACTTCCCAAATGTGGGGAATCTGTCAGCCTTGCCAGCTCCTCCCCATCGGAAGGTATGTCTGTAACCCTCTAGTTTCAGCCCTTGGGAAAGGGAGGAGTTGGGGTGGCCACGTAAGCTGCCTGGCCTGATTTTAATGCCTCCCTCAGGAAACTAGGCCATGGCAGGATGGTGGTCTTTTATGAATCCTGAACACCTGGGTGGGAATCTGCTGTTCTCAGGAGGGATTTCTATTGGGAAAGGAGCTTTCCCAGCTTGACCATGCTCCCTCCCATAGTCTCAGCTCTCCTGTTCTGCTGGCTGACCTTTAGTGCCCCTTCCCCTGGAGGCAGCAGTGCAGGCTGCAGAGGGATGTGTCCCTTGGGTGGGATCCAGGGGCAGGGGATGGGGGATATGTGCAGGGGGCTGCAGAGGGATGTGTCCCTTGGGTGGGATCCCAGGGGCAGGGGATGGGGGATGTGTGCAGGGGGCTGCAGAGGGATGTGTCCCTTGGGCAGGATCCCAGGGGCAGGGGATGGGGGATGTGTGCAGGGGGCTGCAGAGGGATGTGTCCCTTGGGCAGGATCCCAGGGGCAGGGGATGGGGGATGTGTGCAGGGGGCTGCAGAGGGATGTGTCCCTTGGGCAGGATCCCAGGGGCAGGGGATGGGGGGATGTGTGCAGGGGGCTGCAGAGGGATGTGTCCCTTGGGCAGGATCCCAGGGGCAGGGGATGGGGGGATGTGTGTGGGACACACCGCTCGCACCCCAGTGCTTGGCACCCCCAGGCTTGAGCCGTGTTGGGCACTTGGACAAAAGGCTGTGAGTACCAGCAAGCACACAAGCACATGGCTGTCTGGATGGAGATGGAAATCAGTGATTCAGGGTTCAGTGACCTGTCTCATTAGGTCAGTCCTGCCTGCTCCTTTTGTCATGCATGCCTGATCGGGCAGGCTGTCACTCAGCCAGGGCAAACAAGCATGTTCTGAGGGAATGTTGTGTCACAGTTACAGAAGGGAGCCAGGAGCCAAGCTGAGCCAACTTTGCTGCTTAAAACTTCCTCTCTGCATGCTAGTGGCCACAGATCAGAGGATTGTTTTCCTTTGCCTCAGTTTGCCTGTGGGTGGGAAATGAGAAAGGGATAAGAGCCTTAGCAGCAGGCATGGGATAAGTAGCTGCAGTTCTAACTAGAAGTACCTCACCTGACTGCCTCCATCCACTGATCTTCAAGCATATTGGTCTTGCCACATCCCATCTTGGAAAGTGAGGCAGAGGAGATAAGGAGACACCCCAGAGAAATCCTGCATAGATCTTCCTGATGTTCCCTCATTATCCCTGGTGGGAGCAGCCCATTGATTTATTATAAAACTGTGTTTCAGACCATATTTCTCTCCCATCTCTTTGTTAATTTACAAGATTTCTTTTATTCTTGTCTGCTTATGCACAAGCCCAGACCACAAACCCACCTAAAACCACCCACTAATAAAAATCCTTGCAGTCTGCAAATGACCTCACCAAAGTCACTGGTGGAAAAGAGAAAGCCACTGGCTTTCAGGTATTTTTCTTTACTTTTGGCACCCTACCTACTATTCACCTCCTCTCCAGAAAGACCATGTCCCTATCCTCTCAGGCCATGACTCCATGTGGCCAGAGCAGGCTCTTCTTTGTGCCAAGGGCTCAGCTGAAAGAACAGAGAATTCCAGGGAAACTACAGGCTGTGAATTTTTACACTGCCACCGTAGATGCATGTGTTTCTATTTCTTGAATTGATAACCACCAGCTTCTTGTTTTGTTTTCCCTTTTTTTTTCTTTCTTGAAAATACCCATTGCTCCTCTTCAAGGAGTTCTCCTCCACCTCCAGCACCACTGCTGTTGGCACAGTCACCTCCCGGGTAACCAGGAATGGAAATGCCGTCGTGGAGAAGGACTTACTCAATCATGAGGACTTGGCAGGAGACCGGGGCATGGTAGATGATATCTTTGATGAGACCTACCAGGAGAAAGAGGGCCCCAAGCCCCCTCTGCGATACGTCTGGAGGAATATCATCCTCATGAGCCTGCTGCACCTAGGGGCCCTATTCGCCTTGACACTGATACCTTCTGCGAAGATCCAGACTCTGGCATGGGGTAAGCACATTCCTGTCTCTGCTTCTTGGCATCCACAACCCCCAAATCTGTTGGGTGGGTTTGTTTTTCCCTCCAGGCTCACAGACTCAGGGATGAGAGAGAAAGAAGCAGGGGACTTCTTCTAGAAGCAGCTCTTCAGCCAGATTTGTAGCAAGCTGTGGAAGGGCTTGCTAGTGTCTCTTGTAAGGTGATATATGAGAGGGAAAGATTTGGCAGGGATTTGCCTTGTCTGCTCAAAGAACAAACTTGATTCACAGACATTAGGCTTGGAAATACCCTGAATGTGCAGCTGCTTCTGGGGTGAAGCACAAAAACTGTTTGATTGAATACTGTGACAGTGCCAGAAAGTGAGGAAGAAAGATCCTAGCAAGAGCACCTTAATGGGTGTTTGGGGAGGCAAGGTACAGAACACTATTTGGCATGAGACTGCCTCCCAGACATGAGAACCATTCCTGCCCTTACCAGGGAAGTATAAATCCCACAGAGCCTCAATGTGTGTATGAGGGAAAAGAGGCAAAATACAGTTGTGCTGAAGATAAAAGTCAAGAATTAATTCTAAGCTCAGGTTTTGTATCATTCTTAAAAAAGCACACATTAGCCACCATCATCCCGGAACTAAGGCTGACAACTTTCAGAAAGTAAATAAGCGTCTCTCCAGGCAGCAAATTCCAGTGGAAAGCACAACCCAGCAGAAGTAGCTAGGCAAAGCTCTGCTTTCTCAGAGATCTGGCCCTGGGTAGGAACCAAACTTCTCCTCTGACTGCTTGAAAGACAGCTGGGCCCAGGGCCCACTCTG
Source organism: Oenanthe melanoleuca (assembly GCF_029582105.1). NCBI lineage: Eukaryota > Metazoa > Chordata > Aves > Passeriformes > Muscicapidae > Oenanthe > Oenanthe melanoleuca. Next base: position 16,747,664 of record NC_079340.1, on the reverse strand, counting down.
CAGGAGAGCTCGCTTTCCTCCAGCCTTTGTGTGGACCCCTGGAGGAGTCCACAAGCCAAATGGTTCCCAGTAGGGAGGTCGAGACATTGCATCCAGCCCCTGCCTCCCTGTGCAACAGAACATCCTGAAACAAAAAGCAACAGTCTAGATTGAGGCCTGCTGGGTGGTTTTGGGCTCAGTAGTGCTCCTGCTTCCTGGTCAGCCGGGCTATGATGGGCCCTGGGGCGATCCACCTGGTCTGTCACACTCTCAAAGCCTGTCTTCCTGATGGCTGTGTGCAACAAGTATCACAGCTGAACTGGGAGGGAGATGGCTTCCTGGGTGGGCAGGCTGACTTCCTCCTGAGCTGTATCAGCCTCTCACAGGCAGAGGTCTGGGGGATGGACTCCAGTCAGACAACAGCCAGAGTCTGGCTACAGCATCTGCAAAAGCAAAAGCACTGATGTGTTCCCTTCTGCAGCCAGCATGGCATTTCAGGAGGATGTTATGAAAGAAAACTTTGCTGGGCCTTTCCCTTATGAAAACCTGACAGGCTGTACTTTCCCCTGGCCTGTCAGTGCTGGGCAGGACATGCAGCCTCAGCTTGACCTTGGAAGAGCAGTTCAGGGCTCTTGGTCCTGTTCTGTGTGTCCCATCCCTGTGCTGGAGGCTAAGCAAAGACTGCTGGCTTCTCTCATTCACTGAACTGATAGCCTGGGTCCTCCAATTCCAGTCAGATAACCTCAGGATGTTGGGGCAAGGAAAAGGAAAAAAAAGTGCGTTGAATTTACTGATTTCCTTTCGAGCTGCTGATATGCTCCATGATTTCCAAATCCATCTAACCCTTCTCTCTTGAGTTGCCTTGGGATACTTTAGAGGGCTTGAGCATCTTTATCCAGAAGGTTAATGCTGTTTTGCATTCTGCTAAACCCCAAAATGGTCTCTGAGGCAGTGTCTTTGCAACTGTGCATCTATCTGTATGGCATCTCATGGCACTTCCCAGGAATCTGCTTTGCTTTTTATCTGATGTCAATCCTTCCTGCTCTCCTTGCTCAGTCAACTCTGATGTTGCTCTCCTGCCACTGTGAGGCACTGCAAGATTCCTTGGTGGATTCTGGAGTGTCATGCTCTGGGAATGGGAGGAGGACATGGTGTTTGGGGGAACCACACTGTTCTGGACTGGCTGAAGATCATTCCTGCATTACCAAAGCTGGAGTAGCTCCACCAAGCTCCCTGTCCTGCACTCCTGCTCCCTTCCCCTGGAAAGGACCACCATTTGTGGCACCTTGCAGCCAAGTCAGAGTTCTCTTATAGTCCATTCTCCTTCAGCACTAACTGGAACTGGAACACTCTTGATCCTCCACACCTACCCTCTCAGCAAGGCTTCCTTCTCCTTGCATTGCCCTTTTCTTAGCTCATACCTTTATTTGGCATATACAAGGCATCTGTGGCTGTCATGCCAGTGACTTGCTGTTGTTCCCATCACCCTCTGGTAGCAAGGAGAGGACTACAGTTCCCACGTTACACACAAGGATAGTGCAGCAGAGACTCGGGCTGCTCCTGGCAGTACACCATGTGCTCATCACAGGCCAGCTCTAGCAATGGTAGTGCTGGAGCTGCTCGAGTTTCTGCTTGTTTCTTTGTTTGTTTTTCAGATAATTTCTTCCTTAGGTTGTGTACATTTAATACAAAATTAACGTGGTACCAGATGTTCTCCGTTGTGTTACAACAGGCAGCTGGGGGGCCTGGTAGCTCGTCTACCTTCTATAATTTATCCATTGTTTATACCCACTTCATCCAGGCCACCATCTCCTTGATGTTCCTGTCCCTTTGAAACCAGTTATATTGGTGACTGTCCTCTTTTGTTTTCATTTTTCTGTGTGCTGATTCCTCTTTGTCTCTCAAGCTGCCCAGCCCTGCCTTCATCATTGTTTGCTGTTCTGCATTGCTGTGTGCATTGTATCCCCTGATCTCTTTCTGGTACAGAGCTTCCCAGAATGAGCTCGGGTTGTTGATCAGGTGAGAGCTCACCACCACAAGAGCTCTCCGAGCCTGTCCAGCACTGGCTTTCTAGTCAGTTCCCCTTTTATTTATTGTCTTCTCCACTGCACTTCTCAAAGTCTTGCTTAGTCTTTTCAAGGATCATGGGCAGATTTGACATCATTTGCCAAATGGTACAGAGACTAAGTCTAAAAGGGCAGGATGCAAAGGTGATGGACAGTTTTTTCTCTAATTGCTCAGATCCTCCCTGGAAACATGATTTGTGAGTAGTCTTTTTAGCCCTCAGATGCAGCAGACTGACAGTAATTGTCTTAGCTCCTGTTGGCCTGGACAGCAGTGTCTGTAAACAGTAATGGCTCCTCTCGACATGGTGCTCTGTCAACACCTCCATTCCCTGCAGTGCCAGAGGCTCTAGAAGCATAGGTTGATACCATATCTTGTTGTTGCTGTATTATCTTTGGACCAAGGTGAATATTGCTGGATAATTTAGGCAATTCTGACAGTCTGAAAATCTCAGCCCATACTACCCCCAGAGATATGACCAGTAAAGTGTCTACAGTGGTTACATCAAGACTACAGCTGGCAACACCTTTGCACTTAGCGTTCCCTCCAGACTTCAGTAGCAGGTGGTGTGCTTCTCTGAGTGTGGCAGGGAAGTTAGGTTTCAGTGACAGCAGATCCCATTGCTCCTCCCAAACACTGTTCCCTTTATGCAGCCTGTAAATTTCATTGCCCCTGGTATCTTTCTCCTGAGACCAGCAGGACTTGCCTGGCTAACAGGGACTGGGCAGCAAGGAGGGAACAGTCTTGCACTGAACAAAAGCCCAAGGACACCTCTTCATGTAAACATCCTTGGTGTTCACTGCAGGTGACAATGCTTTCAACACATTCCTAATTTCTCATCATAACTTGGGTCTGAATCTGGGCCCTTAAAGAGGTAAAGCCCAATGAGTCATAGCTATGACTGAATGCAGAATGGCTTCTGTTTAATTTTTGGAGCATTGAGTGCTTATTACTGCCACTGGTCATAATTCTCTGTATTCCAGTTGAATGGGTCACTGTGAATATCACCTGTGAGTTGCCAGTCTTTTGAATCTTGTGTAGTTCAAAGCATGGTATAGAAGAGGACTTTGAATCCTCAGCTGATGGAACCCCTAAGTCCTTCAGTTTGGGGCAGCATCACAGGGCAGGTGTGGAAATCTGTGCTACTTTATTTTACCTTCTCTACTCTTTCCAATTGAATTCTTAGTGGATGATCTTGGAGGAGTTTTTCTTCTTCTCTGTGAGATGCTGATTTCCTAGCTATGCAATGATCATTACTGTACCTGTTGTGGGAGTGAACTCTCAGTCATAAGGGTGCTGGATTCTTCTGTATTCCACAAGGATTTCAGTCATTGTGCATATCCTGTCACTGTCACATAAACTCTTAGAGATGGCTGATGGATCTAATTGTCTCCAGGTAGGGTTTGGTTTTCTGTGGGGCTGGTGGCACAAATGCATAGATTGAGAACCAGCTGCTTTCCCACAGAAAGTGTCTGTCCCTTAGATAAACTACAGCTTTTGTAGATGGGCAAGAGGCCAGGCAGCACATGATAATAATTAGAGAGTTGTGGCCCTTGTAGTGACCTGGGATGCAGCTCCTAGAGAAGCCAACATGAGCTGCTGAGGTTCGTGGGCTTTGGATGGAGGCTGAGTCTGTTCTATGCCAGGGCTCCCAAAAGCAGTGGAAACTCTTCCATTTTTTTTCACAAAAGCTTCCAGGAAAGGCTACCTAAGAGCAGATGCTGTGTTGTCTGGGTTTGGAGTCCAATGGTCTGATCACATCTCTTTTATGATTCCCTGTGCTTGCTGATAATGTCATTGTTGCTGGTGTCATCTTTTCCCAACAGGGATATCCACAGGCAAGTTCTGAGAATTGGCTGTATAAAAGAGATATAGATGAGCTTTCTTTCCTGCAAAGCTTAAATACAACAGTTGTCAGCCAGAGTCATCTTCCTGGAGGCCTCTTTTACCAAAATATATTCAGTCAGCATGTGAGGATTCACCAGTAAGAAAAGCTGAAAACTCAGGGCTATGAATCAGGCCTCTACTCATCTAGCCTGGCATTTACTCTCTTGTGCTATTGAAGATCATGAAAAATCACATATTTCATTTGTGTCCCTGGTACACCATCCATTCATAGGGCCTGCTTGCCCTGGAGTGGGCAGATGGGCTCTTTCCCTAGCAAGCTGCCCTGCACATCCATTGCAAGGTGCCCTTGTTTATCATACACTCTGTCCTGTGTTATCTGTAGGGATAGTACTGGTTTAAAATGCATCTTTAAATTTAAAATAAACAGGTCATGGGTTGGTTCATAACTTTCAAGTCAGAACCATGAAACTGAGTAGTATCTTCAAGATTTTTAGCATCAGTAAGGCCAAAGGGACACCTGAACCAAATGCCCAGATGATGTTCCTTCATCCTTCACTTCTCCCCTTCCAGGCCTGGACAGCTTTGTGAGCTTTGTTCAGCTCTGTTGTCTCTTGCAAAGCCTGGACCCTGCTGTATTTGCATGCTTGGCTCTTGTGAAAGACTGCTGAAGAGCTGGGTGACACAAGGCAGGGTTGTGCTGGTCCATGGCTTTTGCTGCATTCAGCAGCAGGCAGGGGAACCAAGGGAGAAGATGAAGATGGGAAATCAGAGTCAGATCAGCAGACAGGGAAGGTCACTCTTGTGCAGTGGGATGGAAGTGAGAAGGGTTCATGCAAGTTTAAGGGGCCAGAAGACGATGTTAAATCAGCCAAGACAGGCTTTTAGTGGATAAGAGATTAGGTTAGGAATGTAGAAAAACAAAAAGGAGGTGACAGGAGGAAGACGAAGCAGGAGATGACAGGAAATAAAGCCTTTATTATTTTGAATGAAAGAACCAGACCATGGCTGGCACAGACACTCAGATTTCTGATTCCAGACAAGTTTCTGAATATCTGGTTTTCTGGGTTCAAGGTAAACTTGATTAGAGCCATTTGTCTGGACTGAATGGCTGAACATCAAGCATAATACCAGCAATTCCTGTCCATGGACTTATGTGCAAGAATAAGGAACTCTTTTCATGAATGGTACAATTGGCTGAAATGTGCAAATTTATACCAGGAATGTTTGCCCTGGGGGACTGGTAACATGGCATTGCTTTCCCCACAGGACTAGGGGTGAATCAGTTGACCTGTTCACAGATGAGCACCCTTCCCTCTTTGTGTCTGAGCTTGCAGAGCAAACCAGCTGTTGAATGTTCCCTTTCTGCAAAACTCCCCAACCCTTCCTTCCCAGAGGAAGAGTTGATTTGCAGAACCAATTTTCTTTTTACCCTACCTTCCTAGTGCAATGCTGCTATGAAACTCTTGGGGTTTTTTCTCCGTTTTAGTTTTAAGATCAGATGCTGAAGCTGAGGTTGATTTCCAGAATTCCCAGGAGGACAAATGGGCACACAGAGCAGGGCAAATATAAACACATGATATATTGGGAGAGGGATGTGTTCTTTTACTAGATGCCAAAGGGGCAAGGAGTTCCTTCTGCCCTATGTGAAGAGAGAACACATGAAGCAACCTCAAAGCTCAGCAACACCTGCCCCTGCCATGGGCACAACTTGCAATGAATTGTTAGCCCTGGGGTTTCCTTCTGTGAAGGGTGCAGGACTTGAGCAGTGGGAGGGATCAAAAATACCCTAGGAAAGGTAACCTCTGGGCAGATTTTAAGCCAGTGCTAGAGCTGAAGGTGAAGCCCAGTCTTCAGTGGGAGGATAGGTTAGATCTTTTTTTAGCCAGCTTCTGCTCAGAAAGGGAGCAGAAGGAAAGCCTAACCCTGGGCTTGAGCTGTCCCCCTCAAGAATGCTAAGATCATCTACCATCTCTAGGTGAAAATAATGCAAAAGAGATTTAGTGGGGAGTGGTGAGATAGGAAAGCAAGAGCCTTGAATATTTAGGGTGGAAGGTAAGGGAGAAGCTGTTCCCTGGTGGACTGCAATGCTTTTACCACGGTGCTTTATGGAAGCAGCCACTTTACACAGTTTTGATTGTCCTGCACCTTGACAGATGGCACTATGCTGCCAGAACCAACCCTTGTGACAAGTCTTCTAAGGAGGAGCCTCTTTCCTTGTTGGAGATGAAGAGCTGGATTGATTTGCCCCACATTGCCTAGCAGGCCTGTGGTAGCTTGGGCACTCACACTGAGTTTTATTGCCCCAATCTGTGCTCTCCATGGATTCCTCTCTTGCTTACAGCTTTGGGGGAAGGCCCACCTTTGTGTTGCTCTGCCTGAAGATTGGTTCTAACTGCTCAAACACTTTCTTTTCCTTTGTAGCTGTTCTGTGTTTCCTGGTGAGTGCTCTGGGGATCACAGCTGGATCTCACCGCCTCTGGAGTCATCGTTCCTACAAAGCCACTCTGCCCCTGCGCATCTTCCTGACTATTGCCAACTCCATGGCCTTCCAGGTAAGCATTTCCTGGTCCTCACTGCCACTGGTCCTCAGAAGGAAGTGCTTCCATGAATCCCTGTCTCAGCTATGGGACACAATCTGATGAAGAGGTTCCTCTCTCCTACTACCTCTTGTTAGGAAAAAGACAGCCCTTTCCATCTAACACTGCAGTGCTAGAGTCTGTCTCATTGTCTTTACCTTGTCTCATCAGAGGTTGACTCTGAGATAAACCTCATGGGGAGAGGACAGACTGGCCAAGACTAGGGGTAGGAAAGCTCTCCAAAGCAGGAATGTACTCTCAAGGTGTGGTCCCCCTGTGCTTGCACCAGGTCCCATGAAAGAAGTGTGCAAGTGTTAAGGGTTCTCCTGGTGTTGCCTCACTCTCCTTTTGCTGTGTGGCTGATACAGGAGAAGACATCTTCAAAGTCAAGGATGTAGAATTCTACAGGATGTAGAATTTGCTACTTCATAAAGACCAATAAGTTGTTGAGATTCAGGGGATGTTTCTCTCGTTCCAGAAGAGTGATATTTAGGACTAATCATGTTACAAATCACAATACTGGCTTCCAGAGAGTTGTCCCAGGTCAGTGATATTTTAAGGAGAGAAGGGTTGGGCCCATTCAGAGTGGCACAAGTGACTGCAGGCACTGTTAAGCACCTTGGGAGATTGCTTCACCTCTTAAAGAGCACTAACATTAGGATATTGCCTAACTACTGTGAGAGTACTTCACAGTCCCCAAAGCAAACAAAACTGCAGATCTGTAGAAGTCAGAGCGAAAACCCAGATTGGCATGGCACAGAAAAATAAGTCCTCTCAGGCTTGCTGCTGTAAGTCAGCTCTAACAACACTCCATCCTCCAACTGTACTGAAAGGTTGCTTGTCTGTGGGAAGTACTCAGGAGGGTGTCAGAATGCAGCACTTTCTGCTATAAAAAGGTGAACACAAAAGTATCAGTGCTGTGCTCTTAAGTAATTCTCCAGAGGATATAATTTTGTTTACATGTAAGCAAAACAGAGTAAAGTTCTTTAAGCCTTGAAAAACTTTCTAAAACATAACTGAATTTCTTCTTCTCTGATAGTACCAAACAGCAGTCTTTGATGAGGAAGGGGGGAGACCAAGCTGCTGATGCCAGCCAGTGGTCCAGTACTCAGCAAGGCAACGAGATGGCTTGCTGTGTATTAGCTAGTCCTGTACAAAGACCATCTTTCACAGGGTTATAGGGCAGAGGGGGAAAGAATTTGCTGAGCTATTGCTGTAGGGGATAGGAATAGACAAAGATGAGAGACAGACAGATATTTCAGCTTCAATAGAAACTAATCCAAAGTTTTACTGAAAATTCGATACTATTCCCCATGGAGTTTTTTTTTTTAATAGTTACTTTCAGTGAGATCAAGAAAAGATTTATGTTGAATTTGTCTCATTCCTGTTAGTGGCAGCAGAGGAGATCAGATTTTAAGACCATGGAGGTTTATGGATTGTCTTATCTTAGGTCTTCCAGAAAATGCCTGTTGGCTGCTCAGAGACTTGTGACTTGTAATTTCAGAGGATTTGTGAATTCTGCCTCTAACAGGCCTTTCCACCTGCAAGACCTATCAACTGCAGCAAAACAGAAGCTCTCATGGTTATAGCCTGAAGCTGGAAACTCCCAAGGAAGAAGACATTCTCCTTGGCTTTGCTTGCTCTGCTCAGAAAGTTATGATTTTCAGTCAGGGTTGCAGTTAGAGGTGGTCCCAAAATAAGACCTGTAGAAAACATAATGAGCTAAAGTTTGGGTGAGGATACAGATTTTTCATGTTTGAGACTCTTGATTTTGTTTGTATACAGGGTGTGATGGATGAAGTCATACCACGATCCAGCTGTGTTACATGGTCTCTTTCCAAATTTGTGCCTCCAGCAAGACGGGGAAAACCTTCCCCTGTGTGCAAGCCCAAGTTGTCTGTCAACTTTCAGGCTGGCCTTTCTAATGTTCCATGGTGCTGTGTATGGTCACTGGTGAAATGTTTCCAGCATAGGTACTGGTTGAGTTTCTCTGCTCACTAGATAGGGAGGGCAGCTGAGCCACCCTCTTCTGGGGGAATACTGATCAGCAAGCAAGCTGGCCAAGATCAGTAAGGGTTGCTGATACTTGGAGATATTTGGCTGGAAGGAAGGCAGCAGTTCCCAGTATTTGGAAACCAGCAAGAGATTAATCCTGGCTGATGTCTAACATTGCCTTCTTAAATGGCCTGCAGGTAAATCATTTTATCTCAGTTAAAGGAGGAGTGGTTACAATACTTGAAAGAGACTTGAGGAGTCGTGTCTCTGCTACAGGCTCCCTGTGTGGACAAGTCTCTTAGTCTTTCAAGACAAGAAATAGGGATGGTTATGCCATTTCCCCACCTTCAAAGTGTTTTCAGGAAAAGTCCTGGATATGTAGGAGATTAAGGGGCCTCTTGTGTAATACAGGTGATAGAGCCTTGGTTAGATGTCTATTTCATGTTTTCTAGGATGGTGTAATATATGGCTTTAAGCTCATTGAAATCTTGATACAAAGAAATGATCACAGGCTTATGAAAATCTATTCTTAAAACCAGCCAAAGCAATAATTTCATAATACAAATGATAAAAGGGTTGACATTTTCCAAACTCTATTGATTTTGCTGCTTAAAAGGAACAGCAATGGGGCTGAAGAGAGGCTTTGAGAAATGGCATTGAAATGGTGTGTTTTTTCTCTTTCTAAAAAGAGACCTTAATTTTAAGACTGTTTTCCAAAGGGAAAAAAAAAAGTTAAAAAAAGCCTTGCCTGCTTCAAATTAAACACCTGATTAGGCAATCCCAGGGCAAGCAAGGCAGGATGACCTATGGGAAATGTCAGGTACAGGGAAGGGGCAGGTCAGCCCTGGCTGGCACTGTGCAGGGATGGGGACAGGGATGGGACAGGAGGGTGGGGCACCAGCCAGCCAATGAGAGTGGCTGCTGCAGGGGTGGGGCACAGGCTGACCAATCAGAGCCTGCAGCACCATGGGTGTGGTGCAACCCCTGCCCACAGTTGGCCAATCAAAGAGCAGCACTGAGGCACCCCTGGAGATGCTTCCCAAAAAACTGAAGAGGTGCAGCCAAAACCCAATCTCTGTTTTAAAGGCCAGAACCCCCAAACCGTAATGAGACATAAAGCCATTGATACAAGTTCAGATCAACAGAATTTAAGCACTTAATCATTTCAGGCCATTTTGTAATTTGAAAGGAAGGTCTCCAGCCCTGACCCTAGGCTGTCACTCTTGGCTTGCAGAATGACATCTATGAGTGGGTGCGGGACCACCGTGTCCATCACAAGTTCTCGGAAACGGACGCAGACCCGCACAACGCCATGCGGGGCTTCTTCTTCTCCCACATCGGCTGGCTGCTGGTGCGCAAGCACCCCGACGTCATCGAGAAGGGACAGAAGCTGGACCTCAGTGACATAAAGGCTGACAAAGTGGTGATGTTCCAGCGCAGGTGAGTGCTGGGGTCAACCCTAGTGGGGAGCCATGGGGAATGGAGAGGGGACAAATGGGCTGGGAATCGAGTGGCTTTAGTGGAATGTGAGAGGATTGAGGGTATCATGTGAGAAATGTGACTCTTCAGCATGCCCAAGGCTTTGATGTGAGTGAACTGTGAGAAATGAGCTGTTCCTCCCCTTCTCTTGCCTGCCTACCCTGCAGCATCTTGCCAGCAGCAGGCTGAGCTTCCCACCACAAACCCCCCCTCACACACCTGCTCACCCCACAGCCCAGCTGCTGCTTTGGCTGGCCCAGAGCCCAAACACAAGTGCCTCTGAGACATCCTTGGAGATCATGCACCTTCCAGGCCACGTGTGTGCCCCTCTTCCCTCAATCTTCTGGAAACAGTATAATGAAAAAGGGTTGAAAATGGAGATGTGGGAGGGACAGCAACTGAGAAGGACAGTCTTGATTCACTGGTGCCTCTTGGGTAGGGTATCTCTTAGCCATATGGAGTTATACTAGGACTGATCCCCAGAGCAGGGGAGCCTATCATGAGAGCTGCAGGGATGTGGGACTGAACCCATATAGTAACCAGTCTAAGTCTGGAAGTCCCTAGTTCAGTGATTTTTCTTGTGGGTCATCAGAGTGGTTAACCTTCCTCTACTCCCATTCTTCTAGCTTGAGAGAGCCCACATGATCATCTGTATCCTCATCTGTGCCACTTGCTTGCACTTGTTGATGGGGTTTATTTGTAGGCAGAGCCAAGTCTGCAAGGAGGAGTTGCAGCACTGGGGCCAAAGCCAGAGAAAGGACCATCTGTGGGACTCTGGAAGCATGGGGCTGCCTTTATAGGGACCAATGCAGCTGAGAATCAAATGACAGATGAGGCCAAAAGCAGCAGCTGGTGCCTGGACTCATGGTAATGGGGGCATTGCTTTATGCATATGTGAGGAGAGCAGGGTTTAGTCTGAGTCTCTTGCCTGATGATAGGACTCAGGAATCTCCAGGCATGGCTTCTGCACATCCAGAGCAAAAGATACAAGGCTCAGGAGTGAGGCATTTCTGCACTTGATTTTCCTGGTATAGCTGAATCCTCCAAATGGAGGACGAAATCAGTCCTTCCTGTCCTGCCTCTGCCACTGAACACCTTCCTCCTGGTCCCTTTCTTTCCAGATACTACAAGCCCTCAGTGGTGTTGCTGTGCTTCACACTGCCAGCTGTAGTGCCCTGGTACTTCTGGGATGAATCCATCGTCATCAGCTTCTTCATTCCAGCCATCCTGCGCTACACCCTCGGGCTCAATGCCACTTGGCTAGTGAACAGTGCTGCTCACATGTTTGGCAACCGGCCGTACGACCAGAACATCAACCCGCGGGAGAACCCCCTGGTCAGCCTGGGGGCCCTAGGTATGTTCAGCATCTGTGGCTTTGCTGCAGGGGGACTGTAGAACAGGGCCTGTCTTGGGGCTGCAACTGCTTCTAGGAATTTCTATCAATCCAGGTGTCCCTGTTTCCCCTGCGCCCTTTTCCCTCCAGCCTTTGCATCTGGGGGTGTTTCCCGTGCTGGCCAGTGAGTACACAAGGGCAGCGGGGTTATCAGCTCCCATCAGACTCTTTGCAGGCTGGAAAGGACTCTGCTACACTTAGCACCTTCTTATCTCAATGGCAATATTTTATTTACCCTGTTCAGAGGTCTCTCTGCCATGTTCACTAGACTGAAAAACGCGTGCTGCAAGCACTGAATATCTGTCTGAGATTTGTCAACTTGAAAACCAGCAGATTCACATTTTGACATGTTCTCAGGACAGCTGGTGATTTTGGGGGTACTTGAGGGTAAGACAAGATAGATATATGCCCTTATCTGTTTTCCCACACCCAAATCCTCATTTGTTTTGCACCACTGTATCTCATTGGAGCTCCACTAATTTTCACCAAAGGATCTGCTTGTGGAATTTTAGTAGAGAGGGATTTGAACTGCAGAGATTCAGGAGTAGGAGCAGGAGTTGAGGCAGTGTCTTTGAAGGGGTGAGGGCTGAAACCAGTGTTGACAGTGCCCAGAACAGATGGTGGCTGGCTGGTGTAGATTGCTCAGTAGAAATGTCTGCTTAGTGTCTGCTTTTTTCCCCATCTGGAAATGTCCTTTGGATTTGACATTAGGATTGCCAGTGTTGTAGGAGTATTGATTAGCCTGGTTTGTTGGGGGCTTGCTGCTGGTCTAGCTGCTAGCTGAATTAATACTAGAAGATTTCTTGTGGTGACAGGGGAAAAACTATTAGGAATCCATTGGTGTTTTGGTGCAGCTGAGGAGCCAAAGCCTTTCACCATTCCTTACCACATGTTTGTTTTGCTCTAAAGCACCAAAAATCCTCTGTTATTGTCATTGCCTCATTTGGGCCAGCCCTGGCATGCTGCGTCAAGCCCAAATGAGATGAGGTAAATTGCAGAAGGGTGAAATTGGGCTGAGAGGAGAGAGGAATGTGGACTCAGGTCAGAGCACATTACAGGAATATGGTGCCTTGGGTCAAGATAAAGGGTCTGTCACCTGGAGCTCTGCAACACCCTCTCCCTGATTGTGTTTTTCAGGAGAAGGCTTCCACAACTACCACCACACCTTCCCCTATGACTACTCCACCAGTGAGTTTGGCTGGCGCTTCAACTTTACCACAGCCTTCATTGACCTCATGTGCCTGCTGGGGCTGGCCAGCGACCGCAAGAAGGTCTCCAAGGAGGTCATCCTGGCTCGGAAAATGCGGACTGGAGACGGAAGTCACAAGAGTGGCTGAGTTCCTGCTCCCTTTCACACACACATCCACACCTCTCCTTCCTCCTTTTTTCTCCCTTTCTTCCTTCCCAACCTCTCCAAACACGCTGGACAAAAGTTTAATGTTCTGTTAACTAACTACTGAATAATGCTACCAGTTTGCTTGAGATAATGAAAATGAGTTTTAACGCCCCCCTCCCACGCTGCATTTTGCGAGATGTATTTAAGATCTAGGACTCTGCCTTTGTAACACAAGGCCACCCTTTCCCTCCTCTCCTTTTCCTTTCTGTTTTCCTCTCCAGCCTCTCTAACCTGTCTCCTGCTTTACATTGTCCCAGTCTCTACCTGGAAGAGAAGCTGATGGGAAGTCACCTGGGGAGGCCCATTGCAGTTGGCTATATAGTATTTAGTTAAGGGAAGCCTGTATCAGCCAGAGGAAGAGTTGAGCCAAAGTCAGTGACCTTCTCCCCACTACCTTCCCCCTAAAGTTTCTGCCACTGTCCCTACTCTTTTCTCAAGGGCTGCTGACAGACATGACATGGCTAAACTGCTCTTCCTGGGAAAAGCAGCCCCATCTCTTGCTCTTGCCATCAGAAAGAAGGGTTGTTTCTTTCCAAGATGTTTCTTGGGAAGTGCTCTCCCCTGCTTCTCACCACCTAGCCACTCTGGCTGGGGAAAGGAGAGTGTCCAGACTCTCTCAGATCCCCAGCCAGGCCCACCAGTGGCCGAGGGATGTGGCTACAGCAGTGGGCACTGGAGGGGGAGTGCTGGTGGCCTTAATTCCCACTCCCTCTGGTGTCACAGCCTCCCTCCGTGCACTGCCCTCTGTGCCACAAGGGACTGAAGGCAGAGTGTGACTCTGAGCTCCACAGTTGTTTTGGAGAGCCACAATGAGGAGGAGGACAGATGGAGGGGTGTGCCACTGGCTGCCAAGGGGCAGCACCAGCCCATAGTGAGTTTTGCTCACCTCCACTGCTGAGATTTTTGCTGGCAAATGGGACTTTGCCAAAATGGAGAGGAGGAGAAGGATGTAAACCAAAGCTCCACCTCTGAGTTAAGCTGCTTTATGTGCTGGAATAACAGGGTCCTTTCTGGGTGGCAGGCAGATCCACATCTTTGCTGAGCACAGGGACAGGACAAGGGAGCACCTGCAGGTGTAGGGAGGAGTGAGGGTGTCTACAGGAGCAGGTATTTTTATCCTCGGGGGCTCCACTCAACAAGTGCCTGAGAAACACCAGGGTGGGGCCAGGTGGCACAGGGGGCCTGAGGAAGTTGAGACCTCAGGGTGAGACACTGCCACCAGTGTGAACTACCTCTGTGCTTTCCTGCCCAGGGTCTGCTGTGTTGGTTTGCTGTTCCCTGCTGCCCAGAGGGAGTGGGAAGGAGAGGCAGAAACAGCTCCTTGTTAGTCCCTCCGCTTGCCTCCCAGCCCCCTCGGCAAGCCATGCTGCCACCTCACTCCTTTGAGCCAGGCAGCGAGGGCGGCTGAGCCTGCAGAAAGGTCACTTACATCACTGAGCCCATGTGGGCATGCAGCTGGAGGGCACTGGGGGAAAAAGCCCGTGTGGGTGTTGTTTCCTGCAAGCTGCAGAGACCAGCTTGAGTTCAGGCGGTCGGTAACATTCTGGATGTTATGGCGTCATGCCCCTCACTGAGCTGAACATGCTTTTCCCCCTTAATTATCCTAGTTATTATTAATTTTTATTACTATTATTATTATTAGTTGTAGCAATAGTACTGTTTTTGTTGCTTCAATGCATCAATCGGAGCTGGAGGAAAGCACAAGAGGTAGCTGGAACAAAGTGATATTGAAGTGGGGTTTGCAGCGTCTCCCTTATTCAGGCAGGCCAGGGAAGGCAGAGACAGTGCAGATGCCAACTTCCTCACCTCAGCTCTGCCACGTCGCAGCCAGGGAAGCTTCACAGGAGAGAGTGTCTGCAGCTTTGTTTCCTCCTGCTGCAGTGAAACTCACCAGGAGCCAGGATAGCTCTGTGATGTTCTCCTAAACAAGAACAAGCTTGTTACTCAGAAAATGAGTCTGTCTCCTCACCTTCCCCTCCCTGCCACCACCATGACCTTGTTTTTGCTCAGCAATGGGACCCTTTGAGTTTTTGAGCCATAGGGAGTGATGTGGTCTCCAGCCAAGAGGAACAAGGACAAATGGAGAAGAGAGTCCTTCAGCTCCTGGTTTCAGGAGACAGTGTCCTCACTGCTCTGAGGCTCTTGACTGCCTGGTTGCTGGCTGGAGCAAAGGGAGTTGTGGCTAGAGCAGTATCCTACCATTTGAAAAAAAAAAAGAAAAAGCCCTCCAAAAAAAGAGGAACACTGTTAGCTCTGTAATTGTGGGCTGACTTTGCTCTAGTGTAAACCCCTTTGAACTCGTGGAAGTCCCTAGAGAGGATGAATTTGCTCCAGCCAGTAATTTGAAAGGGGTGTGGGGAGGGGAGAAGGGGAGAATGATTTCCTTGCTCCTGGTGCCCTTAAGGTGTAATGTGACATACCCTACAGTAGAGATGCATGCTGTGAAATGCAGCAGTATTTCACATCCTCTCAGCAGAGAAGCAGGGCTTGACATCAAGGGTTCCTTTCAAATTTCAAGTGCTGATTCGGGTCCAGAATCTGGAATGAGAGTGGAAGTTGAGGAGCAGTAACCAAACAGTCCTGGTGTTTGTCCAGTCACTTTAAAGGTAGATTGGCAAATATCTCTGGGTGCCTTAAATCCTTCTTTAATATACATAGAAGAATTGACAGCTATTTGCAGTTTGTTGTTTTGGTTTTTTTTCCTGAGTTACGAACATTCAAGGGGTTTCTTTATTATTTAATTGCCTACATTGAACTGTGGGTGCAGGTGATTTTGAATGTATTTGAGTTAGAATTTTTGTTAGATTAAGAAACAGATACAACACTTTAAGTAGAACTTTGTTTGAGATATATATATATATATATATATACCTATAAATATATATATATATTTTTGGTGGCATGTTTGTGTCCTGGACGCATTGTCTGTATGTTTAGCTTAAATGAGTCTGTGAAAGGTGGAAGCAGAAAAAGCAGCAGTGGGACCTCATGGCTAAAGCAGCTGGGTCCTACTCCCAGCTTAACAACTCGCTCACTGCGTGATTTGGGACAAAGTCACTTAAAAACTCTCTGTGCCTCAGTTTCCCTATCTGTAACGGGGGTTACACCCTGCCTCCCAGGGGTGTGGTGAGGCTCACTGCCGAGCAGCTGAGCACAGGAAGGAACAGTACGAACCACACACACCGCTGCTGGCAGAAGCATGGACTGGTTTGTTTTCCAAAACCGTTCCCAGCCCTGCTGGTATTGTGAAGAGCAGAAGTCTAAGTGTTGGGTGTTCAGGGAAGGATTGGAAAGTTGAATCTGCACATTGTCTAAGCTCTGTCACTGTTGAAATGTGAGTAGGATACGATTTTTCACAGCTTAGGGATTTCTGCATAGTAGTATCTCTGTTTTGTGTACTGAAAAAAAAAACTTTTTGAAATAATTTCTACTAATATGGAAACAGACATCTGGTTGTGCTGATCTGAAATTTTATTTGTTCATAATAAAAACGATAAATGTTACTTTAAAACTTGTTGGGCTGATGACATGGTGGGCAGGGCTTGGTAAAGCACGAGATGCTCCATCAGGATGGGGAATGCAGCGCCTTACTGTTTCCAAACCCTTCCCTCTTCCAGAAGAACCAGGGGAAAAACGCCTCTGGCTCTTTAAGCATCATGAATGAGTGGATTATAATGGCTTTCATGCTGGAGCGCAGGCCAGGCGGGCACGCCCCGCCAAGGCTGCCCTGCGCCTGGGGTTACTGCAGGTTAACTCGCGGGCCCCTCGCCAGGGCGCTGTGGCTGGCGGACACACATGCGGCACCACACGTAATACCGGCAGCCGCCTCCTGCCGGGCGGGTTCGGCAGCTCCAGCACGGGAATTTTCCTCATGCAACAGCCAGTGTCCCTCATTATCCCCACCCCTTCTGCAGCTGGAGGGAAGTGAAAGGAAAACGGGGAAATCCCCTGACCAAGTAGCACTTGAATTGATGGTAGCTTCCCTGCACCCCCACCCAAGCGCCTTTTGATCACAGTGGCGAGGCCATCTGCACATGGCACCAGCGGGCAGAGGGCATGGCCTTGTCTGTGGCATCTTTGTCACCTGCAGCACACAGGGACCCCTGACCCAGCCCATGCTTGCTGGCACCGCCAGACCCTTGCAGCTGGGCATGCTGAATCCCTTGGGAAAACAGGCCCGTGCTTTGGTTTCCAAGTGCAGCTACTGCCGCTGGAAAGCCCTTTGGGTGGGAAGGCCAGAGCCAGCACACTGCAAATTGGAGCAAGGAAGTGAAAAGATTGCTACTCAGACGGAAGGCTGAGGCTCTTCCAGCAGCTGTGTTCTCACCTGGAGGTATGTGACCAGCCCAACCTATCTGACATGTGATGCTTTCAGTTGTAGAAAAAAGCGAAGCAAACACTCCTG
Source organism: Oenanthe melanoleuca (assembly GCF_029582105.1). Lineage (NCBI taxonomy): Eukaryota > Metazoa > Chordata > Aves > Passeriformes > Muscicapidae > Oenanthe > Oenanthe melanoleuca. The sequence goes on along the minus strand of NC_079340.1, from coordinate 16,730,529 downwards.
CTCATCAGCTGGTCACAGCACTATGTCCCTGGAAGTGACAGAGAAATGCTGCTCCTCATAATCTGGTGCACTTTTGATCCCAGTTGTGACAGCACAGCCCCTCCTAAAACAAGTGAAACAGAGAAGGCAAGTCAAGTCTTCAAAACTCCTGATTATTCAGCCAAGTCTAAAAATAAAGTTAATGATCCCTCTGTCTGGATTTCGTGAGTGCAACTCCAATCGCAGCCTCTCCCTCTTCGTTAAAGACTGTTATTAAATCCCCTGCCCAAAATATGTTTTCCTACACTATCAAGCCCTTCAGCAGTGCCAGCTCAGCACTTTAATGTCATTGCATGGAAGTATTTCATGCATGATCATTCCTGGTTTCCTATGTAATCTGCACATTTGGGTTGCAATTCCAGTGCACCCCAACTTTTCTCCTCTGAAAATCTTCCACCTACCAGAGAAGGAGAGGGAAAGGAAGAGTTAATGCACAGGCCAGCTCTGCTGAGTAGCAGAGAACATGCAAACAAGTGCCTGCTTGTTCAGACCCAAGGGAGGGAGAGCAGGGAGGGCTGCAGGCTGTCGGGGGAGAATTTGCTGCATCTTTTTGCTCTGAACACAACATGCAGAAGATGCCTGTGTGATCTTTGGGGGAGACCAGGTTCCAGCTGCAATCCATTCCCCAGGGGTGGGGTGCAGTGAACACAGCTGAGGAACCCAGTGTGTCCAGCCAGGACCCTGGGAGCAGGGCTAGGCAGGGTGACCCAGGGAGAACAGCAATTCCCCTAGGAGCTGCAGGACTGGATATCAGCTCTGCAGGACTGGATATCAGCTCTGCAGCACTGGGCATCAGCTCTGCAGGACTGGGTACAGGCTCTGCAGGACTGGATATCAGCTCTGCAGGACTGGGTATCGGCTCTGCAGGACTGGGTACCCGCTCTGCAGGACTGGGTATTGGCTCTGCAGGACTGGATATCAGCTCTGCAGGACTGGATATCAGCTCTGCAGGACTGGGTACAGGCTCTGCAGGACTGGGTACCCGCTCTGCAGGACTGGGTATCGGCTCTGCAGGACTGGGTACCCACTCTGCAGGACTGGGTACCCGCTCTGCAGGACTGGGTACAGGCTCTGCAGCACTGGGTACCCACTCTGCAGGACTGGGTATCAGCTCTGCAGGACTGGGTATTGGCTCTGCAGGACTGGGTACAGGCTCTGCAGGACTGGGTATTGGCTCTGCAGGACTGGGTACGGGCTCTGCAGGACTGGGTATCAGCTCTGCAGGACTGGGTACAGGCTCTGCAGGACTGGGTATCAGCTCTGCAGGACTGGGTATCAGCTCTGCAGGACTGGGTACGGGCTCTGCAGGACTGGGTATCAGCTCTGCAGGACTGGGTACGGGCTCTGCAGGAATGGGTACCAGCTCTGCTCCGAGACACACACTCCAACCACAGCGAGAAAGCACCGCCTACTGCTGATCCTCCATGCGGGTCCCTCACGCTCCTGGGGACTTTGGGAAAGAGGGAACAAAGTCCAGAGAGCACGCGGAGGAGATGGCAGCACGGCAGCCCTGTAGAGCAGGGGGATGGATGGATGGATGGATGGATGGACGGACGGACGGACGGACGGATGGAGGGATGGACTGGCCTGTGCTGACGGGCCGGTGGCCTCAGCCAGCCTGAGGGAGCCTCCGTCCCGTCCCCGGCCGCAGCAGGGCTGTGGGGCAGCACAGGCCCCGGGGCAGCGGCGGAGGCCGGCGCAGGCAGGAACACCGCGGGGAACACCCGCAGTGGGCCGGGCTTCCCCGGGGTTACTGGCGGTCAGCGGGGCCGGGGCCGCGTGTGTGCAACACCCCACAGCGCCTGACCGCGCCGGGCCAATCCCGCCCGGCCCCAGCGCCGTTCCCGGCCCGGCCCCAGCGCCGTTCCCGGCCCGGCCCCAGCGCCAATCCCGGCCCGGCCCCAGCGCCAATCCCGGCCGGCCCCAGCGCCAATCCCGGCCCGGCCCCAGCGGCGTTCCCGGCCGGCCCCAGCGCCAATCCCGGCCCGGCCCCAGCGCCAATCCTGGCCCGGCCCCAGCACAATCCCGGCCCCAGCGCCGTTCCCGGCCCGGCCCCAGCGCCATTCCCGCCCGGCCCCAGCGCAGTTCCCGGCCCGGCCCCAGCGCCGTTCCCGGCCCGGTCCCAGCGCCAATCCCGGCCCGGCCCCAGCGCCGGTCCCGGTCCCAGCGCCGTTCCCGGCCCGGCCCCAGCGCCAATCCCGGCCCGGCCCCAGCGCCAATCCCGGCCCGGCCCCAGCGCCAGTCCCGGTCCCAGCGCCAGTCCCGGTCCCAGCGCCGTTCCCGGCCCGGCCCCAGCGCCGTTCCCGGCCCGGCCCCAGCGCCAATCCTGGCCCGGCCCCAGCACCAATCCCGGCCCCAGCGCCGTTCCCGGCCCGGCCCGGCCCGCGCTTTACCAAAAAAAGCGCCCGGCGCTGCAGCCGTGGGAAATGCGAGCGCTTCAACGCGTGTTTAAAAACGAGCTCCGCATTTAGCTTTAAAAAGACAGTAGGGAAAAATCCGGGAGGGAAAAAATTGTAATTCAGTATGCGTGTGGATGCGTGCAGTCACATTCAAATACGAGCATGTACATACATACATACATAACACAAAAGTATCATTCATAAACAGAATACTTAGATTCGGGATAGACGCTTAGAAGTTTGATTTTCATATAAATGTTAGCTGTGTTATAATCTGGTAATTTTGTAACTGTATGTTGAAAGTTGGCATTACATGAAAACAATCAAATTCTCACTTTTATTCAGTTAATTCTTAACTGAAAAAAACAACCTTGTAAAACTGTGTCTTTTGTTTCTTTTTAAACTGCGTGGAAAGATACAACACTTTGCAGAACAAATAGTATTTCATAATAGAGAACACAGTGACGACAGCTCTTACATGCCACTTTGGCTTTGTAACAAACACAGCTGTTTGTTTTACTTCTTTTTTTGTTTATTTCAGTTCTCCTAAAATAGCTTTTTACAAAACTCTAATCTTTATCACTCAAATAGAAGAAATGCTTATCCCCTTTGAAAATGTCTCTGAGCTTCAGGCACCTTATATGCTAACTATGTGAAGTTGTAATTTTGACAAAATGATCATAATTACATGTTCCTTCATCTGCAGAGAGGTCTAACATTCTGTCACATCTACACAGTTATATAAAATTTAAAATTTCTAAGCTAATCACACAATTCTGGTAACCCCTGCCACGTGACTTTTAACATTCAGAAGCAGGAGGAGACTTACACAATCATAATATTTCTCTTCTTCCTCAAAAAAGTCTTTTTGAGTTGCCTAATTACATACTGGTGATTCAAATATCATATGTTTTGCTACTACATTATCAGCTAAAATAGATTTGGCCTGATCCTGAATGCCAAAGAAATTATGCTTGGATACATCGTTCTTGGAGGGTCACTGGTAGGTACATCATTAGAAAACCAAGAAAATTCTTTTAAAAGCCTTGAATGACTACAGCTGTGACTGAGGTCAAGATGTTTTCTTACCTCAAGCAGGTGAGGAACATCAGGCGGCCCTTCACTCACCTGTCCACTATCCCCTGACAGCCAAAAGCCTTTCAAGATGACTCAGAATTCACATGTCTCTTTCCACAGAGCAAAGATGGTGGGGACAGGTTTCAATTAACTTCAGCAATTTTAAACATGTGTGAAATCCACTTTGGTTAAATAAGCATCCTCTACTCAGGGATGACAAGGGAGGTGGTGCTCATAATGACTCATAGTACCAATCTGAGATATCTGTTTTAGAAAAGGGTGAATTATCTTCTGGTGGTGCATCTATAACTTATTTATACAGATACCTGGATTAGTTTTTGGATGCCTGTCTTATTGACATGAGTCAATTGGATGAGTTTGGTGCAACGTGTTCCACATTTGGATATTAATGAGGAGAGCCCTCACCTCTAAGAATGGGCTCTGAGTGCTCAGAGTGAGAAATAGGTCATCTGAGGCATTTTTGTGACTTTGGCCTATGACTAAGTGTCCTTGTTTGAAGCTAAGGAGTTTTAAAATGCCCCAAGAATTAGTGGAAATTTTAAATGCTCTTGACATATAAGCATACTTTTGGTTTTTCCTGCTGGACATGATTAACTTCTGGAGATTGTTTCCAATTTCCACAGCATCAACAGGTTCACCCATGCTTTAGGGAGACTCCCAGCAAGCAAGGTCCATAACCAGTTGGTAAAAGCAATGATGTGCCCTCTAACACACACAAAAGGTTCATGGACACAGGTGTGGATCAGACCTAAACATCCTCAAACAGCTTGCAGGCTCTTCCTAAACAGCCTCTCTGGCTGCCACTGATGGAAAATATGACATGTCAGGCATGTACAGTGGGATCAGGAGTAGTTGCCAGTAGTTACCCTGCTCTAAATTCTGCTTTCATGACAGCCCCTGTTGCAGCATAGGGACACAGAGGGCTGGAATCCCTGTGGATCCCATGATCCCACCCAGGTTTGGAGGCAGTATTCCTACTCCTCCACGTCATTCCTTCCAGATCTTCCAGTGCTCTTCCCCAGGCCTTGTTTGAGCCCTTCAAGCCTCTAAGAAGTCCAACCATCAAATTATCAAGATGTTTGATGGCACATAATAAATATTGAACCTTTGGGAAAGAAGCTCATAACTGAGTTTGCCACTCCTGACTAACAAAGCCATCCCAAACTCATAAATGAATATGTTCTTCAGACTAATGACCATGTAACATACTGGGATTGATGCTGTGGAAGATACTGCCAGCATGAGAGTTTTCAGGAAATAGGTCTCTAGAACTGCTAGTAACAATGTAGCTTTGTTTAAATATTTGTGTGGGATTTCTTTTCTGTGTTTATGAGATTTTTCTTTGTCTCTAGTCTCTCCAATGTCAATTAAACTGAGTCATATGCTGGCAGAGAGTAAGAGGTTACAATAGAGAAGCATCAAAAAGAGAAATTTTTGTTTCACAACTAACTTTAATTTGGATTCAGAAAGGTGAAAAATTGAAGAAAAAGTTTACCAAAACTTTTTGGATTTATCTGAAAACAGAGAAAAACTCCCAGCTTTCTTGTGTGGTTGATTGTTCATGAGGCAGTTTCAGCCTTAAGTGTTTGCTTTCCTTTGTCTTTGATTTGACTTGTTCCATTCCACGTGATAGTAAGTGATGTAAGAACACCACCTTTGCACACAAATACAGCTGAAGAGTCTTTTCCAAGCAACATTCAGAAGCATTTCATTTTGAAAATAACCAAACCACGAAATTTCAAAATGTCCAGAACATCTTTTTGCTCCTTCTGGTTTCAAAGAGTGTTTCAATTATGATGACCATATTTTCTTCTGGCAGGTGGCTCCCTCAGTGGAATTTATCCAGTCAGAAGGATGATGCAGTTTTATATGCCTTGGGCTGGGCCAGCCTCTAGTCTGAATCACTACTGTGAATTTGTTTGGTTCCCACTCTGCTGCTGACTTGATGCTGTGCAGGTCTCTCAGTCCTCCAGGAAGTGGGAAAATGCTGCTTTCCTCCTTCCCAGGTTTTCTGCTGTTCTCTGTGGACAAAAGATCTCATGTTCCACATCTAGCACAGGGAAGCCAGAGCATGGTTAGGGATGTTTTAAGAAAAAGAGCCATCATAGAAGTCTTCCAGCTTGCTTGCTTTACTTAGTGTTCAGCCATTCTTATGTCTCTGAAGTTCACAAGGCAGGTCCTCAGGCCGTTCCTCAGTCTTTGTGGAAAACCAGAGCCCAGTATCCCACCCTTTGCTACTCCAGAAATCTTGCCATAACAAAACTCCTGTGCAATGAAAGATACTGAAACACTGAAACTAAGCACCTTCTCCCAGGAGATGCAAGCACAGGGTTTTTTTTCTCAAGAGACTCAAATCAGTTCCGATTGCACATTTAAATACATAATGCTTTTGAATGATGGATGGGTTGAGGCACAGCTCTCCTAGCTTGTTCTATGCCCTCATCCTTATCTGGGTGCCTTAAGCTAACAGAACAGCACAGACTGATAATAAATGCTTCTGCCATGAGAACTGGACACATTTAATTTCTTAACAGCATGTTTACTGTCAGCTCCTTCTTCTATCTGAGCAGGTACAGGACATACTGCAAGGATCACTAGTTGCCTGACACATTTTTGTCAGTAACCTGAGTTTTCCCTGCCCTGGTGAGTTACTTTCATTTAGCTGCAGTATGTGTTGTGCTGTGATAGATTTCTGTTTGGCTGGAGAAACACTTCTGAGTCTCCTGCCCCATGCTGCTCTGCCACACAGCAGCAGAGCCACTAAGCTGGAGCATGGGAGAATTCTCAGCTCAACCTCTTTGACCTTTTGTTGCATCCTAAAAATATACCTCCTTCCCATGTGGCCAGCACATACAGACATTTCCAACCCAAATGTTGCCTGGGCACAGTGTATGGTGTCAGTGCCAATGGCCTCTGGCCTTCTCTGGTCCCCAAGAGACAGGGCAGAGAGCTTTCCTGGCTTCATGACATCAGCTCTAGCACAAGGATGGTACCACATACATCCCTATAAATGTCCTTGCTGTTCACTGCCAATGTTTAAATGCATAAGACTGCACCAGGCCTATAAAATAGTAAATATTTACAAGATCAGTCTGTGGTCAAATATTGCATCTTTAACACAAAGCTCACTTCAGAGCACATTAGCTTATTAAACGCACTCATTCCCTTCTGTGAGGAGACTATTGCAGAGAAAGAACTGATTCCTGTCATGAGGAGGCCACAGTGCAGCCATAAAAGAGAACGGTGCTCACTTAGAAAGTGAGTTAGCCTAAAGATAATTACCCTCATCCTCAGTGTAAAGTATAGAGACACTCTAGATTAGCTGGCATAGATAAAGCACCTCCCATAAAAGCTCAGATATGGAACGACTGAAAAAGTGCCTCCTTCCTGGTGTATTTGCAAATAGCTTTTCTGTGGCTGAGAGGACTTAGGCAGCTTTTCCTATTGGGGGAGCTAGGGACACTGATACAAAAATGTTCTTACTGCAAGATAGCAATGACAAAAGTACCATTGCAGAGAAACCAGCAGCAGAGGCTGAGAAATAACCTGGCTGCTGAAGAGCTGTTTGACTGAACCAGCAGGGAGAAGTGGGTGGGAGCTAATTCCAGTTAAGGGCATGACAGATAACAAATGCTTTAGTTGCCACGGCTGGCAGGGTGTCTATTGCAGTGATAAATAAATAAAGAAGAGAAGGCACTTGGCACTGCAAACCTCCAGTGAAGTCAATGCAGAGCATGGTTTGTCAAGAAGGGCTGCACGTGCCTCTGGTTTCCCAAATGACAGCTCTGTAGTAAGCTGGGTAAGGAACTTGGCTTTGTGAAACAACCTGGAGCACTTCACTGACACTGACATGTCAGCATGGCCTTTTCACACTTTCCTGCTGGTTTATACGTTTTATCATACGACACACAAGCTACCACATGCTTTAAATTTATAATTCAGTGTTGGACTTCTGAATGTTGTTGAAAACTAACAGAAAACGCCAGCGATGGAAAGACATGGAATGTATGCTAACCTACACACCTGCCAACTTCATCTCCACCATCACAGGAAATAGCTACACAGTCAGCTGTCACACACAGCAGCACAACCCTCTTGGTTTTTTCCACTGTGCTATGTGGTGAATGAACTTACTAGTTCAGAATGTTTCTCCATTTTGGTCTGCTGCAGTTGCACTGAAAGCCAGCCCTCCAGGTAAGATGGGGAACAGGATCTGAGGGATTCTGCAGTAGGGAAGGGCCCATGTAATGGTGATCAGGAGCCCTTGATCAGCCCTCTATCTCAGTGCTCCTTTAACACAACCCTTATTCCCATCCACTTTGGCTTTTCAGGACAGGAGCTTCTTCAGAGGGCCAGACTCCGTGGAGGTGAAAAGGCAAGGCTGGATTTAGGAAGAATTTCAGAGCATTTACCCCTTTCATTCACTGTGGGCACCAAAGATGGTAATACTTCTTTCTCCAGGCTAGCTGGCTGGTTTTACATTCAGGCTGGCCAGCTCCACACCAACTACAGCTCCAATTTCTTTGGAGATGCTTGCTGTGCAGTCAGCAATAGGATTTTTTCTTTCAGCAGCAGAAGACCAAGACTCATCTGGGCAAGACCACAGAAAGCCAGCCAGAAGCACTAGCAAAGGCACCAGTGTGAGCCAGTGCTGCTCAAAAAGGAGCCAGACTGAGACCTGCTAAAGGAGCAGACATCTCATAAACCACACATATAGGAAAGCCCCAAGCAAACCTATTCATGAGTAACCAGCACTGCATGCCATATGGCTGGGATCCCACAGAGCTCTCTCCTGGTTTGAAAGCTTGAGCCATCCTGTTCTGATAAGTTCCCATATAGGGCAGAGATATAATTTGGTATCTGCTGGGTGCTATGCAATTGCACTGCTCCTTCTAACCCTTCTAGGGTCTGCAGGGAACTCTGTTCTGCACCAGCAGCCAAGCTGGAGCTGTCAGAGGAGGTCATTGCTCCATGTATGAGAGAGCTGGATCACCCCAACCAGCCTGCAAAACATGAAGAGGAGCTGTGACAGAGGGTCTTTCTATATGTCACATACAGGCTCTTAAACCAGTTGGAGTAGGTAAATGTCAACTCCATCCATAAGAAAAATGACAGCATCAGTGTGCCCAAGTACTGGTATTCATCCAGCTTATTCCAAATGAATTTGAGCCCACCTCAGGCCATAGTATCACATATTCTGCAGAGGACATACATATTCCACCACTACCCCAGTGAAATACTACCACCTGCTATCATAGAAGTCCCCTTTGTACAAGTATGTATGCTTCTATAGATTCCAATGGAGAAATAGTTACCAAGAAATATTACTGAAGTCAAGACAGATATGTGCTAAAAAGATATTATGTGAAAGTTTCCTAGGGGCTGATAAACTTCAGAGATAACTAATCCTCATGAATTTGCAAGAAATTATACACTTAGACCACCAGCGTTTACTGCTCTACAAGGCTGTCAGCACACATTAGAGCCTGCAACAGGTTGCATAACTTGGATCACACCCAGGAGGGCAGTGGCTGCTCTACACAGATTAAGAATACAGAGTTATGTATACAGTGGTGAAACAAAGTGCCCTCTGAAGGAATTTCTAAAGACCTACCCAGAAGTCAGTGGTGCATCAGGATGACTTTCTGCTTCCAAGCATTCACATTGGGATTGGCCTTCTAATGCCTGCTCTCACTAACTAGCGAACATGAATGAGTGATATGTTGTGAGAATAGTTATCTGCTTTACTAGTAACACCTTCAGCTAATGAATAAAAGATATTTTAAGCAATAGCACTTGTAATCTGTGTTTTCCCCCAGGAGTATTCCATATCAAAGAAAACAGGACCTTATACTACCTGTTTGGGAAAAACACGTTAAAGAGAGTGTAGCACGCATAACTCTTCATGGTGACACCTGCAGATCCAGATGGGACAGACAGTGCTAGCACAGGACAGCTTCTGTGACCAAACACACCATCAAGTGGTTTGTGGAAAGCCCAGTGAAACATGCTACCGTTTGCCAGAGAGAATTGGTGGCTGTGGGAAACATGTTCCTCCTCCTGAAATGTACCATAGGAAATGCAGTCAAATTCAGCCCCGTGGAGAGACTTGACAGGAACTGTGTGCATGTCTGTCAGGGCAAGATCTGTTCTAAAGGAGAAGGTCCCATGTAAGAGCCAGCTAAGTGCTTTCTGCTCTGTCACCCACATGTTGTCATCCCTTCCTGCTTCAATGCATGGCTGGGGACTGTGAGCTGGCAGACCCAACTCTGCCACTCAGTACACCCTGCAAACATGGGCATTGCTCGAGTGTGCTGTTTTGCTAAAGCATCTCCTTATGCCTTGTGGCTTCCACAGATGTCCAGAGAATCTGTGCAAACTCATCACTTCTAATGCAGAAAAGTAGCAAGTGTTGGAAGTCATGCTGCTGCAAATAAGTGAGATCCATGACAATTTATCTTGTAAACCTCCCTTTTAATCTGCCTCCAGGTAATCTGCATTCCCATCTCTCTAGGGCTCTGAAGTTTGTATCTCCAATTAAGCAACAGCCAGATTTTTCCATCTATAAAAAGAATGTGAGGTTGTTTAACTAAGTATTGCAACAAAACTAGCTTTATTGAGTCAGACCAAAGGTATCCTCTGACTAACCACAGCCAGCAGCAGATGCTTTGAGACCTGTAGAACAGCCAGATTATATCTGGACCTCTATTTTTAATAACTACCAATAACCTCACCTTCTGTGAAGCACTCCTTCCACATAAGTGCTAAAAGGTTTGAGCAGATCACACAATCTTGCACTCCTACCCCAAAGAGAGTTTATAACTCAAGAGGCAAGATCCCCATCAGCAAATGCAGGCACAGAGCTGCCTTGCAAGAGACAGCCCAGAGCATTCATGGCAAAGCTGAGAATCAAATGCAGTCTCTTGCCACTAGGTTATAGTTTCAAAACTATCTGTCCAAAACGTGATGAGAGTGATTAAACTAAAGGAACGAAGGCTTTGACAGATGAAATTTCCTTCCAGATTTTCTGGTGCTCTTTCAGCCTGATCACTGAAATCCCTCATGCACACCTGACCTCCAAGTGTGCATGAGCACAGTGCTAGCTCATGTTCAGCCATTCAAGCAAAACTTTCTGCTTGAAGAGCCTATTGCCTCCACTAACTCCTTCAGTACCAGCACACAGGTATCAGCAACATTATGATTTATTAACACATGCAACAGAGTTTTTCCAGTGTTTCCCTTCCCCCACCACTGTCATCACTGATGAGGTCCTGGCTTTGAGAGCTTTCTGGGTGCTGGCAGCTGGAGCTGGCAAGCTGTGGTCAGCAAACATTTGCAATCAGCAGCTGACTTCCCACTGTCACCTGCCTGCATGGGCAGACAATGAAATGCTTGCTTTTGTGCCCAGTACCTCACTTTAAGGGCAAAAGAAGGCCCCCCCAGGCTGTGGGACCTCCTGAGCCTATACATTGCCTACAGCTGTTGGATTTGTTTAGAGCTCAGGTAAAAGAAGCCAAATAGTGTGTGATCGAAGATCAGGAAAATGAGCTGGCTCAGCTATGCTTTAATGATATTAGTCACGAATTTTCACTCACTCAATGTTCTCAGTGCTTGCTTTCCTTTTTCCTCTAATCTCTTTCATCAGTGTGAAATGGGTGATATCAGTCCTGCAGAGACAGTCCTGAAAACTTTGCTTAGATTTGTTACTTTTGCCTCAGACTTTAAGGAAAGCCTTTGGGGTGTAAGCACCTGTACAGCTAGAGGAACTGATTTCCAGTCCTCTCTACCAGTGCCAAAATTTTGTCAAAACCCCACACTTCTAGCAGAAGCCTCCCAACTTCAGAATGCAACATGCCTTTACCTCTCCCCGTGCACCAGCAGGTATGGCAGCTGATGGCATGGCTCCAGTGCCCTCTAAAGCTTCCCCACTGCTGCTGCCAGCAACCTAAACAGTTGTCATCTCCTGTGGCATTTAGAAAGCCTTAGGGTATCAAGGGAGAGTTCTCCAAGACTATACTGCCAGAAATGCCAGAGGGAAGCTAGCAAGAACACAAAGATTAAATCCCATCACTTTAGAACTTAAATTAATTACAGAGGAAGGGAACCTGTGTGAGGTAATTTATACACCTACTCAAGTTAAACCCCAGTTACATCCATCCCTCCACTCACAGAAGTGTCTCTGGTCTGGCTCTGTATGCAACAAGGTGAGCATATCAGCTTCTCCATCAATAGGGCAGAAATTTCCAATTCCCCTTGGCCCCTGTAAAAGTCTAATGAGGATTTTTAAAATGTGCTTTTTTTCACCTGGTGCATAAAACATGAACTGAACCTCATTCCCATTCTGCCACTGATCAGCTGAGCAACCTCAGCCATGTCTTCCTGTTCCTTCTTCACAAGAAGGAACTGCACCTAGCCCTGTGCAACAAACCCCTGGCCCAGCCTGTGATCCTGCTGCACCCATTAAAGGAATAACTGGTCCTATCCTAAATGGCCAGAGCCCTGGCAGAGCAGTCGGGTTTGAACCATCCACAGCCTATTTGTTTCTGCAATTTTGATTAAGATATTTTTACAAATGAAGGAGAAAGTCCATTTCAGGCCCAAAAGCCTTTAAAAAATTCACATCAGTAAGTAATAAAAAAATTTGCAAACTGTTTGTTTGCCTAGTGATAAAGAGCAGGGGTATAGCCACTGCCTGCTTTTCAGATATCAGAGATATGATAGCTGTTCAGATCTCATAGGGGTCTCAATGGACACTGTTTGAAGATCAAACTGTCATTTTCCCTCAGACCAGTTCCTGTCAACCACTGCAGGGGCATGGTCACACTAACACAAATGCCAGATTTCTGTTTGGCTACAAGCACCAGGGAGTTGCCAAATCTTTGGCTGAGCACAGAAACCCGAGAGCAGTAACCCTCAGATAAGGGCAGTGTCAGGCCAATGGCTGGCTGATGCACTTCCACACTCTCTGACATGTGAGGAACAAGGGGTTACTTAAGTGAAATGTCCTGACCAGGCACTGCCAGCACACCAACATTCACTGAGGATGAAATCACCCCAAGATAGCAGGTCAGTGACAGACCTCATCCGAGGATGGCCTCAGTCTCCAGCACCTCTGATGGCACTTCCTGGGGCTCTGCCCCTTCACCCAGTATCTGAGAGGTCATCAGCTGAGAAATACTCCTGGGTTGCCCACAGCAGACCTGTTCTGGCATAGGGAAGAGCCTACAAATGAACTATTAAGATGTTCAGAGACCTAAAAACCATAGCTTTCCTATGCCTCTGGAAGAGGGAACAAAGGCACTTAAAATAGACCTCTGTCCCTAGAAGTAATTCATAAATTTCTAGACCCTGATGATATCCCAGCAATAAGTAGAGAAAGGCCACATGGGAGGTCAGACTGCCATATCATCATCAGGAGATTTTCACAAGCCTTCATTGCATGTAAGGCCAGGAACAAGGGCACTGCTTTCTATAACAGCAGGAGACCCTAAACTCTCAGAAATATTTATAGGCTCTGGGCCTCAGGCTTGCTGCAGGCTCCCAGTATCAGAGCAGTAAAATTTCCCTTACACTATCCAGAGCATGCCTAATTACAGAAAAGAGATAGAAACCAGGGAGAATAAAAAAAGGTAGGTCCCTACTCAACCAAGTATGCTTCCCTCCCTTAGAGCAGACCATGCATTGCTCCCCTTCCCCTTCACGGTACCAGTTATAAGTTGTATTCAAATTTATCTGTTTCCCTTTTTCTCTAGCAGCTGCTTTACCAGCCTTAAACAACAGCCTAAACCACAGAGTTTCTGAGGCTTAATCTCCAAACCTGCATTACAGTTTTGCTGCAACCCACCTTGCCCTAGCACAAATCATCAATACCCTACATACCCACATCCCCCAATCTCCCAGAAGTTCTACCCCCATAGTCTCCTTTTATAGCAAAATCCAACTGCTCAGCTGCCTTCTGTTCTCTAGAAATCCTTATCCCCCTATGGATAAGACATAGCTGAGGTTCAGAGGGGGTCAGTCTACCTTTTTTCAGCAGAGTAGTTTCCACCTTGTGCTACTTTCAGTACAAACTCTAAAATGCACAGGCTGAGCCCTTAACTAGGCCTGAAAGAAATTTATTAACATATCTGACTGACCATAAGAGAATGATCCACCATGTTAGCCTTGCATAAAGGACACCCAGCCCAAGGCTTTTATATGCAGGTGATTTTGGAAATCCTACCAAAGATAGAGTGAAGCAGAGTTTTCAGAGGGGAGGAACTGTTTATTTTTCAGAAATCAGAGATTTTATGACTGATTTGGTTTTTTCCTTCGATGTTTTCTGAGTTTTGCCCTTGGAAACTCGGTAATAATTGCTAGTTCCTCAGGAATTCTGGCTTTTGCTCTGTCAAGATAACCCAGCAAAGTGGGAGGAAAACCAGCTCCAAATTAGCATTTAGCTGATGCTACAAACAACATATTTGGGGCCACTGTGTCCCTGTTATTATAGGGCTTAGCACATTTTGAACGTGTGTGCTTTGACTCACCTCAGACGAAGCCCCAGCTGTGTCTGCTGGTGGTCCAAGCCAGGAGAGTCACTCACTCTCAATGAGATGGATCACATCTAGGGCACACTGAGACTAAGGTCACAAGAGGACAGGGCACTGGACACTGCTCCCATTTGTTGGGACATTGAGGGCAGAAATCTCAGAGGACTGAGTGATTTTTTGGAGGTCCTACAATGTCCCTTGAGACACATAAGGCACTTGCTCCTTTGGTGTTTGGGAAGATGGTGGACATGGCTGGATGCTGCTGAATTCTTCTCTACTACATCATTAATGCAGTTGTTTTGGGAGAGCAGGGGAAAGAGACCCCTAGTTTAGTGGAAATTATGACAGAGTCCTGATATGCAGGTGCTTCCTCTGAGAGGAGAACCTTGTTACTGGGGTCAGCTTAGCAAACAAGATGCCATTTGATTAGTCAGTTGTTTTCTGGCAGCAGGGCCAGAAATGACTGCAAACTGCTTTGCCTTTGGCCAGACGTTTGAGAGATTGCCACATTATTTATTTAATAAAGGAGTGAAGAAATATGAACTGGATAAAAATAGCAAGGCTTGGATTAGAAAGTGGTTGTCAAATGAGGAACAGAGGTTCACTGTTGCTTTGCTATGCCTAGTGTTGCCAGGAGGATCCTGCACAGTGTGGATACGGGTCTACTGAGCTGGGGTGCAGGAGACACATAAGCCACAAAACTGGCCTGAGGAAGCACTACCAGGTCTTTTGGATGACTGACTGATGTCGTGGCTAAGAGAGGTACTAGTACACCAATGAAATAAACTCTGGTAGAGGCTGCACACAGATCTTCTCCTCGCAGCTCAGCAAAGCTGGAAGACATGCTCTTGGAGGCAAGGTACATTGTGGGGTCTGCTCTTCTGCTACACAAGATGGGAAGTTCACTCTCTTAATGATGGTGAAACAGTATTAATGGTCCTCACACTACTTATGCTCAAAACCTCCCCATTAAAATGCCCTTTGTGAGATTCTTTTAGTCAAAAGGAAGTTTTCCTTAAGAACTGATGCTTCCTATCTCCCGTGGTGTTTCTAGTGTGCACTTAAAGATGGAAGAGGAACT
This sequence comes from Oenanthe melanoleuca, assembly GCF_029582105.1. NCBI lineage: Eukaryota > Metazoa > Chordata > Aves > Passeriformes > Muscicapidae > Oenanthe > Oenanthe melanoleuca. The sequence continues at coordinate 16,715,383 of NC_079340.1, read as the reverse complement.
GGAGGGTCTGGTCTCTGCCAACCTGTGTTTTCTGCTCCTTCTCCAGATGGGTAGAGTATCCCCTTGTAAGGAAGGTACCAGTTCCTTCTCTGGTGCCAGTGTAGTATTAGCTCAACTCTCTAAGCAGCTGCTCCCTGCAGAGAGCTATCACAATTGCTACAAAATTGCCCTTTGGGATCCAAGACAGAGTTAATTTATTTTCCCTACGCAGAAGAAAGCTTCTGGGAGGCAATGGAAATGGCACACACGTTGTGTCTGATGTGCAGCGCTGCCACTTGGAGGGCGCTCACCTCCACTCTGACCGCAAAAGTTACATCTTCAGTCATTTCAAAGACATAAAATGGTTTTACACACGCACAGCTTCCTCTGTCACTTCTTATCACGTATCTGATCTGGAGTCAGTACGACCAAAGGAGCGTCCAGATGAATTGTCCCATATATTGACTTGGATGCTTCTATTAAGATAATGAGTGAAGGCTTCCATCAAGATCAAGGTCTCCATTGTTCTGGGTGCTGTAAAGTATTAGTACTACATTCTGTACTTCCACGCTATGAGACACCCACTGTCTCCAAAAGCTTACAGTCTAAGGAGACATTTGAATGGGGAGAGAGACTGAGGCGTGTGAAAGAGGAATAATTTATCCATGATCAAAGGCTGACCTGGAATTAGAAGAGCCTGTGTCCTGGGTGGGATCTGTTATCTCCTCTTAGCATAACCACCTACCAATGACTGACACCATCTGTAAACACTCATAATAAAACGCATCCCAGAAACAAGACACGTGTAACTTCTTAGGACATTCCGTTCTTTCTCTGGTTACAATCCATGGGCAGGTAAGGGCTGTTCCAGCAGTTACATGCAAGGCTTCAGATGTAGCAAAAACAGGTGGACCGTGGTTGTAAGAATGACTCCTGCCATATGCAATCATCTTTCAGCACACCCTGTGGTGCTAATAAAAAATGCCTGCACGGAGTGCAGAGTGTGCATTATTAGCTGGAGTAAGAGCTGAGGCAGCATCGCCACCCTGGAGTCGGACAGGGAACTGCAGGCACAATGTGTCTGAAGTACAGATTCCCCTTCGGTCACCCGATGGCATGAGGTCTGAATTATGTTTCCATATTTCTGAAAACTGAGGAGAGGAAAGGTTGGACTCTGTCTCCAAACAGGTACTGCAATCTGACAACACGAAATCTGGGAGTTAGTTCGACTTTCACAGTGATCACTTTGAAATGGGTAAGGATAAAGCTACATAAAGTACATTATTCCAAAAAATACCACCTTGTGATGGATAAATATGAACATTTGTATAAAGAAACTGAATACATAGTTTCTTCTAATGTGGTGGCTGGGGTTTTTTGCTGCCTCCTCTCATGGCAAGGAATACTTTGTCCTCCACAAAGCAGCACTCATTCCTACGTTGCATATGTTAATGTGAAACCAGTGCAAACTTTGCTGTTGATTTTCATTCTGACACCAGATACAGGTCCCCATATAAATGCCAGTGTTTGGTAAGAGCTGACTTTATACAGGATCCTCTTGTACTCCTGAGGCACTGCCATCCCAGTGTACTGGGGTCTCAGCTCACAGCAACCTCTGTCCGGATGCCAGGATGTTCTTGCATCTTCTGCTATAGGGTACCCTCCTTCTAAGCAGTGATTTGTTGTATGGGCACCCTCTGCTCTTCTCACTATTAGCAGGCTATATGCTGCTTCATTTTTAGTTCAGATATACCATATGAGACATCATTTGGCTGCCTGAGTCTGGGCAAGTCGTTACTTATGTCATGCCTCAGTTACCAGCCTCTAGTCAACAGCTGACTTCTTAAGCATACTGAGAGCTTGCAGTAGCCCATGTCCTGGGATGTTGCAGTGATGGAGGTAAGAATGATTTTGTAAAAGATTTATATGAAGTAGGCTTGACTGCTTTCAGTTGTGACAAATGAACATAACCAGCCAAAAAGTTGTCACCATGTATTGACTCCCCTCAGCAGCACCTGACAGCACAAAGCCCTCTTTCATACCTATGATTCAACAGTGGCACTCAAAAAAAGCTTATTATTTCTAGCCACAATTCCCTTTCCTTCACTCTCTGCATCTCTGGTTTTTAGGACTCAGGGAAACTCTTGATTAGGACACAGACCGTGCTCTTAACTTGTAACCAAAATATCTGGTTCATTTTAGATGGGAAAAGAAACATCTCCTTCAGAGAGTGTTGTGCTTCAATAAAGCACCTCTTTGTGGTGGCCCACATGAGTGGTGAAACCTTGTCCAGGCTGGCAGTATGAAAGCCAAGGGGTTGTTCCAAACAGGCAAACAAAAAGTGATGCTTTATTATTTATGCCTCTTTCTTGGGACACTTATAAAATGGGTTGTCCAACAACAGTCTGTCTGTAACATTTTCCCAACAACCATCATTAAAAGTGCTTCATGTTTAAGATTGTGACAGAGAGCCTGATAGTGGCTCTGTCAGCAATGACATTTGCAAAGGATTGGTGATAGATTTTGTGGTGCCAGTTTATCCTGACCATTTTGAGCTGTTTCTTCATCTTGGCTGCCTGATTCAGCCTGCAAGCTCATCATCATCATCACCATTTATTGGGACTGGCTGACTATTCTGACAAAAGAAATAGTCCTAGTCAATGCATATGACACTGGGGAACGCTGGAGCTGGAGCCAGATCCTGCACCCTGGGTTTTATGGGGAAATGATTCAGCTTTCCTTCCAGCTCAGTGGGAGCCACCACACCCCATGGACTGATCTGATGTTCACCACTAAAATGCAGCCACTCCCAAGGTGAAGAGTAGCAACAAGTATAGCAATGCAAGGCCAAGAGGAGTTCTTGGCCAAGGACAGAGCAAAACGGATCCAGTATTTTAATGTACCAACACTGAACGTGTGAGATCTCTCAGGCAAACAGCCAGGACCCGCACTCAGCAAGTTTTGGTCAACACAGAGAGGCCTTATATGCCTGCTCAGTCTCACTACCCCCATAATTTCTGGCAAGCCTTTTGACATTGGGTGTTCATTGGAAAGTCCGATTGCCTGGAGCCCAGCACCGTCAGTTAGTCTTTTTTATGAGAGAACAGCATGTTCCCAGCTCTGCCATTTCCAGAGGAAACAAGCCCCAAGAGTACATTAACGATTTGGACACAAATAGTTCTCATTGTGTATTATTTGCAAGCTGGTCTCATGATTTTACAGGTCTGACTCATTCTGGATAAATGGAGAAGGTTAGTTGTGACAGTCAGCTGTAGGCAAAGAGGAAGGACCTCAGCAGACCTACCCCAGTGCAGTTTTCATTGCTGTTGTAGGGCAAAGAGCTGAGCCAGATTTGCTGGTCCCTGACCTTGGGGTTTGTCCCAGGACCTGTTAAGGGGCACACCAGTGAGAAAGTGCAGATACAGATCTATGCATACTGCTGACAGCCTTACATCCACCTTCCTGCTGAGAGCTGGTGAGCATCTGCTCGTCCCTGAGCTAGGGCCAGGTGTTGGTAGGAGTCTCTGGCTGCCACAGTGGCTGGCTGTGGGAAGTGTGCTGCAGCACATGGGTGGTGGCTGCGCCGTGGCCCTGCTGACCTCCAGCTGTGGGCACAGCCACCTGCAGCTCCACACCACTGCTGTGACACAACAGTCAAAATCATCTTCGGACTTTACCTGCTCTGAGACCTCAAGATACTTGGTCTGGAGAAACAGGGAGGAGGAAAGGAGAATTTTTAAGTTTGGATCTTGTGCAGAGCCTGTTAGTGCTGGTCATGGCCATGTCTAGCACAGCAGCATTTCCCTGCACCCCTGCAATTCCACAGGAGTGCTGAGCCGCAGCCCAGCCGCAGGCCAGGCTGGGAGCACCATCTGCCGGCTTTGACACGGCAGGCTGGCTCGTCAGAGGGACAAATTACAGGGTAACCCAGAGCTCTGTGTGCTGCCCCATGCTCATTAGATCGCATAGCAAACCAGAGATGAAAAATCACAGGGCTGGACAAATCCCTCAGCTAAACCTTCTCCTGTCAGCCTCACAAAAGGGACTCCACACCAGTTAGTCTTTCTGCGCTCGGGCCGAACAAACTCACTTGGGCAAAGGAGAGCCAGTTTTAAGTTAGTTGGAGTTATTTAGGGCTCTTGCAGAGCTTGTGAACAGTTTCAGCTAAAGAAGTTTGAAGCATGGCACTGGGCAGTCTTTTTTATGCCTCATTCTTATAGTTTGAAATGTAGTTTTTTTCCAAATATTCTCAAAATAATAATACTGGAGGGAGCACTGAGAGCCTGAAAGGAAAAGAAAAATGTATGTCTCTGGTGCAACAGTGGACCTGCTTAAGCAGCTCCCAAGTAGATTTTTCTGGGGTTCCTCAGGTCTGCTTCCTCAGGTCAAGTCACTTCCTATGATGTGTGATGGATGTGTCCCATTCCACAGTTCACTGCAGTGGACAAGGATCCCTTGAGCTGTCCCTGCATGAACCTTACAGAGAACCTCCAAATGTGAGGATACTCTCAATACTGGTAAAGCACAAGCAGATCTCACAGGAGGCTGCTCTGTGTGCGTCACCCATGCAGAGAACAGCGTAGGGGAACAGTGCTAGGTTACAAAACCAAGCTCACAGCAAAGAGGTCATATCACTGTTGGCATCTTCTGGTGTGTCAATACTGTCTTTAATGGCACAATCTCAGACTGATAGAGCTAAACACAAAAATAAACAGAGAGGCTTCTGGGCACACCAGAACCTTTCCTGCCTTTTCAGAGCCCAAATGATAAAAATTCCATGTTTGCTTCCATTGCATGGCAGTTGATCTCATGAAAGCTACTGCATTTCCCCAGCCTTTATTTGACTTTGTTTCTGGGGCCACTTGACTGAAGAAGCAGAATAGCACATGACATGTTCAGTACAGAACTGTGAGCAACATGTACACCTTCTTGGGGTGCTGGTGGATGTTTTACAGACTTTAGGCACTATTGGAGATGCATTTATTGGGTCCAAAAGGCAAAGCTATAGTCAAAGCTGAAATCCACTCACTGCTCTGGAAGCTGGACCTTCCTGAGACTATTTCAGCCCCTTGAGGTTTGAATTCTGTGTGTTGCCTAGATAAGATTAATTTCCTTTTATTTTTATCTGATACCTTTTACATATCTTTTAACAGAAGAAATGTCTAATTCTTTCTTGACCTTTTAAATGGCCATTTTGTTTCAACAAATCTATCCTTCGGCCATTTTGCATTGACACTAAGAAACTTTTAAGATATCTGTGAGCCAGACTTGGAATTATTACCCTACTTCTTAACCTCCTTTTTCATATCCATCAGTTGCACTGGTACTGAGGTGGAAGGCAGCAGGAGTGTTAAAGGCTTTATTTTTTACTTTTTCTCTGACTTTTGTGATTACTTGTGCAAGTTCTTTTAGGATAGTTCACATTTTCTCTGTACTCTAGAAATTAAACTTAGACATATTATATTAAAAACTTGGTGATTTTCATTTTTTAAAATTTTTATTTTATTTTTAATAAACTGGAAGCAATTACTGCAGATGGTGGCAGGTTCTCTATCTGCTGTTGTCCTCAAGCCCTGCCTGCCATTCTGGGAGATGAACAAATAGTCAAATACACGTTACAGTACTCAGTGCAAAGGTCAGATGAGATCTGTATTGGCCAGCAGTTCAAGTAGGGTAAGGTACCACTTCTGGCCATAAAATGTGTTTTACTTCTCTCTGCATCCATTTAGTAAATTTCCAGAGCTTTTGTCAGTAACAATAACAAAATTTGAGCAATATTATAAAACAATTTTGCATCCCATTTCTTTAGATACTGCTCCATAGAATCTTTTAAATAGCCTTGGAGAACTGTAATTAAATACTTTGAAACATGTTTGGAACAGTTTTGTTTCAGACTTTGCCTCCAGCTTTTTTGGTTTGAAAAACATGCTCGTTTCCAGTAAAGTTAGTATTGCATTTAAATGGAATTAGATGTTGGCAGAGGAGGCTGATATTTCCAAAGCTGCTGGTGCTTCTGTGAGCTTGGAGAAAGGCCTGGGTGCCTCTTGCAACAGTAAAAAAAAAAACAGTTAATTGCATCTGTTTATTTTGGATCCACCTACCATTATTTTTTTCCTACTTTTTGTAATCTTCTTACTTAATTTGTCTCAGAGTAACAAAAACAGCTCATACCAGCAAACCCAACTGTGTCCTTCCTTTCCAATTGGTCAAGAAATGTCTGAAGTGTTGCACGATTTGATTTCAAAATGCTGTTGCTGCCGGACCTGAGAAATGTGAAAACTCCTGCTCAAGAATCCTGAAGCAGACAGTTGCAGACTTACAAGAAACAACTGAAAGTTCTTCCCCTTTCTACCATCAGAAATAGATGCCAAATGCAGGATGGTGGCATCTCCTGCTTCTCATCAGTGCTGCCCAGTGGGAATGAGCCCCTTGGCAGACCCTCAGCTCCCCTGAGGCAGTATCAGCCTCTGCAGCTGCTCTCTACACAGACTCCAGGACAGCCTGGGAGGGGAGCACAGCTACCTCTGCTACTTGAATTAGACCACCAAAACCATTGAACTGTGCTAAGCATTGCAGCATTGAAATTTTCTTTCTATATAATTGATAATTAAAAATAGCATTCTTAAAAAATAATTTTAAAATAAACAAAGGGCTCATTTTTCTCCCTTTCAGTTTTTGTGGTTTTATCTTCTACTAGACAAATTCTCAAGCTTTTTCTCAGCATACATAACACCTTATTTTTTTAAATGCTCGGGGCTCCAGGACCTGGGGCTTTAATGAGTGCAAATACCATCGGTCTTGCTGTAATAGGACACAGCTGGGGGCACAGCTGCCCTGGGATAAATTGCTGCCACCTGCATTTTCTTCTCCTCTGGGTGCCTACAAGCTGCCCAGCCACCCTTGGGGTGAGGGGTGTCCTAGCTGGACAGGCAGCACTCTGGACAAAGGTAGTGTTTTGCCAGCAGTGTCCTGCATGCTGTGCCTGGCCAGGGCTCCCTGGCTTGAACACAGCTGGGCTCAGTGTAGGATGGCCCACATCCATCAGACAGCAAATCTCTGCTGGGCAGTTCTCCTTTCCTGAGGCTGTGCAACTCAGGAGGGATTTTTGTCCACCTCAAGCATCCCCAAGCAAAGTTCAGTCTCCTGCTAGCCCTGCCTGATGGCTCAGCCACAAAGTCTCAGTCCTCTTCAAATCCTGCTTGGGTCCAGCATTTCTGCTTGCTAGCTGTGCCCATGAAATGAGCTGAAATGAGTTTGACTGGTCTCAGCCCATGTTTTGGCTGATCATGTCCACAGCACAAAATTCAATTGTGTAGTGTGGAGAAGATCTTCCTATGGCTTTGGGACATGGTGATACAACTGGTCATGTTGACTTAGGGCCAGTTAGGGTATCTGTAGTGGGTGCTGTGACAGTAACTGGGCAGTCCCATGTGGCCAGCTGCCACAGGCTGGATGCACTTCCAAGTAGCTCCAGCAGCTGTTGGCCTGGGATAAGCCCTCAGTGAGAGATTGCTAACCCTTCCAAACCAAGGATTCCCTCCCATGGACTTTATAGGAAATACCAAAAGCAAAAAATTAAGGGTGAATAGGAAAGCTTAGTCAGAGGCCTTTCTCCTGGGGTAAGGATGCCTGATGCAAACAGGAGGTGGGAAGAAAGAGCAGGTCACCATGATGAAGGAGAAGCAGATGGAGGTAGGAACTGGCCCTGGTCTTCTTTAGACTTCTGAGGGAGACTGAGGCAGAGACAATGATCACATATCTGTGACCCAAGCAGCAGATGCAGACAGCCTGAACCCAATTCCCTCACCCCAGAGCACCCAGTGCACCCCAGCTCAGCAGTATCTCCAAGGCAGGAGGAAAGGACTCTTCAAAAGCAGCCCTTCCAGTTGCCTTTCCTGGGAATGAAGAGCCAGGGCAGTGCTGGTGGAGATTGAATCTAGTGATTACTTTAAGGGATTTGCTGTCTCTTTCTTTATCCCTCTCTCTCTTTTTTTTTCCTTTCTTTTTTTCTTTTCCCCCCCTTTTCCCTCCCTCTTATCCCTTTCGTGGTGCATTTGTCTTCGAGGAACCTGGGGTGTTCTTTTCATCAGTTCAATCTCTCTCTGGCACTTGAGTCCTGATTGGCTGAAGGACTTAGAGGAAAAAAAAAATCTTTAATTAAGTAGATAATCTCTTCTTAGGAAGTTCTGCGGCTCCATTTCACCAGCCCCCTTCAGCTCTTACTTTAGGATTGGTTATCCTTTGCAGAAGGTGGGATTCGGAGGCATCCGCTTCTTCATCACACCAGGACTGCCGGGTGGAAAATAACTCCATCCCTTCTCTAAATTAGTTGTGCTTCTTTGCTTCTTTTTTTTTTTTTTTTTTTTTTTTTCCTTTTCTCTGGTAGTGGTGGTACCCAAGTTTGGGTTTTTTTTTTTAGGAGCTCCTTTATCCCTCTTTATTTGGATTTTATATTTCACATGGACCCTTATTTGGGCATCTTCTTCCTCACTCCATTCTTCCAGTCCTGCTATGCCTGGTGAGTATCTAGAGCATCTCAGTCTGTGTCACAGGCAGGTGTTCTTCCCAGATACCCTAAGGAAATTCCTCTTCACCTTCCTAAATGTCTCCTCTTTCTCACTAAGCTTAGTTCTGTCTTTAATGGAATCAGATATTTAACCAAGTCTCTACACACTCATTGGCAGAGAGGTTAGATCTATGAAAGTCCCCCTTTTTCCCTGTGCCTCCCAAAATTTACTAGGAGCCACATTGTAAGCTGGGGTAAAATAGAGGGTAGTGGATGCTGAGACCTAGCCTCTCACTTTCAACTGGAAAGATACCCCAATGGAAGAGCCAAAGACTTCTGTTTTTCTAAAGGATCCCTGTCAGCTTGTCTCTTATCTTAATTAAATCAAGTGGGGCTTCTCTCATGCTCCCCAAGGAGGACAGTCCGTGATTAAGAGCTCAGAGCCCACAGGGGTGAGTTAGATCCACAGGAGTGTCCCTCTGGATGAGCAGCCTGAGAGCCAAGCTCCTTGGCACACACAGGCTCAGAATTACACATCTGAAATTCATGTATGAGGATTTCCTGGGGAGAAGCTTTTGCTACGGTGATTGCTACAGCTTGGTTTCCAACCACCTGAGTCCCATCAGATCAGTTCTGCTGAGCACAAATCTGTGGCCATCTCCTGTGGACCTCTTGCTCTGTCCTGAGGGTGGTGTTATATTTATTTCCCAAAAAGTTCTTTAATGGTAAACAGAGAGAGATTATGCTTGCATCAAATCTCGTATCATTCCTTGTTGGATATATTAGTCCAATTCCCAAAGGGAAATGGTCTCTGCAGGTATTTTTTCTATGTGATTTTTGCTAAGTATCCGAATGTTTTCCTCAATTGCTGTGAAGCTCTAGGGAATCTGCTCAGCAGGTTACAGACTTATCTCTAACGGCAAGGAAAGTCTTTTACCATTCAATTACTAAAATCCCCTGCCTTCCCCATAGCAGATCTCCAGGCTTATTACCATGGATGGAGACATCAAAATTACAAAAAGAGAAACTGAAGAGTAAATGGGAACTCATTCGTGTTAGTCTGGAAGTGAAATTTACTTTCTTTCAGAGATTTTCTACTCCCTTCATTAAAAGAACATGCAACAATTTGTATATGTCTAAATACTATAAAGCAGCAAACTCAAGTTAAACCTCCCTTCTGGAACAAGGGGAATATGTATGTTCTACAGAAAGGCTAGGCAAGAGCTCATGCTGATTTTATTGTTATTTTTCTAGTCTTCCTGTGTACATATCTTGCTTTCCTCAATAAAAACAGGTTTAAAATATGTTAAAAGAAAAAAAACCTATCACTTTAAAGAAATAGTTCAAAGGAGAGAAAAGGAGAGAAATTTCAATGCACAAAGTAGAGCTAAATAAGGAAGTCCAAGATATTTTCAGTCCAAAGTTGGATGTTTAAATTCTCTGTCTCTCAGCAGTTTTTATCTAGGAGAAAAGTTTACAGATCAAGACAACCCCGCTTCTCTCTGCATGTTGCTCATAGGTCATGAGTTCCATAGAGAAAGGAAAATTGCAACCTTTATTTGAAATTATCATTTTGCAGACACTCTCCCTTAACTCTTGAGGACAGAAAAGACAAATCTGTGGGAATCATAAAATAATTCTGCTTGAAATTTGTGCAGATTTTCTCTATCTAATCCAACAGCTTAAAACACAACATGTTATTTTTTCCCCTGTTATTTAATCACAAGAATTGGGAGTGGGAGCATGGTGGGGGAGCAATATAGAGCAACAAAAAATGTTTTTATATATATGTGTGGTCACTTCTCTTCTTTGAGTGTTGACCATTCAGCCAGTGTATTATTTCTAGGTGATCAAAATGTCAGGGTTGCATTTAGGAACAAAATCTTCAAAATACATATAACAAAATAGAGGAAAATGAAGAAAAAAAAGTAAAGTTCCAAATGTTATTGAGTGGCCGCTCAGTTCTCCTCTCCTGTGGGAATAATATAAAGATCTCTAACTCAGTAGTTTGCTTCTAAATGTATGTTTAACACTTCAGCTGTGGGACTGCCTTTGGTTTCCAGCCTCCCTGATTTTCTAATAACTTCGGGAAGCTCATATTGAGAACAAGACTCAGATCCAAAGGGAAATTCTGTCCATTTTCTCTATTTACAATAATGACAGTGAAGATGTAAATCCAGCTTTATCATTTTCTAAAGAGCAGAACCAGCAGCACAGTAGCCTGAGTGAGTGGTAAGGCATCAGACAAATATCGTAATGAGAGATTAGATAAGGCTCTTAGAGCATATTAAACTGAGGAGTGTGCTGCTAAACTGAGGAGTGTGATGTTATTGGTTAAAGTTGTAACTGAGACAGAATTATCAGAGGCTTATTAGTATTTGATATGAGTAAAATATAATGGGACAGCTGCTTGGCAGGGTTCCTTGCTTTCAGATTAATAAATAAATAAAACTATGATAGAAAACTCCTGCTGAAGATATTCACTACCTTTGAGATAATTTTCTAATATTGGATCCAATTAAAATCTCTTGCCCTAGACTTGCTTTTTACCTGGAGACATAGAGTGGTGCTGAGGGAAGCAGCGTGCCCTGGCCAGGGCCCTGCACAGCCTGGGGAGGGGGCAGAGGAACTCGGGGGTCTCCCCTCTACCTGCTTAGCTGTGAGCCTGCTCTGCTTCAGTCCCTGTAAAGCTGCCCTGGAGTTTGAACATGGAGGGAAAGGGGTTTACACAGCTAGAAACCCCCTGAGCCTTCCCAGAGAAGCGAAATGACTTCAAGTGTCTCTTTCCAAGTGTGCGGTACAAAAAATCACCAAAGTCATAGAAATTGGGCTGGTTAACACCAGCTATGAATGCAATTAGTTAGTAATACTTAGTTAGTTTAGTATTACATTCTGCTTTCCTTTACAATGGAATGAAAATTTAGTAGAAAGACATAATTTCTTTGGTAGTGATTCTTATTTGCAGCACAGAGATGATTCTAGAGACACTGTCACTATTGTACTACATCTGTGTAAGTAGTGGCTCTCTTACTGGAGACTATATACAGAATGGAGATGCATTTTTTCTAGCTATATTATAAGAGCAAAGACAAAGCACACAGATTCTGTCTTCGTTATCTTTCCCTCCCCCTCAACACAAGTAAGAAAAATTTCAGCCTCCAGCCATATGAGTCTCATCTCCCCTTCTCCTGAACCCACCTTAACTTGCAAGAGTTAAATGCTGGGGTGTCAAGTGCACCAAACACTTGAAACTTTGTGAATCCTTCACTTGTCTGAGCCCTACAAACGCAGCCAGCAGCGTGCCTGCCTGTTGATCTGAGAGCTCAAGGAAAATGCCTTCTGTCTCTCTAACTTCATAAACTGTTTAGAATACCCTGCTGGGAAATTGCTACTGTATCATTTGCTCAGCTGCAGAAGGAGAATTGGCATATTGTGAACTTGGCCTTTTTGTGAACCTTGAAGTTTATCCTGGAAGGAACAGATCCTCTGCTTCAATGCAGTCATGTCAATTGACTCCTGCTAACAGGCTGGTTTGCTGTAAACTCTGATGTTGTGGATTACCATCCTCCTCCTAAAGCCATCCTTGCAACTTCTCGTTCCTAATCCAAGGGTTTGAGGCAAATCCCCCTTATACACTGTGAATTTGGTTTTTCCTACCCACATGGGAAGCAATGCAGATGGGATATATCTCTTGTTTTGGGGACAAAAGCAAGATAAGAGAGGACTTGCAATATTTTAGCTCTTGCCTATGCAGTAGCATTTTACCAGAGTTTTCTCACAGCTGCTACCAGGGGCTCAGATTCACACTGACACCATCCTGAGTGTGGTCCCCATAGCAAAGCACTTAAGGTCAAGGCAATGGACAGAAGGGAAACCAGATGGAAAAATGACTTGTTCATGCTGCTACCCAGTTGCGTTAGGACGGGGACCCATGGAGCTTACACAGTCTGATTAGCCCCAGGTTCATGGCCCTGTGTGATTCAGGTCACCCGATGCTCTAATCACTCGGCTACAGATGCTGTCTCTCCAAGTCCCAGGAAATATTTAATTAGCTGTACAATGCAGAAGCAGCTTCCAAAGGAAAATTCCTCTGAAAAACAGCTATCGACTTCGTGCTAAAGCACCCACAGGGGCTGGAGCACAGCCGGGTCTGAATCCAAAGCCTAGAACAAAGGCAAAGAATCTCCTGTTCTCGCAGTGCCCTGGCACAGCCCATTCCTGTTTTGACCCAGGGGAATCTTTCCCAAAGCAAGCTTCATCAATATAAACACATTTTCACCAAAAAACCCACAAAACCCAAACCAAAACAAAAGAAAGATAGACTTGCCAGAATGAAATGTTGCAAATTCATTCTCCTAGCTCTTTCTAAATTGTAGCAACAAAGATCGAGTTTCTTGTGATTTTGACCAAGCTAAAGTAATGAGACCTCCTTTTGTGGTGTACTTTGGAAAGGATCTCTGTGGGTGCAGTTCCAGTGGAGGTGAAATGGGCTCCCTATCTGCACATGTGGTTTTCTAGGGCAGGACAGCATCCTCTTTCAATCTCTCACGTCTGATGTCTGGGCACCTGTCTGTCCCTGTGTCTATGGCAGGGCTGCACTTTGACCCTCAGCTTTGGACAGCAGTGCTGCTTCTGCCTGTGCTTGAGCCCACCCTGGGATGCCCCCACAGTGTCTGTGCTGGATATGTAACACAAAAAGACAGTATCTTTCTCTCCCTTATAAGGGAATAGTTGTGGCTCATTTGAAGCAGAATATAATCTGGAGAAGAAGCTGAAGAGCCAAGTTTTTCTCAGTGGATGCTCTGTCATTTTCCCAATCACTCACTGCAAGGTCTCAATCCATTCATTCCACCTCTCTGGCCTCAGTGTCCTCTCTGGGTGGTAAAAGCACTCACCCATTTCTCTGAAGTGCTGGGTTCCAGTAGAGAAAATGCTCCACAGACTCACCAGAAACAGTGATGAGTGTTATTTTACAAACCTGGAAAGAATGGAATTAGGTATTTTTAAGAGACTCTCGCTTTTCTTACGTGATTTCTGACGGGACATTTGGAGTTGGCTCTTGAGCTTTTTCAAAGTGTCAGTCCTTTTTGCCATGATGCAGCTAAACAGGATTTGCCCAGCCATTCTCCAGATTCTGCAGGTGCAGTCAGACATGGCACCAGAGGAAAAGAAGGGATTGTGATGTGGAGAGATGCATCTGGATATATATTGCAAAGGAGCAGCAGTGTGATGCCCTCCTTTCCTCAGCATGGTCTCACTCCTGGGGCTGGGGGAAATGCTACCCTTAGTAAAGTGACATAAAAAGCAAGGCTAGGGGAACAGGAAAGCTAAATACTGGGTGGATTGGTACAAAGGGTAGCTGAGCAGAGGAAAGCAGAAGGAGGGAGCAGTGAAGGAACTGCAGCTCTGTACAGCCTGACTGAGGGAGCAGGGAGGGGGGAAGGCAACGGCACTGTCCTGTCCCGAAGGGAGCAGCAAGAGGACATGGGGGAGAGACCAGAGGTGCCTGCAGCCAGGAGACAGGCAGACTGTGGGGGAGTGAGAGGAGAGCCCTGGGATGCCTGGCATTCCCCAGGCCCCTCCGCCATCACCCCCTCCCTGCTGACACTGTCTCTATCTTCCAGGTCAGTGAATAATTTCCTGATGACGGGCCCCAAGGTAAGAGAAATCTCTTTGATCTCTGTCCCTGATTCCACTAAACCCAGGGAGGGAAGGAGAGAGAGAGTGGGGCTCCTCCTTCCCAATCTTCTCCGCTCAGCCTTGGCCAGAGCTCCCCTCACCCCCAGGTTTCCAGCAATAAGCCAGAGAAAGCCAGGAAAGATTTGCTGTGAGCTGCAACTTGTGAGCTCCTTGGGCTACTTGAGCCATGAGCAATGCTGACCTGGGGTTCTTTTAAGCTGGTTGAGGCCAGATTCTGGAGATTTGTCTACTGACATCAGCCAAGGCTCTCACCTGACATCTATTGCTCCCTGAGGATCAGGTTGGCATCAGGGTCCACACTGATCCAGCCAGAGAGTATTTTCTGTAGGCCCTGTACAACATACTTCCTCAAGGAGCACAAGTAGAATTGCCAGGACTTTGTTCTGTACTTTTTGACCCCTCACATCCTTGTGTTCCTCTTTCAGAGGCTTTTCTTCTTAGCCAGGACAAGGTGTAAAATTTACCCAGATTTTGTTCTGGCTATTTCCCAGGAACACCTCCAGGACCATCTAGCTCCCAATACACTGGTGGAGCAACCTTGCCCCAAAGCACTAGGTCTTCCCCATGGGCTGTGGTGAAGAAGGCGGCAGGCTGAGGCATGTGCTGGCCTGGAGCTCCCTGATGTGAGCAGAAAGCTCTATCTCCTCTCATGGTGGAGAGATAAGGGGTTCCTCACAGCAGAGGCTGGCTGGCACATTTCCTAATGTGGCTAAAAGCCAGGAGCTCAGCTTTCTCCCCTAGGAGGCTCAGGCTGTGACCCAGCACAGCAGAAATGGGTTTGCTGCTGCTGATGTTGATCTTCCCAGGGAAGCCAAGCCTGAGAGACCTTCTGAGCTGTCTCTGTAAGACGGCAGGCAGGTTACTGACAACAGGCATGGCGCCCGTGCTGACCCCCAGCTCTGCTCCTAGGCCTATCTCATCTACTCCAGCAGTGTGGCGGCTGGGGCGCAGAGCGGCATCGAGGAGTGCAAGTTCCAGTTCGCCTGGGACCGCTGGAACTGCCCCGAGAGGGCACTGCAGCTCTCCAGCCACGGCGGGCTGCGCAGCGGTAAGGAAAGCATTGGATACCACTACTGGGACCCCCTTGCGACAGGTTAGAGCCCATGGCCCCCTCCTCTCTTCCCAAGAGCCTCCTTTTCTTCCCCATTCCCACCTGGGAAGTGTCTCTCCAAGGAAACCCCCAGAGGGATCTCTCCAGGAGACCCCTTCACCCATCAGCTCCCAGATATTCTGGGATCTAGCTCCAAGGCCTCCTTGCAATGCCAGCCTTACCCATGGACCTGCTGAACCTCAGCTGGCACAGGATCAAGCCTCACATAACTGCCTGCCCACAAGGATGCACCCCCTGACCTGCACATGGCCTGCTGGACACACCATGCCTAGATGGTATCCCGGGGTATCCCAGGGAGGCTGAGAACCAGCACAGGCTGGCTGGGTAGCAAGCAGAGAGGATAAGGCTAAAGGAAGCAGCAAAGAGCTCATCAATGGCTATGCTCTGGCCAAGAAGCATGAGAAAAATCTTCCTACCTCTTCCAGATGTCAGAATCACCCTAGGCGAAAATCCATCATCCCTGACCTGGGCCACTGTAGGGCATGGGGCTGTGGTCATTGTCACTGTATCCTATTCCTTACCTATTTGCAGGTCCCAGGAAATATTTCAGTGCATCTGGCCCTCTAGACCTATGTTTGATGCTGGGTTGGGCTCATACCTGCTCTGTAAAAGCAGGAGCTGGGGATGGAGGAGAGCCTCAGGCCTCTGGTGGGACTGGCAGCAGACAAGAGACCAGAGTCCCAGGCAGAGGTGGGCAAAGGTGTCAAAGCGAGGCCTTGAGGAGACAATTGCAGCACAAGGCCCGCTCTGAGACCAGAAGCAGGTCCCTGAATCATTCCTGTCAAGGTTATCTGCTCAGATCCACACCTTGCTTGTATTAAATGAAAGCCAAAGGCTCAGTGAAGCCAGCTGATGATCCCCAGACTGATCCTGGTGGGTAGGTATGGTCACTGCTCAGAGCCCTTTCAGCAGAAGGTAAGGCTTGAGGGGACTGTGGGGAAGGAGTTCTTTGATACCTGGAGAGGACCCCTTCCTGTTGGGGTGTGTTAGTGAGAAGTGGGGGACATTGGCTGCCTGTGCTGTATCACCACTGTTGAGCCCCCACAAGGGCAGCCAGGTTGCTATCTCGTCCACAACCTTTCAAATGAGTCATGAGTCAGTCTGGATCATATTTGGGAGCTTCATCTTCATGCAGTTCACACTAAGCTAATCTGGCATGTAGGGCCTCTCTTCCACCCCACAAAGTCTTCCCCACTGCAGATGTCCTGTGCAGGCTCCTGCATGGTAGGAACAATTTCTAACACTGCCCTTGCCACGAAATCTTTTGCACATCTGCTCTCTTTGTATTCCCCCTTGACAGCAAACCGAGAAACAGCCTTTGTCCATGCCATCAGCTCTGCGGGCGTCATGTACACGCTGACCCGGAACTGCAGCCTGGGGGATTTTGACAACTGTGGCTGTGACGACTCCCGCAATGGACAGCTGGGTAAGGAGAGATGAGCTGCTGCCCCTCGTCCCAGGTGCCAGGAGAAGCTCTTCTCTCCTCCACTGAGGCCTGCAGAAACACCTCCCAGAGCCAGGAATAAGCCCAGAGCAGAGTTTTCCCTAGTTCAAACCAAAGTAACTCTGTGGAAGCTAATGGAGCCACTACACCAGCCAAGCTCTAGACACTTCCCATTATTTTCTAAATGAGCAGGAAAGTAGAAGGGGTAGCAGTCTCTCTGGTTCAAATCAAGAACTCTAAGCTGCTGGAGAGAATGACTATATCATACAGGCAGAGGAGTGGATCTGTTGCCATGCACCTAAATGATCTTGGTATAGCAGCACAAGTCAGGGATCCCAGGGTTCCCAAGGTCCGCAGGACCAGGTTGGCCCCACAGCAGAATGACCATGAGGAAAAGCAGGGTGGCATTCACAAACTTCTCTAGCAGCTGTCAGCATGGTAGGCACACAAGAGCACAACCAGGACAATCAGTGTGGCAGCACACAGCCATCACACCCTCCACATGACAGTGGTATCCAGGCCCTCAGCCACCAAGCACCCCTGTGGGGAACTCCAGGCTGCACCACTCCAGCTCTCCACTCAGCTTTCACAGAAAACACTGACATTTAGGGGTTTTGTTTTTAATAGAAAGAGGTCAAATTTCAAATGATCAAAATCTTTTAAAAGCTATGCCCTGCCCAGCCACATCAGGCAGTCAGTATGTGTCACTTTATGATGAACTCCTATGGAGTGTCCAGTATTTAGTAATTTACTTTACTAGCTGAGAGTTTTGAAAGCAGCCACTACTGCTTAGGTGTTTAAAGTTTGGGAATACCTGTCTGTAGCAGAGCAAGACTTTTGGGCAACAACACGTCAAATTTGATCTTCTCTGGAAAACCAAGTTAGGCATGCTACATTTCTTTTCCCCCAAATATATCTGTTTTTAATATAAAACTTTCCATTGTGGACTTAAAACTTTGTAAGGCACAGGAAACTTTTGGGCTTGACAAAACCAGCATGATTCAATTCAGCTATTGAACTGAATCCAAGCTAGTGAAAGGTTTTCCTTCTTCCTTCAGTCCCAGTTCTTGATTTGGACAGCATCATCCACTGCAATTACCCACCTCCCACGAAACACTCCTGTCTTTCCCTGGGAGAGGGGATCATGATGCCCTGGGGGCATCCAGATGAGGGCCAGGCCTTTCCAGAGAGGCACAAGGCCATTAAACCACAACTCCCAAGAGGTACCAATGTGGCATGTAAGGGTCAGAATGTTCCAGATTTCAACCTTCATTAATAATTTGGCATCTTTCTCTAGGAGGAAAAAAACTGCATGATGTTTTCCTAGTCCCACTCAGCTCCCACTCAGTTATGAAAAGTACTTTCCACATATTTTTGTGTAATTTTACAGTTCTGAACTGACTCCCTTGTTTCTTGATGGCAAGTAGAAAATCAGACCCTTCTAAGATGCCAAATCTCATCTGAGAATTCTGGGTATGCCAAAATCCAGGGCCTCCTAGATGCACATGTGCCAGGATTGGGCTGCTCCAGACAGAGGGGAATCTGCTGCCCCTAACCAGGATGCCTCCACCAGTTTGTTAATCCAAGTTAGCAAGATGCTGTCCCTGCAACTCACACTGAACCAGCTGAAGTCAGGGTTTGAGAGGTGATTAGAGACCCAAAGGCTTATCTGCATGTCTGCTAATGCATGATAACTGACAGCTTGTAAATCCTGCTCTATAGAAAGTCTGGAAAGCCCTGCATTTATTGTACAGGATATACCCCTTGGCTGCCTGCCTGAGCCACTTACTATCCAGACCTCAGGAGAAATGTCACAAACTCAACAGGAGGGAATCAGGGAGTACTGTGTGGTAAAAGGCTGGATTTGCCCCACAGCCTCCACTCCCTCCCATCGCTTCTGAAACCTCTTCTGGTTCTTTGACAGCACACATCTCATCTCCTTTCTTAGGGGGACAAGGCTGGCTGTGGGGAGGCTGCAGTGATAACGTGGGCTTTGGGGAAGCTATTTCCAAGCAGTTTGTGGATGCCCTGGAGACTGGACAAGATGCCAGAGCTGCTATGAACCTGCATAACAACGAGGCAGGTAGAAAGGTGAGCTCCTCTCTCCCTCCAGAGCTGACAGTGCATACCAAATTGTTTCTGAGCATTCACTGTGGAGAGTCACAATTTGATGTGGCTAAAAACACATGTCCAAAAGAAACAACTTCTTGGGGGGATGGCAGCAGTACAATGGTGTTTGCTCTAAGGTAGAAAAACTTCTCTGTTACAGTGTTAATGACTTTCTGCAGTCCTCCTTCTCCCAGTTCAAGGAGGGGAGCACTGTAGAAAAGCAAATCTGTGAGCTTCAGGACTGTGCAGGAAGAATTGATGCCAAATTCCTCCACAGGCCTGGAGCCATGTTTCTGCATGCACTGCAGTACAGAAACAGCCCCTCCGGGGTTTTTTTCTTGAACCCCTCTCTCTGCCCACCCTGTAGGCAGTGAAAGGGACCATGAAGAGGACTTGCAAATGCCATGGTGTATCGGGGAGCTGCACCACTCAGACCTGCTGGCTGCAGTTACCCGAGTTTCGGGAGGTGGGCACTTACCTCAAGGAGAGGTACCACAAAGCCCTGAAGGTGGACTTGCTGCAGGGAGCAGGGAACAGCGCTGCCAGCCGGGGTGCCATTGCTGAGACCTTCAGCTCCATCTCCAAGAAGGAACTGGTCCATTTGGAAGACTCTCCTGACTACTGTCTGGAGAACAAGACCCTGGGGCTGCTGGGCACGGAGGGCAGGGAGTGCCTGAAGAGGGGCAAGGCGCTCAGCAAGTGGGAGAAGCGGAGCTGCCGGCGGCTGTGCGGGGACTGCGGGCTGGCGGTGGAGGAGAGGCGAGCCGAGATGGTGTCCAGCTGTAACTGCAAGTTCCACTGGTGCTGCGCCGTGCGCTGCGAGCAGTGCCGCAAACGGGTCACCAAGTACTTCTGTGTCCGCAAGGACAAGCGCGAGCGGAGCGGAGGCGGCAGAGCCAGTCGCAAGCTCAAGAGAAAGCTCTAACTTGCTTCTGCTCCTCCACAGTGCTGTCTGCCCCTCTCCTCTCCTGTCCTTCCCATCAGCTCCTGGCACCACTTCTGTTTGGCATAGCTTTGTCTCATTCCCACTGCTGCCTCGCTGGGGCTTGGGCAAGGCAAAAGAACCTCGTATCAGCACTCAGGCCTTGCTCCTACTGGGCATTAGTGCAGTGGGTAATGTCTTCTGGGGAGACCTTCAAGTGTTGACAAAACAAGGTGAGATTCGATCCCTTAACTCAGTGTCACTCTATCCAGTGACTGTAGCATTATCTCTGAAAACACAGGAGGTCTTGGTGGCTCCTGTGGTTTTGAGCTTGTGCTCAAAACAAGCAGCTGCTCTGGGCTTTTGAGTAAGTGAGATAAAAGGTACAAGGAAACTGAGATGGCACCAACAATCGAGCAACTCAGATCAGTAATCCATAAATGAGAAGAGGCTTTTAAAAATAGAGGTACTAAAACAGTTACTGCCTCAGGCCTACATTATCAGGAAATAGAAAAGGCATGTAATTCCTTTCTCAGCAAGCCAGCCTCCAGGAACCCACAGCTTCGCTTTCCACCCTTTGACAGCTTTGCTAAATTCTCCAGTGCTTTACTTTGCATTTGAAATGGCAACAGCAAGATCAAAACTGCTGCTTGACCCACCCATTACACAGCTCTCCAAAAACGAGGTCCCATCACTTGTTTTTTACATGCTTTCTCTGTGTATTCCAGGCCTCCAGGTCTGGCCTCCCTTTTCAGGCCAGCATTCCTATCAAAGCCCCTGACTGATGCCATAAAGATGCCCTTACACTTCTCCAGTACCTCCTTCCTCCCAGATCTCTCCCAGAGTGGAGCTGCCAAGCTGAGCCTACTCCCCATGTCCTGGTGTACTTGCCAAGCACTCTTACCCTGTCAGCTAACTAACTAAATACTTCTTCCTAGTCTGAGAAAATAATGCCAGTTACTATTTAATGGTGGTGTAAATAGGAAAGTGAAGCACTTTGAAGTTTAATTTATTGCACAGTTACTGTGATGTATACATAACAGTTTTTCCTCTACCACTTCTTGTATATATTCTATAGGCTAAGCAAGCAGCAGGAAGATTTGGTTGATGCAGCTGAGGATAAGGGAGGGAGGTAAGAAGCTCCCAGCTGCAGGACTTGGGGAAGCTCACTGCACCATCACAGCAATCTTCCCCTGTCCTGCAATAATATAATCTGCTTTGCTGTTTGAAATGTCCTTTAGCCAGACGAGAAGCCAGCAGAGCTGTTACTGGCCATTAGACCCATCTTGTAGCTAATATTTGTAAACCAATAGTCAATGCAATAAATCAGTAGCCAAGTGCTTGCAAAATGCTGTTGTGTCTAAGTGGCTGGGTATTCTTTCATCTTATTTCATGTGTGTATGCATAATTTTAAGAGTCCTGGAGATTAAAACACACTGCTTACCCATCTGAGCCCAGGAAGACCTTACCAGTTCCAGACAACACAACCCCTCACAACTCAGCCCCTACCACAAAGGGAAAGGATGCTCTGTCTCCTGAGCTTGCTTGAGGATGCATCCAACTGCAATGCAACAGCCAGGAGGAAATGGGGTGGGAGGGGGGCAGGCAGGGCCCAGTTGCCCATTACACAGCTGATATATTAAAAACACTCAGCAGCCTGTATTTGTGTCTTTATTATCAACTAGTCCCTTGACTCTAGGGCTACCTCACAGGGAGCAGGAATTGGGACCTAGGGTCTCACCAGAGCAAGAGCATTCCTGCCAAGCAAGAATGTGGCCTTTCAAAAATTGCATGAAATCTTGGCCCATTCTCAGGGAAAACTGAAACACTTCAGACACAAACCACCACTGTTCGCACAGAGGTTTTTACTAGCACAGTGACCTTGCCGAAGGTCTCTGTTGCACCCCCAGCAGCAGTTCCTCCATATCCCTGTGGCTGGCCAGCAAAGAGGAAGCAAGGGCCTCTCGACCACCAGGGAAAGCTCCCTCACGGGACGCGATGGGACACGGCTGTCCGCTGCAGAGTGAGCTGGAAGAGCTGCAGGCGCCGTCTCGCTGCTCCTGCCCCGCTGCCGCGCAGGGCCGCGCCGAGCGGCCCACACGCTGCTTCCGCCGGGGAAACGGCGGCGCGGCAGCTGCAGAATGTGCTGACCTCAGCAGCGGGGCCCCTCCCGGCGCACCCAGCCCGCAGCGGCGAAGGCCCCGCTGCCATTGTGGGCAGGATTGGATGCTTCCATGTATTCATTTCGGTTTAATGAAGGCGCATTCCTCAGAGGAGAAATATTTACATTCAGCTTCCCAGGTGGTCACCTTCGCCCAGATGACACACAAACAGGCAGCCCCCCGCTCCCCTTTCCAATGCAAGGCTCTTTAGAGGGCTCGGGAGGAGGGGAGACAGCGCAGGGGGGGCGGCTGGGGGAGCAGAATAGAGAAGGGAACAAAATGCTAATAAATCAGCCAGCCAGCCCTTTTCCCCTCCCCTCAGTGGAGTCAATGGAAAGTGTCATTTCACATGCTAATCCCCCTCCGATCTCTTTACAACACCTTTTCCGAAAAGTGTTTGGGAAAAGTCCTTGTGGCCCGTTTACAGCTCCCCGCCGCTTCAGATTCCTTCTTGTCTAAGGCCGCGGCCCCGGTGTGGGTCTCTCCCTCCAGCAGGGCTCCTTACAAAAAACATCTCAACAAAGACTTTGGAGTTCATCAGCCTCCCACTGAAATTCACAGCTGCTGAACAAACTAATCCCCTCTCTTGCCCTTTCTTCCTTTCAATGGGTTCTTGGCTTCAAAGACACTTTGGGAAAGGACTTTGTGGGGACTCACACTGCTCCCTCAATAGAAGTTAGTGCAAGCATTATCTTCAGAGCAAGTGGCTTTACAAACAAATACTGCCTAACAATCTCTGCCCCTCCAGCTCCCCCAAACACACACAAGCCTAGCCTGCAGACATGATGTTATCTGCCACAGGATTAGAGCTCTGTTCTCTGTGCCCAGGGATCCTTTCCTGCTGCCCCTTCCCCCCCACATTCTTTGTCAACCCAAAGGCTTCTCACCCAAGTGAAAATGCTTTCTGTGGTGCCCGGGTGCTGTGAAGCCGTGTGCCCCCATGGGAGGGGGCACTGCTCACTGCCCCTAGGCTGAGATACTGCCAGCCAGCAGAGATGGTGCTGTAAATGGAGGAGCACTTTCCAGCGGGGCTTGAAGGGTAATACACCACACCGGGGCTGCAGAGACAGGGCTTCTGCCACAAGCCTCTTCAAGGCTTTCAAGTGAGTCACCTCACTTCCCCCCTCTGCTTGCTTTCGCTATAAAGAGCTTCAGGGATAGTGCTTACAGGGGCAAATATGAAGCAAAGCAGAGAACAGAGGGGCAGGTGGGAAGGACTCACATCAAAGGCAGGATAAATAGCCACTCTCTGAACAAGTACTGGGTAGCAGTAGCTATGTGTGCTGGAAGGAACTAATGTCGTACATATCTGCGAAATATGTGGTAAATCTGTGCTTATTTCTCAGTGGTAAAAGTGGCCTGAGTTAAAGAGAGCAAAGGCTGGACTGCACAGGGTACTACAACTGAACCTCAAAAGGCAGAGTCTAAGAAATGCCAGGCTTGTTAAGTGATCTCAGAGAGCTGGGACTTCCTTATAAACTCATTAAGCAGATGTATGCTACCTGGGCTACCTGTGTTGTAACCCCATTCTGATGCTGCAGGAAATCTTTGAAACCTTTGAAAATCAGCTTTGCTTGTCCCTTCTGGGGGACAGCTGTTAGGCCAGGCTGTTTAACTGCTCCAGACCAAAAGCTCTTCAAGACTCCTTCACACTAGGTGTTTGCCTCTGCCAGCAGCAGAACTACAAAAGGTTTGTTTTCCTTGAATGCATGTGGTATGTCCCTAACATCCAAAATTCTCATAAATCCTGGGCCCTTCCCAGCAACAGCCCTTCAAATTTTCACCACCCTAACAATCTTTCCAAATCTTTGCTTCTTCCCAAGTCCTCCAACCTTAGGCCATATAATACAGTCCTTCATATTTCAGAGTTTCATGTGTGCTGACTGGCAGGCTTGTACATACATACTAGCTAGTTAGATTATATCAGAATTTCTTTCTTTTATAAGAAGGAAGTTTGATTCCCCCACCTTTATCTCAGTATTATGTTTCAATTCAGCCCTTCTTAACTCCTTAAAAGATTAAATGAAATTAGCCAACAGATTCCTAAGTTATTGACTAATTATAAGAACTGCCAATTCAAGGGTATAAATTTCCACACAGGTCCAATCCTTATCCTAGTTCAAGCTGCATGGCTTCAGTGGTGTAACATTTATTTCCAATGGCAGACGATGTCATCAAGAGCTCTCTGCTTTCTTACTGACATACTTCCAGCTCTTGATGTCAAGTGCAAAATCCCCAACACTGCTGAGATTCCCCAAGAGAACCTGTGTCTGGGGGCCTTGTGTCTGATGCAGATGAACAGTCACAACTGATGCAGGTGATCTGGGGAAGATCAGTGCTCTGACCCTCTTACCCTTAGAGAGTGGGTAAGACCTGAGGTCTCACCACACCAGGATGGATGCCACCCATAGCAGCAGAGCCCAAAATCTGGTTTGCCCCACAGTTCTCAACTGCCCCCTCAGTGGGTGGCCATGCAGACTGAGGAAGTCCCGTGCAGCCAGAGGTGACCTGCCTATGAAAAGGATCACAAAACACAGTTTTTATTTCACTGTTCTGTAATTTCTCAGTGCATCAAACCGCAGCAATAGAAACAACACAGCAGCAACAAGGAGGCACTTTGACCTGGAAAGGAGAGAATGAGACATGTCCTCTTCCTCCCTTCTCTGATTCTCCTCCCTCCTAAGTCTCATGGTAGACTAGGTTGATTTGTGTACGTCACTGAACCGCAGGCCCATGATAGCATTATCACTCAAGAAGCAAGCAGAGCAAGTAGGGGCTGGCTGCATCCAAATCTTGGGAATAAGCCTTGCTCTCAGCTATGGATCAATGATTATGCTGCCTGGTTAGTAAGAAGGATGTTGAGAGAGAAGGCAAGGAGGGAGGAAGAGAGGGAAATATACACACAAAAAAATGTACCCTAAAATCCCATCTGCTTTCCCAGACCTCTTCCTCAGAACAGATATGCTTCATTCATCTACTCCCAGAGGAATTGCCACAGTGATGACAAGTCTCAGCACAATCCATATCTTCAAGTCCTGACAGCATCACCTCCTGCAGCATAGTCCTACCACCATAGTGCCAAGGGGCCTCTGAGAACCACCTTTACATGTATCTGCAACTGTAGGCAGTATATGAATGCACCATACCTGTAGCAATGAGGTGTCTCTCCCTACTCAAGTCTGGGCTGGTCAGGGTAGTTCAAGGGAAATCTTTATGGGACTTAAACAATCCCTGCTGCTCTTAGCCCCTAGGCCATCTGAAAAACCTGAAGTAGGAAGCCTTTAAATAACACCAGTGGGTAAAAGTCCAGCTGTGCTAAAATAAAAGTGAAAAAAGTCAGGAGCCAGAAAGGGCAGCTTTTAACTCCAAGACAGGATGTGACTGGCTCTGGAGAGAAGTGCACAGAGCACAACCTGCCAACATTCCTGAATGGAAGAGTCCCAGAAATAGAAAGGGAAATCATCCCTGAACCTGAACTATTATGGGCTTGAGCCTGCAGCTGATGGGACAAAAGATATAAAAGAAGGTGGATAGAGGGTGAACTGGAGACTTTTTTAAAAACAGAGAGCTTGGTGAAGAAGAAAGAGAACTAAAGCTGGCCTGGAATAGACTAGTAGCTAGCCCTAGCTGTAGCAGGATATGGATGCAGAGGTGTAAAAGGGTGAGTCACAGATGAGAATGAAGAGAAAGGAGCCAGGAGATATCCTTGCTGCAGCCCTGCAGAATGAGGACACACCAGCCTAGATTCCCAAGGCAGCCCAGCTACCACTCAGGAAGTTTACTCTGCAGCAGGGAATAGAGCCTGAGGCTCATCTGTGGTGCTGCTGCAGGTACCAGCCCTGTTCATTTCCTGAAAAATAAAAAGCAATGTCAGCCTAGAAGGGAAGAAGTTTCCCCTTTGTGCTGGGGATATAGGGAAGAAGAAGGACTTCTGTGCAACCTGGACAGCCTGAAATTGAGATCCCCGGGCTGAAAAGTGGCCTCAGACTAGTAAGAAAAAAGAGAGAAAGAACAGTCTCCAGGAGCTGCAGGCACCAGTGGGCTGTCTGGAAAGTGGATGGGGCCAGGCATACTGGCCTAGCACAGTTCCAGGCACTGGCACAGACCTATTTCTCCACAGTCAGAAGGAGAATCCACAACCTGCAGCACAACAACAGGTGAGGCGGTCCATCAGCTCTTGGTGTGCACTGTTCCAGCTGCTCCACACTTTACACATTCAGCTTGCCTGCTATGGTCATGAGGACTTTCAGGATGGGCATGAAACCAGACACCTCACTGAAACTGCTGCTGCTCACAACTTGGGTGTGAACCAGGAGACCTTGTGGGTAGTTCTTAGCCTCAATGCATCGGGCAATTTCATGGAGACCCATGAGGATGGCTGGAGAAAGCTGTAGAGAGGGAGAAGAAATGAATCAGTATGATCAGCAATATAACTCAGGTCTCTCTCCATCCACACCCTTCCTTACTGTTCTCCACTTCACCAAACAGCACCTACACAGTCAAGCACTGGCAGGAGGGATAGATGCTTCTTCCCTTGCTTTCCCTTGGCAGACTACAACTGCCAGTTGGCATCAGCAATTGGCATCATCTTTGGAGTTTTCTAAGCTAGTTACACTATGTTCACACTTAACCACTCCCAACTGCCCCTTTCCATCTGGGATCTGTCTATGTGCCAGTGTACTTCTTGAAGGGTAAAAGCACCTTGCAGATATCTCCTCTGGTACATTTCCTTACACTTTGTCTGGGCCACTGTTAAGAAAGAAGATACAAGGCTGGCTGGATTCGTGGTCATTACAAGGTTTGGCACTCCCCTTGTCTTCCAAGAGAATATGTGCTGGTTACACTGGTACAGACACCAAGACCCACAACCCAGTGCCAAGGTGGGCTCAGGGACCCAGCTGGATGACAAGGAATGGTGGCATCTACTTACTGCCTGCTCTCGGAGCTTCTCGTACAAACACTCCAGCCGCTGCAACGCGTCCTCCAGCTTCCTTCGTGTTTTCTGAAGCAAAACAGGTATTACTTGTCTGCCTTCAAAGCCACCTCTCCAGAGCCAAAGTGCTCTCTGTCAGTCCCTCCCTTCCTTTGTCTTTCCACAGCACCTTACAATTCAACTGCATCTCAGCCTCTGACAGCCAGGGTCTGTGATATAAGCCAGCCATTCCCTCACTCTGCACATGTACATACATGTACATATCTACACATTCTCTCCCCAACACAGAAAGACTTATTGCCCCTGTCCCCATATCCCAGCCTAGGCATTCCCCACTTCTGCCAGTACTTGCAGACCACAGGATAGAGTGAGTACTTCCAAAGTGTGAGAGTTCACCCATGGGGTGTTCAGACAGCCTCACCCTGACTGACCCAAGAAAGAGCTGCTTCTTGGTCTCCTTAGGAAAAAGAGGGAATATCCTTCCCAGTCTAGGTAACCACCAAGGAAAGTGACTGCAGCTCTGATGAGACTGACCTCATTAACCCAATCCTGAACAATCCACTCACAGGTAACTTATTCCATGAACACAAATGCCTGGCTCTGGGCACTGCTGGAATAGGCCTGGAAGCCACAGGAGCTCAAGTGCCTTGCACTGCTGTACAGAGCCAGCTTATTCAACCACCACCATAGTGCTTAAGCCCAAACCAACAGGCCTTTCTGTCCATAGAGGGAAGCTTTAGATTATCCCCCAGAAATTGCTATGCTGCACTCTCAGAGAGCACAGAGCAAACAGGCTGAAGATGGTGCCCTACTTGCCAGACTCTGGATAGCAGTCTGATCTCAGTGTTCATCCTAACACCTATCAAACAGAGGTATTCTGGAAGGCTTCTTAGTGGCCCTAAGCTCTGGGAAGACTTAGCAACCTAAAACAATGTGCAAACACTGCTTTTCTGCTTCCAGGCAGTCTGGCCTGACACATTCACCTAATGTGACATGTGCCAATAGCCTTTCATGAACCAGGGTGGAGAAACTGCAGTTACTTGGACACAAAGATTGTTTGGCTTTCTCTTCCACCTGGGATATCTCAGCCCTTCCCTCTAAGCTCTAAAGATAGCTCGTAATACCAGCTCTGCAGGAACTCTCTGCAGATCAAGCCAGTGAAGCTGAATTAGCTGAGTAAATTCTTCTACTTTCCTTAAAAGAAAGCCAGAAGGAGAGAATCATTACTCCAAGAAGGCAATGAGAAACAGTGCATAAAAGTTAGAGAATGCATCTCAGTTCCCAAAAATGAAGAAGCCTGCAGCCTAAAGGAAGGAGGCAAATGGAGATTAACTTGATTATAGGGACAAGACTTTTCCTCTATTAACCAAAATAAGCAAGCATCAGTCAAACATATATAAGGGAAAAAAAGTCAAAGATTAGAGAAGGAAGGACTTACTGGATCAGTGGCAACAGCTGAGCAGCGTTGCACCAACCCTTCAAATGTAGCCTTCAAAGCCTGGTGCTCAGGGGGCAGCTCCTTCCTCTCACTGCTTTCCCCAGGTAGCTGGTGATACTGACAGAAAAAAAAAAGCAGCTGAATGAATGCAACAGGAGCATGAAAGGCTGGACAGGTAGATTCCCGTCTTCAAACTAGAGAACAGAAGGAATTTCACCCCTTCACAAACCCAGAGAATATCTGGAAGCACAGAGTTGGGTTATCATCTTCAGATTGTGATAAAGCTCCAGGCCTCCGTGGATTCTCAACTCCCAGCAGGCTGACAGCCTGTCTGCTCTCCTTCACTCTCTCCCAGCCATACCCAGGTGTCAATTTTCCAACCTGGCAACTCCTCTAATGCTCAGGCAGAGACACCTTGTAGGGGCTAGGGAGCAGCATAAACCCTCTGTAGCTGCCAAGCAGTAAGAACCTTAAAAGCTGAGTTGTTTTTCTACTTGACAAGATGCTGGTGGCTGGGGAAAGCCCAACTTTTCCTGGTACCTGTAGGCAGCCTTCCTTGGGTGCTCCTGGGGGTGACTGGCCAGATTCTTGCAACCTGGATAGCTGAGGATGGATCCCTTGGGGTTCAGCAGGCAGGCCCATTACTGGAGCTGTGATGGGGGCCAGAGGAGTAAATTTCTCAGGCAACTGTCAGCAAAGAAAGGAAATAAAAAAACAATCAAGAAAACCAAGTCCAATGAAGAAGGGTTGGTTGCTTCTCCACAGAAAAATTCAACATCCTTTCTAACTTGAAGAATCACCAGTTCTTAACATGAGGAAAAAACACATCCCTGCTCTTTCAGCCCCCTGACTCAGAGAATGGGGCCCTTCCTCTTCCATGCTAGATGAACAGTCAGAGCGACAGCAAGCAAACCCCTCTGGAATTGTTCAGTCAAACAGATCCGTTACCCCTGAGAGCATTGCTCCTCAGAAAGCCGCTTGGTCTCTGCAACGGCACGAGTCCTGAATGTAGAGATTAGCAGCAGTAAAGTGTCCAACTGAGCAAGTATTGGGGAAAATCCCACGACATGGGGGGAGATTCCTCTTGCAAACACTTCATCGTGCCCCTGCTAAGCCAGAGAGTCATGACAGATTCTCTCCAACAGGGCTAGATCAAAAGGAGATGGCTTTAACAAGAGGCTAATCCTGTTGTAGTGAGCACAGCCTGAAGCAGGTTCCCAGCTATGCTGCCAGAAAAAAGGGCGAGAAGTCTGTTCCAAGCTAAAGAAGAGGAGTGGGGGGTGGGAAGGATGCCAAAGAAGCTTCTCGTCACACCTGCCAGCAGGCAGCAGTGACAGAAATGGGGTACTGAGAGCATTTGTTGCAGAAGAGCTCAGCTCGCTGGCCCTCCAGTGCAACCACGACCAGGCAGAGAGCTGCAGGACCAACACAGCAGGCAGCTCACAGCTACACCTGTTCCAGTTTCTCTCAGCACAAGTGCCTTATCACTTGGTATCAGCATCTGAGGAAAATCACTGTTGGTTCCACTGTGCTGAGGGAAAATGCTGCCCCTAGCTGTCAGGCGTGAAGAGAATGTGACCTCCTCAGCCACTATCAAAAAAACTGTGTAGGCAAGGGCAAAAGATTAAATCTGTATTTTTAACAACAAATTACTGTAGGCAGCCTGGGAAGTACTGACAGAGGATGCAACATTAGAGCTGATAACCATGTTACACAACAGCCATCCTGCAGAACAGTGTGTGACTTCGGATGGCAAAGAGTCAAGATTACTTAGACTCCAGTCCTAGCCATGCATGCAGTGCAGACAGAGAGAGCAACGGGGATAGAGACCTGCAGAGTTTGACAGCAAGCATTTATAGGAATGTACCTGTTACATGGAACTCCCTGGCTAAAAGACAACCAACACATATTGTAGCTGAAAACTTACCTTTTTCTTTTGAAGCCCTCCTCTTCCAGTAGAGGGATCACTCCAGGATTCCTGAGCTGCCAGGACAGAGAACAAGACACAAACCTCAGACTGTGAGAAGCTGGCTGCAGCAACAATTCATGGTTGCTTGCATGGTTTAGAACTTCCTTCAGGAGAAGGCTCTTTGGCTCCAATTCCCTTGTCATTGCACCTTTAGAACCGTTTCAGCTGAGGAATTTCAAACCTAGCTCACAGACCCATGAGATGCTCTTGCTTCCAACTTCCCTTTCTTAATTTCATTCTTGGTATCCAACTGTGTGCACAGCTTTTATGAGGTGGTATCTGATCAGACTGAACTGGCACACACCCACTCCCACACAGGAAACTTTTTTTTAACTACCTGAAGCTTTCTGGATGATTTATAAACTGCAGAAGTCAGCCTCAGAGTCAGGCCTGAACCTTGGTGGGGACCTGCATAAGTGTGCACCTCAGGTTTCAGGAAGTTCTTGTGGTTCCCCAGATAATCTGGCACTGTGGTAGCACAGCAAGAACTATGCTACAGGTGAGAGGGCTTCTCACCAGCACTCACAGGAATGCTCATGGTGGCAGTCCAAAGCAATACAGGCTGTTCTGATAAGGGCAGAAAGATTTAGGGGTGGGCTCCCTCCCAAAATCATGATCAGAACCAAAGTTTAGCAAATTTGCTGACTGCCAAATAGAAGGGAATAGACTTAAGTAAATGCTTTGGGAGCAGAGAGGTGTCTCAGCAGATGCTTCTGTGGTACTCTAACCTCACTCAAGGTAATTTAAAATTCATCAGACAACATGACACCAAAAGACTTGCGTCCACTCTTCATTCTGAAAAGGTCAAATTGTAACTATCTTGTCTGCTGCTGTCCTGTAAAGATACCTGCACATTCAGACAAAACCCCAGTATTAATAACCTCAAGCCCATGAGACAGGAATGATCTGGGAGAAAACAGAATAATTCTAAGGGAGCAATATCAGAATTGCTGGAGCTCAGAGCTACACTTAATGAGCTACTGATCCTTTAAAAATCACAGGGGAACTGAGCTTTAAAAATCACGGGAAAGATGCAAAAGGTGCTTCATTACTTTAATTACCTTTATTATTAAAATTCTGGCAGCCTCTTTTTGCCCTCCCTTTTCCCATGATTTCAAGACTCGCTCTCTGATGAGTTTGGATCAGAAGTTTAATTAAGTTGGCACCTATTTCTAGCTTGGGGATTCTGTGCCCTAGAACTCTGCTGGCCCCCACTGAGTCTGTGGCCTAGCAGTCCTTGGCCCTATTCCAACCCAGTGGCACTCTGTATCCTCACTGGAAACAGCTATTTAAATTACACTCCTTAAGCCAGGCACTTAATCATCAGACATGAGAGACAACAGGCCCTGGTGCATTTTGCTGTGGTGAAATGCTATCTTCCCTATGCTACTTGTGAAATAGGATTTCTCACCATCCCTGAAAGGAGTGCCCCATGGCAGCAGTCTCCAGCAATACCTGTCCCACAAAAAACAAGATCAGAGGCTGGAATCAGGGATTATCCTGGCCAGAAAGGAGATGAGCCAATATGTTGCTGTCCTTCACCCCATCCCTGACAGTCTCAGGAACCTGGGATTTCTATAAGTGGAAGTGTCTATTCATTGTGTTAGTAGTAATGTTTATGAGCTGTAGATACTATATTCAGGAATTTCCAAAGCAAGCAATTTTGGCCAGTCAGATTGAGTGATTTTACAGTCCCTTTTCAGATTAAGAAAAATACAAATCAAAACCACAACAATAATAGCAGGCAAAAAAGCACTGTCAAGGAAGACAGTTTGCACTGCTGAACCAAGCATGCCATACATTGCCATTAAAACTGGGGTAAATGCTGCCAAGGAGAAGGGAATTTCTTAGTAGTGAATTCCTGAAGGGCATCTTCAGCCTAAGGAAGTGCTTGAAATCCTTGCCATGGAATCATCTTCCCTTAACAGGGATAATTGAGGTATTTTGTTTCTCTGCTGAAGGATAACACCCTCTCTGGAGTCCCACTCCACACAGCCAGACTGCTTGGGGGTGTAAGTGCCTATAAGTACTTGGATTTCCTAAATAAAGCTGTGAGATTTTTGCCTGGTGGATGGTCCCACCAAAGAGCAGCAATCACTGCAGTGACAGACCTCAAAAACATTGAGCTTACCCCACTGACAATGTAGATTAAAAAATTACTTCATTCCAACACCAATGAATCCGAAGGAGAGAAAGTATCAGTCAGAAAACCCCTTGGGTCCAAATTTTCCCCAACAGTCAACTAAGATTCAAAGCCAAACCTCACCCTTTAACTAAAGCCAAAAGGGATTTCCAGTTCCCTTTGCAAGAGAGCCCCCAGATTCTGCTTGGGAAGCTCTACTCCACTACTGCTTCTGCTGGGACTCCACCTCTTCCAAACCACAGGGGGAAAGCACAAGCAAAACTATGAAAAAGGCTGGGAGAGTAACAGAGAGAGCAAAGTCACAACCACTGGCCTGTTCCTTGCCTAGAGAGCCAAGACAGGAAAACTGTCTGCTTCCCTGTCCTGCTGGCCCAGCAACTGCCTGAAATGACAGACTGAAAATGGCCTAGTACCTCCAGAACTGGAGGAAAATAGAGAAGGAAGAAGTGGGAGACCTTGTTTTCTATACCCAAACTCATGAGTAATAGCATAGTACTTTTATTTTCCTTCCAGTATCACTAGCTGTCACTTACTAGTCCTCAGGACAGGTAAGTTCCCTACTCCACATGTACAGCTCCCCAGGCATGCAAGAAAACCACAAACAGCAGTGAGCATGCACACATGCACACACATCAAAACATGCATTTCACTGGAAGCAGCAACACTGCCTGACCCACAGGTCTGGAAGTTTCTCTGGGTACTACCTGCATGATCCGTGTGGGGATCTAGCCAAGGGAAGAAACCTGAAAATCAAGGCAGGGTGGAAAAGGCATGATCACCAACAGCTTTCACTCAGTGAGTAACTTCACTGGACTACCATGCCAAAAAGCTTTTCAGGAAGGAATTTGTCCAGCTGTAGCTTAGACCCTTTGGTGTGTAGTCCCCACAGATTTCACACCATTTGCTATCCTTGGTTAAACACAGGTCAGCAAAGGATTTCAGGTGAAGGCAAACATCATAGCTTCTGTTCCTTCACACTCAGCATATGTATGGCTTGGAGAAACATCTGCTCAAAAATCTATGGATTGTCAGCCTTGTTGTTAGGGATCTCCACAGCCTGGCTAAGCCTGTCCCTTGGGACAGGAGAGAATAACAAACACCAGATATTCTGGGAAATAGAATAAATGCCCATCCATGGGAAACTAGGTCCAACAACACTTTCTGTTCATCATGCCAGCAAGGCCTTCACACGATAGACTGGATTCAAACTATAGACCCAGAGGGGTCTAAAACACTGCAGAGAAGAATCCAGAAGTGATTCCCAGACAAGCCCTTTATGACAACAGGAAGAAAATGGGAGCACTAGAGCACAGAAAACAGAGGAATTTAATCCTGAAGCTAAGTAAGGGGTATCTCAGACAGGGAAGCTCTCCCACCATTTCAAATGCACTTCTCATGTAAGTTGCATAAGCAAGGGTGAGATAAGCAAACCTTCCACCAGGTGTTCCATTGGAACCACCACCCTTTCCATCAGAGCAGATGCCTTTGGAGTAGATGACTGTTCAGGGTGCACTGAAGACCTGAAGAGACATCATCTTGCAACCACAAACTGGGAAAAAGAACAGCTGAACAGGCTGAATGAAACTGTCACCATTGTTGAGTTTCACCACCACAGCAAGATTCAGCACTCTGTGCCTGTAAGGTTTGCCTCAGCACTACATCCAGCCTTTATGGAGACAAACTGGACCTCAGAAGACCCGTGTCCATTTGTGCTGCAAACCCCACCTGGCCTTGTCCTGGACACACAAGCAGTACTTACCTGTGGGAGGAGGAGGAATGGTTGCTGGCAGTGGTTTAGTAGATGGAGCTCCAGGACCTCCCTGAGGATAACCCATGTTCATGGGGCAGTTGAAAGGTGCTGAAGAGAAGTCTAAAGGAGACTGGTTTGCCACAGGGAGAGGACAAGCTGCAGGGAGCTGAGATGATGGGACTGAGGCTGGAGCGAAGAGAGCAGGTCTGGGTGGTGGAACACCAGGAGATGTCATGGGCATGGACTGTCCTGGCAGAGAGGGCTGGCTGGAGAAGGGAGCAGGACCAACAGGTCTGACTCCCACTGGTCCAAATGGCTGAGACTGTGACACAGCTACAGACAACAGAGAGAGTGTATCAGCATCACTTTTTTCATGTGCCAACTATGACACTATCCTTCTAGGTAGTAAGCCTTCCCTTCTTCAAGCCATACCCTCTAATATCTGTGTCGCTCCTAGCCCAGGCTACATCACTCAAACTGCCACCAAGCCAGCTGTGGCTTTTCCACCCCATATATGCTTAGTATCAGCACACATGCAGCAACAGTTACTACAACTAGATATGTCAGAAGCACTGAGAAGCTTCTTAGCTGACTTCTTCTTTGTCAGTATAATAGGCCTGTAAGGAAAAAACTAGAGCAGTCACTCATGTTGAAGGATTTAGTCTCAGAAAATCTGGAAAGGGACACAACTATCAGACAATGCTTACCTGGCCCTGAGACAGTTGCTGGGTTCAAGCCCATGTTGTACTGTGGATATGGGTGCCCTCTGGAATAGACACTTGCTGGTGGACCTGTGCTGGCCTGGGGAGGGACAATGTGCTGAGGTGACACAGACATCGCTGGCACTGGCTGAGGTGTGAAGAGGGAAGGCACTGAAGGCTGAGATGGTGCTGAAGGGGCAAACGACTGATAGTTGGGCTGCAATTAAAAAACAAAGAACTTGCAAATGGATGACAAAGTCATATACACATACTAGCAGATGCAATTTCTATCCCTGTCACTTCTCAGGCAACAGAAGCTGCTGCTGCTGTTGATGTCCTGGATGCACTTGATCAAAGGCCTTTTCCACGTAGCTTGCTCAACAAGATGAGCACCACACTCTTCAGAGTATTCTCCAGCTCTCAAAAGGATTAATCCTCAGGAGCAAGTTCCCATATAATGACTTCCAGGAAGCACAATCAGAGGAAATAACAAAGGAACAGTAAGGGAATAATAGAGGTTGTAAGCAAAACTTCAAGATGGAGCCATGAAGCCATACTACACTAACTTTACTAAGATATCAGTGTAAGATGGGCATAGGAAAATGACCACAGCCCCTTTCACCCTAAGATTTGAGATCTCAGTGGATCACTAGTAACAGTCTCCTCCAGGGACTGCAGGTAGGACAGGGCTTTGTGAAAAGATGCCAGACAGCTTACTTTTGGATTGTCACAGAGCTTGCATTTGCTCCAGTGAAGGACATCACCCAGGAATTCCTCAGTGTCTGCAGTTTATGTCATCTCATATTACTTCACATGCCTTCCACAACCCAGTAGCCTTCCTCCCTCTTCCCAAGCCATGAACATTTCAGTTTAGGACCTACCTTCTCTGGATGTCTGGGACCTGCTTTGTGAGCTGCTCCTTCAAGGCTGGGACCACCCTTGGCTGCTGTGGGTTTAATGACTCCTACATTGACACGAGTGTAGGGGAAAGGGGGTGGCTGCTGATCACCCACATTCTCTCCTTGAGCATGAAAGAGCCGGTCTCGGAGCTGTTCAATCAGGAGCTGAAACAAACTATGTCTTAGAAGAAGCACTTTGAGACCCCCAGATGAAAAATGCTGGGGAGGCATGTAAAGTAGACCTTGACCTAAAGCTGACTATGAATCAAACTGCACAGCTAACCATGCCCCCAACAGCCACCAGGAAAAAAACTCAACAAATGGTAAATGACAATCTGGGACATCACCTGTCATACTCCCAGGCAGATGAAGTCTCATTGATCCTTCCCCCAGTCTTAGGAGTATTCCCTCCCCAGCCCCTACCCACATTTAGGCACTAGATGGATTTATTTCAAACTGCCAGGTGACTTCCCCATTCCCATCCTCTACTAGCTAATTTCAAGAAGAGAGCAGCTTCCCTGGAGAACTGCTTCCCAGTGTTGTTCTCCACCAACCATTTTACAGTTCTACAGCTCCTTTCCTTTTCCTTGAACCAAAGGCACTACAAAGAAAATGCAAATGAAGACAAACCCCCTATCCTGGAACTCCTTCCCTCCTCCCCTTCTATTCTCAAGTTAGCATAACTAAGGTGAAACTTTCAGTCCTGAAGCATGTCAAAACTCTAGCTTTCTCTCATACAACATACCATTTTCTCCCCTCTAGTACTCTTTCCCACAACAGCTTGCTACTCACTCACCTCTTTAGAGCTGCTGGGTAGGTAATTCATTGCAGCTGCCAAGCATCCTTGTGATGCCAGGAGATTGGCATATTGGGTGATTCGTTCTGCCAAGACAGGGCCTGGTGCTGGTCCTGCTGTGCCTCGGAGAATCTCAATGGATCTGCTCAGCACCATCACCTTCTCTATAAGATCCTGAATAATCCAGGGAGAAGGAAGAAATAATACTACTCAGAATGTGACTAGCTTTACTAGTCCATCTCATTCTGAGACAATACCAGATGGCTCTCCACACTCAGCTGACATCAGGGCCAATGTGGACAGAAGTTACTCCCCTCTGCACCAAATACTGCCACTGATGACCATTTCCTCTGGAGCACTTGAAGAAAAATAGGAACCAGGAAGCAAACCCTGACATTGCTACTTTAATAGTAAGAGAAAAAAAGAAAATCAGAAGCCCCAAGATCATTACAATCATGTTACAGCCAATCAACTTGGAAGAGGAAGACTTAACACCATACCAAGAGAAATTCACTAGAAAAAACTACTACTGCTGGCAAGAGGACCAGAAGGTTTTTAGTTAATAAAACTTCTTCAACTCCCAGAAATGAAAGTAGTGTTTACATCTGGAGAATGATACATGCTGATATCTGGCAACAGGGAGGAGGCCAGTTTCAAAAACAACCAGGAGTGCTGAAGATGCCTTTTTGTTGCTTTTATTCAGTAGTGGGATTACAAAACCAGGGCACTCTGTAGCAGAGGGCATTATCTGCAGATATCCAAGTGGATGACTTGTCTAGCTCATTCTAGCAGGTGAGAGACACAACAGGGCTTAGTGACTTAGTCAGGACTGGTTTAAGTCTAAAGATTACTAAGATTAACTCAGTTGATCAGAGCATGGTGCTGGTAATACCAAGATTGTGGGCTCAATCCCCATATGGGCCATTCATTTAAGAGTTGGACTCGATCCTTGTGGGTCCCTTTCAACTCAGATTATTCTGTGATTCTGTGAAATAATCGATAGGAACGAAGAGAGGTAGGTAACAACATTGACTCAGAAGTCCTGATTTATCTGCAAGATGTGACTTCCCATATGTGATCACTCTATTTGCAGCAGGAATATGATGATATCATGATCCAGACTTCATTTTATTTTGCTAAGTCTGCTCTGAAGGTACAGCCAGATCACTGCAGCATTAAGTTACACGACAAGTACAGCAGCAAATGTATCCCAGGCTACTACCAGTTTAAAAAAAAAAAAAAAAGTATAGCTCAAATTTCCCTGACTTAAAGAAAGCTCAGAGATGACATCAGTATGTAAGAGAGGCAGGTAGGCTGTAACTCCTGTCCAAGGCTGGATTTACATGCAATGTAAACAGACAAACCCTGAATGATTAAGAGTGCAAGCCTCCTTTCAAAGTAGGCCCATAATCCAGGCTAGAAGGAGATACCTGGGTGAGTACAAACAGATATCCATTGTCTGCTGGAAGCCAGATACCCTGATGGGAAAATGTGAACAGTTCAGGGCTAGCAGACTGGCCTAAAGAGGAGTCAAACCAACATCACAGTGCCTGTACCTGTAGGGCAAGCGGTGACGAAGTCTCATGGTTTTTTACCCAGCATTCCACCAGCCTCTCCACATTGCCTGATGAGATATAGCAGAGGCAGGCATCATTGGACAGGGCTGCATCTCCCTCTGACTCCAGGCGGGCACCCAGCATGTCTAGAGAGAAAGAGATGCTGCCAATATTTAACACACTCCCCTTTGGAAGAGCTCATTAACCCAAATGCTTTGAATCTGCACCTAATTAGAATGATAGAATCATTTAGATCAGGAAAGAACATTAAGATGGAGTCTAACTAAAATCCTAGCACTTCCAAGTCCCACTACACCAAAGCTGTAAGTGCCACATACACTTGTTTTTTAAATAACTCCAGGGATGGTGACTCCACCACTTCCCTGGGCAGCCTGTTCCAATGCTTGAGAACCCATTGAGTTTACATGGTTTTCCTAATGCCCAATTTAAATTTCCCCAGGTGCAACTTGAGGCTGTTTCGTCTTCTCCTATCACTTGTTATTTTGGAGAAGTACAACCTCCTATTGGGTAGTTGTAGAGAGCAGTAAGGCCACTCCAAACCTCCTTTTCTCCATGCTAAACAAAACCAGCTCCCTCAGCTGCTCCTCACAAGACTTGGGATTTAGACCCTTCACCAGTTCCATTGCTTAACTGTTGGATAATAGAGAAGTGGGAAGGAAACCCAAAGCCAACCTGGTTGAAACTAAAAAAAAAACTTTTTCTACATCTGCCAATTTGTATATGTCTGCTCAAACACATAAAAGAAAGAAATGAGAGATGAATTCAGTAAAAAAATCCAACACTTTTCTTTTTTAATTTCCAAAAGAGTTGTGGGAATCTCCAGGCAATAGTAGGGTGCTGAAACCTGTTTCAGATGGGATGAAGCCCACTGGACCTCTTATTGTAAATGAAATACCTTTCTCTACAGAATAAAAATCACCCTCTTCATGTCTCAGCCTAGGGATAGCATCTATCCTGGTTTTTTTTTTCCCATGCTACTTCTAGAGGTCACTGGAAATATCCACATATACAACTTTACACCATGATTATCAACTACAGTGTGCACCTATCATTCTTCCTAACTCAACAGTCCACACTTATGTACCAGCTACCTAGAAGGTAGCTGTAATGAGTAAGAAGTGCTTTCTTTTCTTAAGTCTATCCATTTCTTTCTAGAAGCAGTCCAGAGATTCCCCTGCAAAGGAAATTGTATCAAAACACAGTACACTACATACCACAGAGCTGTGTGTAGTCTTCATGCTTTGAGTATGTTAACAAGATGGCCAGTGCCTCCTTCCAGCTCTGTAGATCACATGTGCAAACAATATCTTGCCAGTTCTGCTGCACAATGGAGGAAAGCAGCTGTAAGGGAAGCAGAAGGCCTGTCAGTCACTGAAGACAAAGATAAGCTTACAGTCAAAGCAATAGCTCACTTTCAAATATGCTTTCCACCATGCAGCAATTACCTCACTGTACATTAAGGTCCAACAATCTCAACATCCCTATGTTAAAAGTAATTGGAACCTGATGCCTCTAAGGAAAGTAAAAAGGTCCAACAAAGCACTTGAAAGAATATGGAAACAGCCACACTAAACAAGACTGAAGATCTAACACATATCTTTTTTCAGGGCAGCTATTATCAATAACCAGGAACACAGTGTTAAGATATCCCAACCTCTGTTACACTTCCCCATTTGTAAATCAGTAAGCTAGGAACTTCTTAGTTGAGCTGTGTAAAGGGGCAGTATGCATCACAGGTTATAACCATTACAAAAAAAAGGAAGAGAACACATACATACTATGTCGACAACATAAAATTGTCATAGAACTACCAAGACATTAGAGTAAATGTTACATCAGTAGGAGATGTACAGATTCTGCTGACATTCTACTTCCTTCATTGAAGAATAATCATTTCCCCATATATTGAGAGAAACATTTGGCAGCACAGTGCACACCTTCCCCTGCTCAGT
Organism: Oenanthe melanoleuca; assembly: GCF_029582105.1. Classification (NCBI taxonomy): domain Eukaryota; kingdom Metazoa; phylum Chordata; class Aves; order Passeriformes; family Muscicapidae; genus Oenanthe; species Oenanthe melanoleuca. The sequence goes on along the minus strand of NC_079340.1, from coordinate 16,675,292 downwards.
GTGTACACAAAACCATCACTTACCACGGAGAGATTTGTTTTCTGCTTGGCAAAGTAGCGCTTCTGCGTTTCCTTTAGGAGGTTATCCCCACCAGCTATAGCTAAGATGATGGCATCAGCAAAGCGCTCTGCTCGCATGCATAGCTCCACTGCACCCTCAAAATTCCCCAACAAAAGGGCTTGGCTGATGAGCCCATCTGTATCTACAGAGGTGAGAAGCAGAGTCAAACCAAACAGTCATCACTCAGATTCATTGATGATGCTTGTTTTAATGAGCAGGCAGTAAAAAGCAGTAACAGCTAAAAACCTAGCTAAAAGACAATTTGGAAACTCAAAAAAACCTACTGACTCTAACTCTTCCATCATCTAGAAGATTCTTCTGTATTTTTAATGGGTCTCTCATCTGGGAAAAGTATTTCTATGCTCAATGAGATATGCTGCATGATACTTGAAGTGGTCATATGTTTTAAAATTATCTGTCTGCTGGAGTGAACTAGATTCTTCCTGGTCTCTCAGTTTTCTGGTTTTCCCTCCTCTCCCCTTTTCCTAAGAGTGCAGAAACACTCTTTATACAGCATACCTTCTGTGACAGGAATCTCCAATGTGCTCATATTCTGTGGGATGAGGTTATCAAAAAAGGCTGAAGAGGAAGAAACAGCAGCTATATCATCGCTGGAATTCATCAAAAGCTGTGCAAAAAGTGCAAGAGCTTATTTAATTCACTGCAGACACATACCCTACCAAAACAGTTTAGTGGACTATAGGGTGGGATGGGGCTGCTCTCCATTTGGCTGTGCATGCTCATATAAATTTAATTTCAATTTGGAAACTCCTGTCACTGCGCAATCAATCTGCACAGTTTCACGAGGGAAGCAACAGGAGCAATGCTGCAATTGACAAAGCTTAGGAGATTGATGGTGCAAGACATGCAATGCCAACAGCACTGCTGGGCAGCATTCATCAACTCAACTGTCAGTCCTTGAGCAAGGTGAACTATTTTGGATGGAACAGAGACAAGACCAACAAGTAAAATCCGTAAATAACAGGTTGGATCACAGCCATGCGTGGTGCTTTATTGGAATGCAGGACACAATTGCTACTCCTAGAATATCTCAGCCAGTGCTGGAGGCTTGTGAAGATGATTACTAATGAGAGGATATAAGTTTTAGATACCTCAGAGGAGAAAAATTTACAGTGAACCATGCCTTGGAAGGCATCTGAAGATGGACATCTCAAAATAATGTGAAAATACATTTCAGAGGATAGAGGTGAAAATGAAAGAAATACCACAGCAGAAAACTTCACAGAGGAAATCCAGAACAGTAGCCTCAAGTTAAGCTGGGGTGAGGGTAAGTCTACCACTGAAGACAGCAACACAGGTGAAGCAAACCTTCTTGCAGGAATAACAGCCAGGAGTCCTTCATTGCTCACTGATTAGTTTTAAAGCCAGAAGGGAAAGTTATTATCATTTAGTCTGACCCTGTGAGGGTCTGACAGGCCTGTAAACTGCCCTCTGCAATGCCAGCATTGAGCCCAGCAAGTTGTGGTTGGAATTAGACCTTCCAGTTCATTCTGCCCTGCTGTGCTCTCCCAAGCTGGCAAGATGTACAGGACATACCTGATCTGGTGCAGCGTTTTTATCGCCTGCCTCAGGAAGGGGCTGTTTATCTGGGATCCCGTTACTCAAACATGAGGCGATCTAGAAAAGTAACAGACACACAGAGTAAAGTCCCTACCAAAGCAAGCACCTGCACAGCAAAACTACCAAGAGACTGGCAAGTCCCAGATACAATTCCAACTCCATCACCTGTTTGAAAACTTCTACTTCACCCTATTCCTGGGCTGGCTGCCTATCAGTGACTATTTATCCTTTTCAGAGCATTATCCATCATTACTATGCTGAACTGTCTCCACCTTCCCCCTGGTTGAAGAATCCCCTGAGATGCAGAGAGCTGAATGCTAAAAGAAGCTCTCACAACTGCACTGTTGTTAAACACTTCCCAGTGCACCAACAATTGAAAGCAAGAAAACTGGGCTCAAGACCTCTTAGGCTTGATTCAGTACAGCTACAGTTACACCCTTCCAAGTGCTTGCATTTGCTTTTTAGTGTGGTATACTTCACGTGACTCCCAGCTGAAATTTCACACAGTTTGGTCTTTTGTGTGCTATGAGATCACTTGCTCAGTTCCAATAGGACCTTACAACTCTCCTGCAGCAACTTTAGTCCTGTAAAAGTTTTTATCTATTGGAAATAATCCTTACCTTTTTTTGCAGATCCTCTTTACTGTAGCCCAGCAGCTTGAGAAGTTTAGTCCTGGACTCCTGCTCCAAATTCACCTGAGTCCCAATGGATATCAAAAAGACAAAAAAATATGTAAAATCATAGACATCTACATACTGAAAACAGTTAGCTGCTTCTGGCAGCAGCAAAGTTTAGAGCTCAGTTTATAGATAAATAATTCAACTATGTGAAGTCCACCTAATAACTACTATGTAAAGATGTGGAATTTCATTTACAGTCATGATAAAAGGACCAAATTCAAGTTTGCAGTTACAACTGAGGTACAACTGTGTATCAAGACTGTGACTGTACACATACCTAGTGTACTTGGTCATTAATTCCCTGGATAGTCTAGGAATTGCCAAACTAACCTCTTCATAGAGAGAATTGACTGATTTGAGTCTGCATGAAACTGAGACAAGGCGGTTGCCTGAATTGCTAGTTGGCTTCATAAGAATTAGTTAAGAATTAATTACAGAAGCTCCCTGGATGAGGATTTCAGACACTCCCAAAAATTCCCGCAGGCTGCACACAGCCTAATTGATAGGCACTATTTATATGGTTTAATGCATGATTAACATTCTGCCAGGAGAATCTGTCTCAGCTAAGTCCCATGCTGCTCTTTCTACACAAATGATCAAACTGTACATGGATAAGATACTTGTAAACAGTCTATTTCTGAAACTGTTCCTGCAGAAGCAGGAATGATGCTCCAGGACCATTGTTCCAAACTTGTACAGAAGTCTAGTTTGTAGTTTAAGACAATCTATTGTAATAGATCCTTTATGTACTGGAGTGGTCTTTCAGGACCACAGACCACATGGATTATAAAAAATGACTAAAAATGACAGTTTGATGTCTCTCATTTAATTCAACAGAAGAAACTGTTGCAATGGAGACCACTGTCACCACCTAGATTTACAGCCGGCCATCCTATTCAAGGTTCCCCATGCAAATATAATACTATGGCAAAGATGCCAAGATTCTGCCCTCCAAACCACTGCCAAGACTAAGCTCTGCCTTTTCAGAAGGAAGACCTTTTACCAAACTCTCATGCTACCAAATTGCCCATGAAGGCTAGTCAGTCCTCATGCCACCACAGCTCTCTCCCTTGTTCTAGGGTATCTCACTGTCCATTTGGATTTCACCTTCAAATATAATAATGTACAGCTCCACAGGTAGCAGGCAGATACAGCTTGGCAGTGTGTTGAGATGAAAACTCCTGTTTCAGGAAGCCAAATCAAGTCCACTGAAAAGACCATTCCTAATAAAAACCAAGAAACTTCCAATACCTCAACTTTCTTTAAAAACGTAATGAGTATGTTCATTCAATTCCATTTTATATTTCAAAGAACAAGAATATAAAGGGCTAGAGAGGACCATATTCCACCCCAGGACCATAGAAGAACTGACCTCTGTATTTCACCACAGCCATCCTACCTTCAAGAAGTTCCAAAGGTTCTCCTCAAATGGCAACTTGGCTGTCTGGATCTTGCCCTGGCAGTAATCCAGGAGGTTTCCTGACTGCAAGGCCATCTGCAGTTCTTTGGATCGGAGCAGGAATTCAGTTTCAGTAGTGACTTGACTGATAAATACTTGGTGTGGATAAGTCTGCTGCATTTGCTGTGCAGGAGCTTTGGTATGACCAAAGGTAATCAGTTTTCCTCCAAACTGAGAATGACAGAGAGAGACACAGTAAGTATTCTTATAAACAAAGGCAAAAGCTACTCACTTAGTTCTTCTTTTAGCAAGGCAGACCCAAGCTCCAGCAGTGATCACAAGGAACCCAAGAGTTTCGTGTATATGGATGGATGATAGGAGCACTGGGGAGTTCTCATTACAAGCCCTTCAGCTGAACTGAACACTGATAAACTTGACACTTGTGCATATCTGATCAGGCCTGGCCAATTGCAAGTGTCAGAGAGGCACAGAGGAAAAAGTGCCATTGAAAAGAATTGTTAGTTGTTTTGTTACATGGAGAGGCACACTGCAATGATAAAAAATATCAGGTGAAGAGCAGGGACTAGACAAAGAACAAGTCATGCAACAGTCCAGAAGGATAATTCAGCTGTTCAATATAGGAGCAAAGATGTGAAGAAAATTAAATGCCTGGACAGGAAAGAGACAGACAGGGAATGGGAATGCATGCCAGCCTGCAAGGACAGCTTTTACAAGTTTTTCTTAGATTTTGTTAACTCCTACTTATAATTTCCCATTCTCTGCTACAGGACTCTTTCTTGTTGGAAATATATCTGAATGTTGAGAATAAACAAACTTCACTTCATGAGACACCACAATGCACCTTAAGCAGGCATTAAAGCAACTAGCAACAGGAAGATACAGGTTTCTCCAGTGAAAAAGGATCGTGCCACAAGACAACACATCTATTCCATTTTCAGCCAAGGATGCTCCATTCACTTACTGCAAATGAAACCCCCACAGGTCTGCGAATCCACTTGGGAGGCTTTTTTAATGGTGGAATCAAGGTGGTCTGAGTTACTTGCTCTGGCACCTGCAGAGGAGGAAGGCTCTGTCCTGTGCCAAAGGGATCCAGGTTGTTAAAGGAGGAAGAGATCTAGAATCAGAAGGAAATAGGGAGAAAATATAATTCAATTCCTCTCTGTATGGAGCAAGCACAAAAAACTGTTGCTTAGGAACTAGTTACTTTCCACGCTGATGAAGAATGAAACTAGTACAGCACCTTTTTATGGAACACCACTGAGGCCATATGCAAGAGAAATGGCATTTCAAAACAGTTCCAGCAATTGTTTCTCAAGGAAGTTTTACCCTAAGAGATTTTCAAGTAGTTTTGCATTCTTAGCAAGATGTAAATTTCCTAAAAAAAACCTGCTAGGCCTAGCACCCAGCTCAAACATGGGAGTTGCAAAATTACTTGTTTTATGCAAGATAATGACAACATATGGTCAAAAGTTGACCGACTTATTTCTTGTTTTCCTCATGAAGGAATTCTGACTCCCTTTTTGTTGCTGGAGTCTTTCAAATGGGTTAGTTTCAAGGACTGTCTCAAGCTTTTTTGGCTTAGATGAGACTGATGAAATAAAACTTTCTTGTCTAGACAAGAGTGTAAAAAGTGGCCCCTGAGCCAGATTTCTGACATTTAGGGAATCAGTGAACATACATACAATGCTGTTCACAAGCACTTTTCATTTTTAACATTGCTCACATAGATTTGTTGTTTGCTAAAGATAATCCTGTTCAAGTTTGACTGGACCATAGGGAATAGCTTTAAAGTTCAGCTAACCAGCATACCCAAAAGGAAGCAACATCAGGCTGATCAAGCTAAGGTTGCCAAATCTTAGAATCATAGGCAATGTTTTGTCTTTCTTCAGTGCAAACCAATTCCAAAGAAGGAATATTTCTTGAGGAACAGCTTATATCAAATACCCTAAAACTTAAAGAAATAAATATACACAGCCTGGTCTGCAACAGAGTTTCTGCCCTGAGACTACTGAATTAGTCAGAGAGACACCTCTCGGTCACAAACTCCCTGCCACCATAACTGTCATTATCTCCTGCTTGTGTTCTTGCTTGTTATTCAATTTATTCAGGAATTTTTCAACACTACTGTTCCCCAGTTTTGAACAGTGGTGCATGCACATGAAGAATGCAGAAGAAGAAAATTCTCCATAGGTTAAATAAATCCTTAATCTCCCGCAGCTGTTGCTAGATGAAGTATTTTCTGTCTCTTTCAAATCCTATGAAACTGAACTCAGTCAGCTGTAAATGACTATATAAATAACACTTAAGCCAGCTCATACGTATTCTCTTAAAACCTGTATTGTAAGGCATTTGTTGGCTGGGACAGAGGGAGGGAATTAGAAGACTAGACACCAGATTAAAACGAAAATTTTAGACAGTAGTGACATTTAATCTGTTCAGAGTTTGCTCAGTATTTTCAGTATCAAAAATATTAACGTGCTCCAAGTTGTAGTCAAAAGACTTGAAGAAAATTGCTAATAGTGGTTTATAAGCCACTTTATAAAATTACATTCTAAACTAATGAAGAATAACATATCCTATTAATTAGTATTAATGTATTTAATGTTAACCTAATGACAAGAAAAGCTTGTGTGCTACTTTTAGTCTAACAGTAATAACAATAAAACGTATCTTAACATCACAACTGCACTTGCTCTTGGTTCTCTTTACACACCTTGTCAGAGGCAATGTGGTCTCCCTTTGGGATCTCATGGGATTATTAAGCCCCCACACAGGTAGATTCTGGTTCCCACACCATAGAGCCTTAGGTCCTGGTGTGTGGGACAGATTGCATTGCTTAAAAGGGACCCTGTTACACAGGTGTGCTTCCACCTCTCTGAGTAGTCACGAGAGAAATGGCTGGTCTGTCTCGGTCTAACATGGTCACACAACTTTACCTTGTCAGCCTGTGTCTTCTGCTGAGCTTCTAAGTTCCCACCCATAACAGAATAAATGTTGATCCACCCATCAAAAGTAGCAGCAGAGAAGACTGAAGGATTCCTAGGACACCACTGGACATCAAAGCACCACTGACTCCGAATGGGCAACTCATACACCACCTGTCACAGAAAGAGAGAGGGCAGAAGCACAACACAAACAACCTCCTGCTTGCCCCAAATTACTCACCCACAGCAAACATGTCATTTTATTTACATGTCACCATTGCATACAAATCTCTTATTTTTTCTTCTTGAAGCATGCATTTGCAACCAACTTATAGCACCTTGAGTCAAAACAGCTGAAAATCACAGAAAGCTCATATTACACTGATTCTGACTGTAGAACAAAATCCTAAAGTGATCAGTTACTTTTGCTCTGCTTTCTACTGTACTAAGTACTATAGTATCAGAGTACTATAGCATTGTCACATTTGCTGTTAACCAAGGGAGGGACACCAGAAAACAACACACTAAAACCAAAAGTCAAGAGGCAAGAGTGTTTTATAAGCAAGATCACATAAACAGAAAGAATAGGGTGGAGTAACACATGTGACAAGGAAAATAAAGAGCCTAAAGAAAAAAAAATAGAACAAGAGAGGAATGTAATAGCTGCACATGAACTATGAAGGATATTGCAGCCAACAAGTTTATGGTTCAGCACTCAAAAAGCCAAAGTTCAATTCATGGCCCAGTCACAGATTTCCTGCCTGATGTTGGGCAACTCACTAACACAGCCTTGACTTTAAACCTCCCATTCGTAAAATGAATATATTTCCTTTATGGTTTACAGGAACAATGCACAGACAACCACAGCTTCCTTTTCTGTGGGAACATGATCTGTATTTTCTGTTCCAGGTAGAAGCAAATTTATATAATTTGCTTATATTAAAATTATAATAATGAAAATTAAATAAAATTAATAATTAAAATTATTAAAATATAATTAAAATTATATTAAGATTGCCAAATAGAAAAACTAACAAGCAAATCTCAAGAAATCAAACATCCCCCAACAAGATCAGCCATTCTGTATAGCTGTATTAATCCTTAATACTGAAAAGCTTGCTAACTTTTTCACCTGAAAGTTCACTGTTCATTGGTACCAAGTCAACTTAAATTTGCAATTGAATTTAAATTTAAGTCAATTTAGTTTAAACGTGGACTCTGCAAATCTACAGCAGCATGCATAAAGATAAGTCAGCCATACTAATTTTTTCTAAGCTTTCCACTAAAAGACAGTGAAAATATTTTTGTAAAAATTAGACATTGGAATGTTTCAGAGTCTGATTGTCTTCTAACCACTAGAGAGCTAGACAAAATGAACATCAAATCCCTTCAAACTACAAAAGCAGCATTTCACACATTTTAGGAAACCTGATTCATTTTTTTCCTTGCCTAAAAGGCAAAAGTGGTCAGCTGAGTGATATTGTCCCACGAAATTAATCTAGCCTGGGGCTCCTATCTGGACTTTGGTCAGTATTGTCAGAGCACTTTCCCCATGCTATCATCAAGATCAACTTCATTGTCCAAAGTTCAGTTTTATCCAGGACCTCAGCATTGAATGAATGGGTGTGCATAAAAAAATTTAAACAGCCCCACTTTAATTTAGGTGATAACATAACATACCAAATATGGTAATTCTGAAATACATGATTAGATAAGCACATACATGTGAATCCATTTTAATATAAATAAAGTTTACACACATTGTTTAACTACATTGTTCCCTTCTCAGTGACCCTCTCTTACAAATATTCTTTGGTCCATGCTTGAGGGAATTACATTGACACTCCACAAGCATACAGGGAAAGACACAGACAGAGCAAAGCACACAATGTAAAGCAGACCATGGGTACTGATAGTTGTGGTTACATACCTCCCCCATACTTGGGTTCCAGCACAAGATCCGGTTGTCTTTGGCACTACTCAACAGCAGCTCAGGGTCAGCCTGGCACCAAGAAACAGCAAGAACTCCCCTAAAATACATCAGAAAGAAATCAGTCATATTTGCTGTACAGTCCATTCTGCCACCCAGTCACTAAGAAAGCACCATGCACCAGCACCTTGGCTCAGAAATGCTAGTTCTCATCTTCAACCAGATTCATCTAGGAAAGAAAGCAGACCCAGGAGAAAATCATAGCTCCCCAAAGTCCAGTCTCCCAGGTGTCTGCCTTGAAAAGATGCAACACAACATGCAAGTCCTCACCTCGTGTGCCCTTCCAGCTGGCTAAGAGGAGAGGTAGCAAAGCGTAAGTCCCATATTTGGATCACTGGCAAACGATCATCCTCAGAGGAAAGGACTAGCTGGGTTGCAACTTCTGGATGCCAGGCCATTCCAGAGCAATGCATCTAGGGACAAAAATAGCACAGGCTGAAAATTCAGCAAAGCAAGCTGGCAGTAGCACAAATGGGCCAAAGCCATGTCATTCTGCACTGAACTCGCCTAGAACGCTTGACATAAACCAAGTCTAGTAATGTCTTACTCCAGGCAGCAAGTATTTCTCTTCACAGCAAAAAAAAAAAACCCACTAACCATATAGAAGTCCAAGTTCAAAGCTGACCTAGGAAGGAAGTTGGGAGACTTCTCATAAATGAGTTGTGAACACAGAAACTGAATGCAAGGGTGCATGAATTGTAAGAATAGTAAGGGGTCCTGTTTCCCCATTTCATTCAGGAAAGAATAAAAAGAGGTGCTTTGATGCTACGCCCCCAAGAGAATTAATTCCAACAGCTCCTAGAATAAAACCACTTGTCCCAAGAGTCTGTGCCACTGCTCTGTAGTCAAATGTGGCATGCTGAAAGCTACTTAGAAACACAGCCTTTTCTCCACTCACTCTGTTGCTGTGGTCACTGACTTTGATGATGGGCTCGTTCTTCCTGAGGTCCCAAACCACAGCCTTGCCACTGGGGTGAGCAGAGGACAGGATGTGCTGCACCTGCCGATTCCAGGACACCACACTGATGTCTTCATGAGGCTGCCAAGACAGGAAAGGCCACACATCCATTATTACCAAGCTGAGGGAACACAAACCACAGGAGTCTGTCAATAGTTTAACTGAGGGATTAGGGATTTGATGATACATCCTCTCTTCAACTGCTGATCAACTAAGTAGAAATACCAGTAGCACTAACAGAAAGACTAGGGAAAGCCCTTTACTCAGAGTACAGCAGACAGTAAAATTTTATGGAGGAATGTCACCCGGAAAAGTATTTTTGCATTTGAGGAGCAGGCACTAGATTCTAGATTGGCCAAATGTGTTATAAATCACTCCAGAGAGAACTGCAGCTGAGCACATATATATGTTTCTCCTCCAAATTCTCAGATGAACTTAAATGGAAAGATGACCTTGTGCAACATTTCAGGAGTGCAGTGAGATGGAAAACAATTAAGTATTCATGGCTAATTGCTGTTATTGTATCTGCTGCAATGCAGGATATAGGCAAGGAAACAAACAGGAGACTTACTGCAGGAAAAACCTGGCCTGCTTTTACTGAAGTTTACTATGAATTCTCTACTTCCAGGAGTTGATTGCCCTGAATAATATAATAAGCATCAGAAGATCAGAAACTTCTTCCTCTTAAAACTTGGGAAACATTATCTGGGAGCAATAGCCAAGATGCATTTAATGGATCACTGGCTCTGCTAGGGATATGACTTTCATGAGATATGAAAAGCCTCAGCTGAAGCCTGAAATAAATTCATTCCTCAGAGAAGGTCCAATAAACCTTCTTAATCCATCACACATGCCCCAGCTGGATCACAAGATAAACTGGTCAGTTACTTGATTCAAATCCACAAAGAGCTTACCAATCCATGCAAAGTGCATCCTTCCAGAGCCTGCCAGTCTATCTCCCCTCCCTTTACAACACTTCTTCCACCTCCAAGAATGAAACAAATCAGTCTCTTCTGATTCATCTCTCTCCTGACAGACTTCAAAGTCATTCCCCTTTCACAGACTGACTAGGCTAGGATGTCTCCACACACATCTTTTTGTCTTGCCTACTGAGATACAAAACTGCAGGATTATTGCCCACAGGAAAACTCATTTACCTGTGATTTAGTCCCTGGAGTCATAGGCACACTGAAATTATTCAAGTCCCAGATGAAAATTTCAGAATCATTGGCTCCTGAAGCCAAGAGATTATTCTGTAGAGAGGAAAAAAAAAAAAAAAAAAAAAAAAAAAAAAAAAAAAAAAAAAAAGAGGAAAAGCTCAGCTGAGATTCCTGCTTACAGATTTCTTAAAAATAACTGGAAACAAAAACCCCAAAAATAAAGTGAGGTGAGAGCTGTATTTCATAGCCACTGGCATCCATAAAGATACTGACTGAATTATAAACCAGCCACATCTCTGGCCTGCATGCCATCCACTGTGGCATAGTACAGATACATTTAAAATTTGTCTGTTTTTGGCAGGTGGTTGCTGTTAATCATAATGAAATTCTGCCACAGGCCTGGATGCCACCATCTCTGGCCAGCTGAGCCTTTGCCCTGCATCCTGGTGCCAAGGACATTTCTTCCAAGAGGATGCAAGTTTCTCACAACTGACTGCAGACAATTTTCCATTTGCCTTTGTGCTACCACAAGAACCATATTCTGTTTACTCCTCATTTATGTTGCAGTCCTTTCAAATGTGATTAGAGCCCCACTGAATTAAACACCAACTGAACAAATAAAAAAAAAAAAGTAGTTCTAATTTCGAAAGGACAGTAGTTTGACATGGTAACAATATTACATGTTTTTATATTAAGACATGTTTTTATAGAGAGGTAAGTGATTTGACCAAGGTCACCTGTAAGAGAACCCAAATATGAGTCTCAAACTAGCCTTGTGTCACAACTACTGCACCTCTTAAGTTAAAATTTGTCCCTTCACTGTATAAATCTAAACACAAAGGAAGATTATCTTTCCTTTGGTATGTTAATGTTACACACCTGAAAAGGGTTGAAGTCAAGGGCTCGAACAGGACCTGAATGCTTCTCAGTCTGGGCAATGACAGGGTCACCCTTGGAAGCCAAGATGCGCTGCACACTGTACATTGTCAGCACTCCATTATCCCCCCCACCAATCAGCACTCCAGAGGGCTCTGCAGACCCATTTCCAAAGCTCCCCCAGATCAGCTTATGAAACCTGAAAAAAGAAAATAAGGCTGACATAGGCCATGATGTTTGGTGGAAATCAAGACACCCTTTATTACCAAAACTCACATCCACTTTTCAACCTATCAAACAGATCCATCAATCTGCACTTTAAACAATCATTTTTAAGAGGACTGTGGCTCTTGCATGCAAAAAAAGAAATAAGCTTCCTTCCCATGACTTTTCAAGGGAATTTAAAAAGGAAGAGCTTGTCTCTATTTTTTGGGCTGTTTTGTTGTTTGTTTAAAACTTTAAGGACCTCACATGGGATTTTTTGGGTGAAATCCTCTAGCCTACACTTTATTGAAAATTAATTAAGAGATCTACATGCCTTCATTTTCACAGCTGTTATCTGAAAAATATGTTCACACTCTTTAAAATCCACTAGTTAGAAATCCAGGCTGTGTTTTACACTGGATACAGATGTCACCCACACTGATGAGCCTAAGAAATCACCTGGTTTTAAAACAAGCTGAAAATTAAGTTTCACACTCTATATGGTCACTTCAGTGCAAATTGTTAGCCCCAGCATTATACAAAATGTCTCTACTGACTGACTACCATACAAGTTGTTTCAGATTTCTCTAATAGTCTGACTGCTCTACTTTTGTACCCAATATGATCTGTATCAACAAAAATGTTCCAATTTTGAAGAGAGGTCAATTGATTCAAAAGATCACTTTATATGCTGTAAACATTATCTCCTCCTCTCCTTTCTTGTACCAGAAAACCCTTTCAGTTTCACTGATTGATACATCAGTATGAGCTTCTAGTACCTGTTTGAGGCAGGAAGTGCTCCTTTCTGCTTCATGTCCAGGGAGGGATCCCTGAAGTCAACCTCAAATATTTCCAAGTTGGCATTTGTACTGAAGGATGCATCCAGTTGTTGGGCAGATGTTCCTAGCAGAAGTACAAGGGCGACACAAGTGGGCATTTTTATCAAAAGCACAAGATGCAAAATGAGTAAGGCACTGAAAACCTATTCTTCATAGTCAACACAACCTTGGTGTTGTAACAGTTCAAAAGAGGACATCTGAACACCTCAGAGAAAGGAATCAACAATTACAACAAAGACTTTGAAAGAAATTAAAAGTTCTTCAAGAAATTCTAGTCTCTTACACAGATAACTTTCTTTCTTGGGATAGGTGCAACTCATGCACCCTCCTCCAAGCAACTGTGGCTTTTGATATTAAGTTCTTCTCTAAATCACAAATGTACTGACATCATGAAATCCAGCTACAATTATGACATCAAGTACTTCCGCATACTGCTTCTCAATCATGACATGTCTAAATCAGACTTTGTAAATCTTCTCTACAGCATAAGTTCTTCAACTGTAACCAACTAAACATGCCTCAACAACCCACAGACACCTAGCAGTCACAGATTGGTAGCTTCCTTCTTTCTCTTTATTCTTAGGGAAGAAAAGTTACAAGTTGATTTAACATTACCTAGTGGGACACTGCCAGGCAAACTGTCCCCCAGTTACCACAGGGATGCTTACAGCATGGAAAGCGCCCACAGGACTATTAAAAGCAGTACAAATTATGAAACTACACAGCTTCTGATGTAAAGCAAACTGAAGCCAAGACCTTTGGTTCAACCAAAACTCTGGCCTTGTTCACTGCAAATTTCCCCAATGCAAATCTTTCCCAGAGTCTGCAGTTCTTCACAAACTGATCCAGCGTGGGTCCCCTCCATGGGGTGGTCTTTCAGAACAGATTGCTCCAACCTCAGTCCCCCATAGGGTGACAAGTCCTGCCAGCAAACCTGTTCCAGCATGGAGTCCTCTCTCCATGTGGCCACAGGCCCTACCAAGAGCCTGCTCCAGCTTTCCACAGCACCCTTTGGCATGCACCTGCTGCAGCAGGGTGGATTGTAGCTGGGTATCAGTTCCACCATGGACCTCCATGGGCTGTTGGGGTGACAGGCTGCCTCACTAAGCTGCAGAGAAAGCTCTTCTCTGGCACCTGAAGCGGCTCCAGCCCATCATTCTGCATGGACCCTGGTGACTGCAGCATTGTTTCTCTCACATATTCTCACTCCTCTCTTGTGCTTCAGTTACACAGGGCATTTTTCATCCCTCGTATAAACTGTGCTATCCCAGAGGTGCTCCCACTGCCAGGCTCAGCCTCAGACAGTGCTGATCCACCTGGAAGCCACCAGGCATTGGCTCCAGTGGACACAGAGGGAGCTTCTAGCAGCTTCTTACAGAAGCCACCAGTTACCAGAGCCTTACTGTGCAAACCCAACAAAACCACTGAGCTGTCAGCTCCACACAGACAAACTTGCCTGCTGCCAACTCAGTCAATGGGCTCACTTTTTGCTTCAGAAAATAAAATTACAATAAGAATAGTGATTAATTAATAAAATCAACAAGATAAAATTTAAAGTTTTTCAAAAGTACTGGAAATGGAATGTTAACCAAAACAGGCAATTTTAGGGAGAAGAGGTTTACAGTATTTGATTGTCAAGCTACATGATTTTGACTAAAAGACAAGTAGAAGTGACCTTAAATGAACATTACTTGTATTAACTTTTATTCCCCCACAGGCACAGGAAATGTGCAATCCAGAATAGCAAGAAGTGTTGGAGTCCATACAGTCCTAATTATAAATAAAAAAATCCTGTATTCAACCTTTGAAAAATCACTCACGTTTAAAATGTCAAAGTTGGGCATAGAAGTAATTCTCTACCAGTTACCTTAAAAAAACATAAAAGTAATGGTTTTGGTATATTGCTTGTAAGTTTTCCAGAGACTACCAAGATGGAAAGTGTTGACTAAAACCCATACAACTCTACATAAATTTTTTCTGTGATTCATACTCAAATAGTCACAAATTATGAAGAACCTCACCTGTTGCTAGGTAAATAGGGTGGTTGTTTGCCGGACTCCATGCCTGCACAGCTGTTCGCTCAATTTCTTTCAGCTTCATTTTCCAGACTGTGAAAGAAATTTCACAAAGAGTTTAGAACAGACACATACAGTTGACCTGAAAATATTCACATCAGAAACATGATGAGAACACATTGCTCTCAAAAGAGTGAAGTTAATTTCCACTTCCTGAGGCAGCAAATACAGTTTTACTAGAATGAATCAGGATATTTAAGAATTCATTAACACTCCACCCCCCAATCCCACTGTCTGACCCCACATTTTCTTTCATATATAGCTCTCTTTTTCATACGTCCCAATTACAGGAGAGTTTCAGAAAAAATAAAGAAAGGGATCTAAATTAACATACTCAAGTCTTCACTGCAGGCTGGCTTAAATCAGCTATAGAAATTAATTTAAACGAACTTATTTTGATCTAGCACTAGATGCTCTTTGCAAACAAGCGAATGTCAGTATATACATAAGCAAAAAGAGAGCAGAAGGAATCTCAGGGCAGGCTAAATTCCAAGCAGAAAAGTGACGTGGCAGCAGAAAACAAAGTGCAATGCTATTGTATGCCAATTCAGTTAATGTACTTTGTTCTTGCTCCTCTGAAAAATGAAAGGAAAAAAAAATCATTTGACTTTGTCTTTGAGCCAGAAAATGGCAGAGGGTGAGAAGAAGTAATCCACAAGTCACTACTACTGGATTTCAATCTCAGCACTCACAGCAACTCTTTATTTACTCAGGATAGATCGAGTAACACCTGTAAGATGGGAACAAAACTTCGCCATGCCTCTGGAGAGAGATTAGTTTGATTGAAAATCAAATATCAACAGTAGGCAGCTGTTCTTATTAAGGAGAAAGTACCCAGTGCTCACTCCTGACCACAAACAGGAATTCTAAACGTCATAAATGCTGTGTGGATATTCATAGGCTAGCGGGGTCACTCTCATGAGCAGTGCCTAAACTTTTCGAGCTTGGCTGCCCTGCAGTCTTTTAACTCTAGTTAAACAGAACTGTATGCTCAGATGATATTATGCTGAATAAAGTAAAACTGTCACAGGCAGTACAGCAAAACCCTCTGCATCTTGTCAGTTTGCTGTGATTAACCTCTCCTGGTTACTTGACACTGTTTGTGTAAACCACAACCTGCATCATGTGGCCCTCTGTTCAGATGCAGGGCTTATAACAAACTGTGGCCTCCTGAGTCCACACAAGGGAAAGTTTGGTCAGCATTACTTCTTGGGCTTGGACCTCCCAGCTAATAATTCTACACCTTTTTTAGGGTTTCTTCTGCCTCAGCAGTCAGAAGTTAAGGCCATCCCCTCTCTCTCTCCCCCATGCACTATTAGGATATGCTGATTGACTAGAATCTATTTAATGCTTTTTAGCATTAGTCTGCAGCTATATCTCCCGAAGCTCAAACTGCCAACTGCTATTCCCACATTAAGCTTATCACAACTTAGTTAAGGCCCAAAAGAATCTGAGCAGAACTCCTGTACAATTTTAAAAAGTGCAACTATTTCTTCATGCCCCCTTCAAATGCAGGTGGAAAGGTTGTCTCCTCATCACCATAACAAATCTCTAAAGCTCACTTTCCAATCTTCCAGTACATACTTTGTGGGGTACCCATTGAGGGTCCAACACACTCTCAAGATGTTCTAGCACCTACTCATGCCTCACATACTGCTTCAGAAACCCTGTCCAGGTCTTCTCCCTTCACTGGCAGAGGGGAGTGAAAATTTCCCCAGAAGTCAGGTGAATCTTCTAGCAACAGTCCATTCCACAATGCTCTAGCGGGTTCCACCACCGTGGGAAGCAGAACAGCTGGTATGTTCCTTACAAGTCCTTTTCTTGCCTCTTCCCCCTCCAGTTACAATCTATCAGTTGTAGGAGCTGGCTGTACACTCAGGCCTCACTGCTCCTTGGCTCTTGGGCGGGCAACTTCCCTGTGAACAACGGCCCCAAGAGACCTCTTCCTTACAGGAAATTAAATGGTAAGGAATCAGTGCAACTATCACAAACTCAGTTGGGTAAATGTACAAGCTCCCCCTCCTCACCTCTGTGCTGGACTGACTGCATGGCTGAAATAATTTACATTTAATGCGCAAATAAAGATAAGCTGCAAAACCTGTGTGGAACAGTATTGATCAATTGTTTGTCTTTTCTTGTCAATAGAGCATTTTACATAAGAAAGTCAATTACTGCATCATTACTGTTCTCTTTTCACAAACTTAAGTCAGGGCAGAATGTGAAATGTCTTGGTCATGGTAACCCACCCAAATGGAGGAAAGCAAACAACACTCCATTTCGAGTGGCTCAATGTCAACAGAACAGCTGTAGAGGCATTGAACAGGTTCACTGTGTCCCTGGCCCTAAAGGCAAACCAGCAGTGGTCCCAACCGACTTGAGAAGGCCACAGAGGGTGCATAAGCTAAAAGATCACAGTACCACACTATCTCTTAAGAATGTCCAAGCAGTTCAGCTCCACTGCAGCCAAGGATCTGCAGAGATACAGCAGCACCTCCTCCTCAAGGCAGTGAGCTCTGAGTTTGAAAGGGGAAAAATAAGAAACCTGATTTCAGCCTTAGAGAAGTGATCCTTCTGTACACTATGTATATCTGTATCCAGGAGAGGATTCACAGTCCTTAAAGCAAAAAGTCCTAGTTTAGCAAACTCTTCTGGCTGCCTTAGAAAAATTTGCAAGTACTGAACTCTTCCACAATAGAATTTTTAGGGAGAGGTTGCCATCTGCTGTCAATCCCTCAAAATAGCAGCCAAGACTTCAAAGAAAGCTCATGCTTTTCTCAGGACTTCTAATTAATTAATCATGACAATTCCTCACCTTTCTTCTACAGACATCCATCCGATTACAGATCTGATATATTAATGAATCTCAGCCCCAAAGGGAGTGGACAGAAGCATCAATTCCCCACAGCTCTCCCCAGACATGGCTTCCTATACTGACCTTAAAAGGTAATGATGCCTGCAAAGGAAAACCTGATAGGTCAGAGCACACCTCACCACTGAGGAGAGCATGCAGCTAAACAGTGAAAATTCCCAAATTACATTAGACCATGCAAATAATGCTGTCAGAGACAAAAATTCCTCACCTTTTCTAACCTTAATAATTACAGCTTCACAGTATGTTATAATAAGACCATGGTTATTGTATCAGCTAATTGACCCTCAAAGCTGTCATAATAATTATCCCAGACAGCACTCCAGTGAGGCCTTCCCTCTCTTGCACCACCCAAATACTGTCAATCAGAAATCCCCTCCCACTGAATTTCTCAGTCCTCCTCCTGCAACTGGATACCCAAACATTCCCCTCTGAACAGTTCCTACTGATACTGGACATCCAGCACTGCACACAAAGGACCTGACAGGCTGACCTCCCCACACTTAGCTAAAAGTGAAACTTGGGCAGAACAAAAAAGATTTGTCCAAGGTCACCCGGGTGACAAGCAGACACCCAAAGACCTGAAAAACATCCCCTAGCTATGACACAATGGTTAAGACACAAACTGTCCCTACAGTTTGCACATCCCAGCGTTGATCTCTGTGCTGCCCCATCCATTTGCTCTGTTCTGACACCCTCCTTCCGCAGCTCCCCAACACCCCATAGCCAGGCTGTTCTCGTATGTGCTTATTATAAACCCCGATTAGAGCAGGCAGAGAGACACTCAGCTAATCTCGGCTAATCACTGGTGTGTGCAAGGTGGGGTTGTTGCAGGGCAGGGCTCAGCACATTCCTCCATGACAGCTCCAGTGGTATATAAGAAACTTCTTGTGCTCTGCGCAGTTTCAGAAGCTGTTGCCCATCGCACAGCGCTGCTCAGATGGCAGTGCACACACACACACGTCTCAAGTGTGCTTGTCTGCACAACAGCATTACCCCGTGGGATGGTGAGAAAGAGCAAGGGTCCAGGAGGGAAGCATTGACCTCGGACACCGGGTGTCAGGCGGGGCTCTGGGCTACGACAGAGGCCTCTCCGCGGCCCAGGTCACACAGCGGAGATCCCCCGGCAGCTCCCCGCCCGCCGCCAGCCCGCCGGCCGAGCACAGACGGGAGAGCGGGCCCGCAGCTCCCGGGGCAAGGACGGGGCCGCGGGACCTGGGAGCGGAGTCCCGACAGCGAGACGGGCAGGGCAGCACCGCAGCGCTGGGCTGGGGGCCAGGGCGGGGCCAGCCCCGGGCCCTGCCCCGGCTCGGTGTCCGAGGGGCGCGGCGGGGCCGGGCCGGGCCGGGTCTGGGGGCGGGCTGCCCTTACCGGCTGGCTGCCGTGCCTCCCGCGCCGCTCGCTCCCGCAGCCCGGCGCTCCGACGGTGGCCGCGGGGAGCCCGGAGCGCCGCCCGCCCGCCGCGCTGCGCCTGCGCGGCCCGGCCCCGGAACCCCGCCCCGCCGCCCGGCCCGGCCAGCCTCACCCTCTGGGATAGCTGAACCGGCTCCGGCCCTCGGCTGCGGAGCCCGGCCCTGCTCCGCCGCCCGGCCAGCCTCACCCTCTGGGATAGCTGAACCGGCTCCGGCCCTCGGCTGCGGAGCCCGGCCCTGCTCCGCCGCCCGGCCAGCCTCACCCTCTGGGATAGCTGAACCGGCTCCGGCCCTCGGCTGCGGAGCCCGGCCCTGCTCCGCCGCCCGGCCAGCCTCACCCTCTGGGATAGCTGAACCGGCTCCGGCCCTCGGCTGCGGAGCCCGGCCCTGCTCCGCCGCCCGGCCAGCCTCACCCTCTGGGATAGCTGAACCGGCTCCGGCCCTGGGCCCCGGAACCCGGCCCTGCTCCGCCGCCCGGCCCGGCCCGGCCCGGCCCCGCGCTCCCGGCCGGCCTCACCCTCTGAGATCCCTGAACCGGCTCCGTCCGTTGCCCCCGGATGGCTCACGCCGGAGGCCAAGGACACCACTGCAGGAGCCGGGTTCAGCTGCGGCTGCCATGACCCCCCTCAGAACTTTGCCTTAGCTACAAAATTAATGCATCCTGAGGGCGTGCAGAAGGGAAATGAATGCATTTTTCTAAAAGTATTTTAATTTCCAGGAAAAAATATGCAGAAGGACCCAGGCCTTCTTCCCTTTCATCTCTCCTGCTTTAAGAAAAAATTTGCCTACATTACAAACGCCATTTTTTAGGATTTCTGAGCCATATCTGCCCAACCCATTATGCTTTCCCCATGATGAAAACCAGTACTCAGCTACCATTCATACCTGGGGTTGGAAGTCCTCAGAGCAGGCAGCAGCAAACAGCACTGAACGCTGCACAATGAGCGGATGGGCCTAGCCTGGCCTCAGTGCAAGTGCTACACTATCACATACACCAAGGCAGGGCTCCTATTACTGCTCTGATCACCTTCATTTCACCTGAAAACTCTTAGAGTGAGGCTCTGTGCCTCACCAGTGCTTCCTACTGGTTGTGCAAATTTCACTTGAGAGGGCATCTAGACCTAGAAGAGATCAAAGTCAACTCCCAGTAAGGGCAGACACAGCACAAGACACCCAAAGGCTGGCACTGTTTCTTCCTGTCATTTTACAGTATATAGTGACACTCCAACTCCCAGCAGGGAATGCCAAATGCCTTGGTTACATGCAGTATTTCCTACATAAACAGGCACAGGTGAGGAGTGTTTGTGCACAAAATACATAAATGACCAGCAGTCCTAGGTCTGCACTCATAACTTGGCCCCACAGATAATATCCCATTTAGAAAAATGGCAAAGGTCACTTCATTTCATTAGATATAATTCAGCCTTCTCAAACCAACAGAAGACAACTAGCACAGTAGGTGTCATTGTTATATTTCACTGCAGTTAGCAGCTGAACATTGAAGAACAAGTGTTAACATATGCCAGTGAAAACTAGAGAAGATTTCTTCCCCAGCAGAACTGACAGAAATGGAGCACTTGAACAACTTTCAGATTTCATAGTGTATCACCGGTGGTGGCTTTTTATTGGGGTCTCCTCCTTTCTCCAGATACAGGTCATTGAAGGGATACTGCTTCGGCCCCTACAAAGAGAGACAAAGAGTGACAAATTCACCACATTCATACAGCAAATTAAGGGGAAAGAGTAAAATGTCTCATCCCATCCCACCCCACCCAAATGAAGGCTTGTAATTTATGACCTAGATTTCTATTTCTTAAGTGTTTCAACTAGAATATCAGAGTATGAGAAGAATAAATTCAGTAATAGTGGGTTCCTTGCACAAATTGTTTGTTGAACAGAAACATCAAGATGGTCTTGCTTTTAATCTTAATCAACAGTTTATCTCACAGCAGGTGGATAATATATTGCAAAAGCTTCTCATGTCATCAGACACATTTTTCAAGAGCACATTTCCCAAATGATACAACTCATGAGATATAATTAACAACACAAGACAAGAGAAGAGTTAAAGTATCTCACTTGATTAAATGCACACTCAGGGAAGGACATAGTTCAAATTAGTTCCCCGTGAGCAGGGAGTGCTCACTATGAAGCTGAGCCAGAGCAGCCAGCTGATCTGTGAGCTGAGCCAGCCCAGTCAAGAGAAGGCTACATGAGGCCACAGGACATCCCTTGGCCCATCCACTGCCAGTAGCAGTTTTGCATTCACACCCATCATCATCTTCAGTAATACCATTCTCATGGGCATTGGCAATAACAATACACCTACTTTTCCTCCCTTTACCCTCAGGTTTCACTCACCACAGGCATGTAGGATGGATAGATCGCTCCAAGAACAAACATGACCAGCATTGTGCCCAGAAAGAGGAAGAAATGTTTGCTCATGGTGTGCCAGGGAACGACAGTGGGGGATGTATCAGCCCGGTTCCGAGTGTACATGTCAAAGTGCCAGTGCATCTAAAGAACAAAGGAAAACAATTGCACATTTACCAACAGTGGTCAAGCTGCTTTTCTCAAGGGAAGAGGCATATTACAGCATTCACAAAACTGCCAGAAGCTGTTTCATCTCCACCTTAAATGCAGAGATAAAGCCACAGAGGAGGTACATGTTTACCTACAGTCACAACACATTGTTGCTTACAGTAAAACTCAAAAGACTCTACATTTCATTCTATGCTTATACCACACAATATGCTTAAATATAAGACAGCAGTAGTTTTTATTTCTATGCATAATCATTCCACCTCAGCTTTGCTCCCCAGGCCCATTGGAAAGGCATGGTATAAATTGGAACCCTCATTGATGGAAGTCACATACCCAAACAGAAGTAGTGCTATTTCAAACAAAGAAGCAACTAGCTGGTTTCTCAAAAGCAGGAGAGGACCTGCAGCTGTTACTCCAGGACAAGAGCAAGGCTGGTAGCAAGCTAATGCGTGAAGTATAAATAGGGAAGTCTCAAGCATGTTCTGCACATAGACTCCTTTCACATTAACAAATGCAGAGAACTCATTAATTTGCAGCTCAAGTACTGCTTCCAGATTCCCAGCTGTAGTTCTCCCAGAGCCATATCCTGTCAAACCCAGAGCCAGAATGAGCAGAAATCAAAGCTGCCAAACAGAGGCATCTGCTGACACCTGGAATACACCAGTATAGTACTCTACACTCCTGACTGCCAACACCACGTGCAAGGGCTTGTACACTAGCCTTCCTGCAGCAAGCACTACAACACAGAATCTACATGGGGTTTTTTTTCAACATCTGCTTTTATAGTCATTACAACATGCACTTTGCTGTGGTACACGTTAAAATGCTCTAACATGGTTTTACTATGATATATTAAGCACACATACTTAGATGAACTCTTGCTTTTAGTAAAGAGACCATTAGTCAATTACCAACCTCAATAATTGCAGTCATTCACAAAAAGTCCATGCACTAAGAAAAGAACTATTCCTTTCAGGAATTTGAGGAGCATAGATTTTCAAGTTAACATAGATGACCTACCCACATTTATCTTAAGGACATGTTGCAAACTTCCTTTAGAGATAAATCCTTATTTCTAGTCTACCTCAAAAAAGCCCTAAAGTAACAAAGCAACAGTAGCTACTTCCATTGCACTAAAAGGACTTTATTCAAATGGTGGCTTCTCTGCTAAACAATTCTGAACCAGGCTCTCGTACTGAGTCTGAGCAAATGAAACTACTCCTGAAGGGAAAGTTAAGTTTCTAAAGTCTCCCTTCTTGTATGTAATTAGTTAACTGTCCTCAACACTTTGACAGTAGTTTGACAGATGGCCATAGCTTAACTTTGCTTTGAACTGACTGTCCCTGCTTGCACAGGATACACACACCTACACTGGTGATGAAATTACACAAAGGATTCAACAGAAAGCACTAATAAGAGGTGCATATTAGAATTTAGTAACAGGACCACTGGTGAGTAACTTGAGAAGTGGGACTGGTGTTCCTACCGGCTCTCCCCAGTTATGCCTCATGTCTGGCTGGTCCCACTGGTACCAGGGGTCTCTCTCGTATTGAGACTTGTCAGGGAGCATGGGATAGTCACCATACCTATGAGAAACATACAAAAGACCAAACGTAAAGAAACCTGTACTCAGATATAATTTGTAGGAGACAGTATAAGACAGGCCTAAAGAAACAGACCTAAATACTTCTTTGCTTTTATAGCTTTTATGCATATACATTTTTGAAATGCATTAAAACAACTAGCACAACAATAATTACCTTGATACCAGTCACTGTAGCAAATGGCATTACCCAAACTGGCCTTATTGGGCTCTACTAGAGGAAAGAAAACACAAGCTTAACTAAAATATGGAACCCTAGTTATCTTGGCACATGTCAAAGTATTCCCCAACATTTACACATCTCCTGAAACCTTTATTATAGACGTGGCATTCCATTTAGCCTTGAAGTTTCTCTCATGAAATCTCTCGTTTTTTATTCACACAGGCCTCTAACCCATTCCATTCCTTCCTATTTTAAAGTACTGAAGTGTCTTCACAGCTGCAAGCTCACAGTACAGCGAAGCCAGGCATTCACCAGGGACTACGAGCCTACAGCACCTCCCCACACAGCCAGGAGCTGCTGGGCCCGGCCCGCTCCCGGCTGCGGAACCACGCTCACCCGAAACCGTCGTCGGGGTAGGGCTGATAGTCCTCCACCCGCATGTTGTACTTCTTGGCAGCGGCTGCCCGCTCCTCCGGAGTCCGCGGGTACGGCCCGGGCATCATGTCCATGGACATCTCCGAGGCTGCGGGACAGCAACGCGGCAGAGTGAGCGCGGGCCCCGCCGGCGGCCACAGCCAGCCCGGGGAGGTCGCGCCGTCCTCCCGCCCCGACCCCGCAACCACCGGCCCGCCGCGCCATTCACCCCGGCCCCACTGCTGAGCCCTCGCTCCAGCCCCCGCCTCCCCGCTCACCCGCCCGCGCCCCCGAAGGTGCCGCCACAGCGGCCCGGGCCGCCCTGAGCCCGGCGGCCGCCCGGGGCCAGAGGACACCGCGGAGAGCGCCCGCCGCCATCGCCCCCAGCGCGCAGGCGCGGCAGCCGGAGGGGCGGGGCAGCTCCTCTGGGGGCGGGGCCCGAGAGGGGCGGGGCCGCCCGGGGCTGCCGCTGCTGCCCGCAGCGCCCCCGCCGGGGCGGGGATTAATCGCCGCGGGTGCTGTAATAGCGACTCGGGGTTAATGGACGGAAAAGGCATCGGTGCGATATTCTGCTCTGTATGACATCGTCTGAAGCGGGGCAGTGGGAATTTATGGCAGGAGCTGCCTTCCAGACGCGGGGAGCCTCCTGCGGAGCAGCCGGATCGATGCTCAATCGGATCGATGCCGAGCCCGGCGGTGTTATGCAAATAGCCTTCTTTGTATCAGTATCAATATTATTAAAGTCAATACCCAAATGTAATCGTCTTATCTCCATGGAGCCGGGGAAGGTGGACAGCAGAAATGGCATGTTAATTTAGCAATATAATTTTTCAAATGTAAGCAATGAATTGTTGTAAATAAAATCAATATGAGCATTAAAGGATTTTGCAGTTTACTTCATTATGTAAACTCTGTGGTAGTTGAACTCATTTTCCTTCAGTTATTCACATCAGCCATAATGGGTAATGTCTCTATAACGATTTACATTATAAACCTCTGCAGCTCAAAAACTATCACAGACAATTTGTCATTAGAGCTATTCCTTCTAATAACAACATTAATTTGGAACCTAATAATTGAAAGAAGATAGTGGTAAACCACAAATATGTATCTGAGATACAGCATGCCTGAGATAGGGGCTTTGTTGCAGATACAGAACAGGATCCTTCCACGTATCCCAAAGAAAGGCCTATTGATGTAATTTTAGGGATGGTATCTTAATTCAGCCAACTCCCTTACAAACGAGTATGCAGTGAAGTTACTCAGTTATCTAATAAGGTTATTAACTCAGAGCCCAGCCTTCCAGTGCAGAGGCTGCTGCTGTTTTCCATGGAGCAGCATTTGGTGCCTGTCCCAGCTCAGCCCACAGCGCTGTGGGGACAGCAGAGTGGGGACAGCACTGGAAGTGGGGACCTGGCTTCCCACTGACTTGGGCTCAGGCCTCACTGCAGGCTTGGCTTGTCATCAGCTACTTATTACATCAGCTCCTCACCGCTGCATATTTATCTTCTAAACTATGTCTGAGTTTTCCACAGCTGTGTTTCAAGTTTCCTAAGCACCCAAATATATCTGCAAATACACCATAAAAAATTGTTAACCGGTACAGCAGAAATGCTGTAGATTTAAAAAATGAGAAGGCATTCATTTTCCTAGAAACCAAGTATATTAATAAATTTTGGAAGGTCAAAGGGAAATTGCATTATTCTCATGAGGGCAAAGTTCTGTGCAAGCAGAACAAATCCCAGCTACTGTAAGATGAAAACCACTACATGCCAGAGACCAAAATTTTCTCCAGAGCTGACACCTAATCTGGCATACATTCTTGGGAAATAGCGATCATCATTCTCTCTGTTTGCAGATCAAAAGCCAAATGTAGACTTTGTCTCACATAATAAACATACAATAAGGAAATAAATCAACAGCTCCAGCTTCAGTCACACTTCATGAAATCCTGCTGAAATGATGTAGCTGCCAGCACAGGCTGGGTGTTAGTTACACCAGGCAGTGCTACTTTTTTTTTTTTTTTTTTTTTGTAGCAAGCGTTAATTACCCTGCCCGTTTCCAGGCGCAGTGCGTTCATTTCGCGCGGGCAGAGTGGGGCAGCGCTGTTTCCCTCAGGGCAGTGGAAATGCCGAGCCGCAGCTCCGCCGCCTTTGAGGGGAAGATCTGCCGGCTGAACGCAGGCGGGGCCCGGCGGCGAGCCTGCTGAGACGATCCGATCCGTTCTTTCTGTTTCCTGCAGCGGGTCTTCCGCTGCCTGTGCTCCCAGCTCCCAGGGCCGTCCGAGAGCCTCGGGCAGGGGCAGCGGGCGAAGGGCAGCGGAGCCCCTGCAGCCTCCGCCCGCGCGGGGGCGCTGCCGCTGCCGCCGCCGCCGCCCCGTCCCTCCGTCTCTATGGTTCTCTGCCCCCGCCTTCGCCCTCCGCTTCCGGCGTTGCCATGGGTGCGCAGCTTCCGCTTCCGGCTTCCTTGGTACGGGCTCTCCGCTGGAGGCGGCGATGGCGGCGGCCTCGTCGTCCTCCTCCTCTTCTTCTTCTTCCTCCTCTTCCTCTTCCTCCTGCTCCTCTTCGGCGGCGGCCGCAGGCTGCCGGGAGGGCCCGGCGGTGGCGGCAGGGCCGGGCTGGAGCGACTCCCAGTTCCGCCGCTACTCCTTCGAGACGCGGCCCATCCCGCGGCTCAGCCACAGCGACCCCCGCGCCGAGGAGCTCATCGAGAACGAGGTGAGGGGTGTCCGGGGCGCAGACACCTCCTCATGCCGGCCCTGTCTGTCCAGGGTGCCGCGCGGGCTCCATTTTAGCCGCTGTCCCGCTCCTCTCTGCTGTAGTTGACATTTTTCTTCGGTGCTACAGTGTTGAGTTGTGAAATTCGCAGGAAACGTTTGTTTTAAGCCCTTTGTTTTCGGGATGGAAGTTTTGGCAACGTTGTGTAAAGCTCTGGGCACATATTGATTGTTTTTTAAGTGCGAGCGACCACAGATGTAAAGCTTCCCTTGCAGTTGTGGCTCTTGTATTGGTTCTGTATCAGCTCAGTCTCATTTTGATAGGTTTGATAGCTGGGTTTTTTAAGGAAAGTCTGCAAGAAGGGAAGTTGTTTATGCACAGCTTGGCAACAGCACTGCCTTGCTTAGGTTGTTTACTACCGGTAGGTGAGGAGATAGGTGATGTCCTTTGTCATCCTTTTGTAATGGTTTGTTTTTTGCTTTTTGGTTGTTTTTTTTTTTTGCTGTAGAAGAGACGGTCAGTATTTGTATGGCTGGTTATTTTAAGTCTTCTGAGAAAAGAGATGAGTTTTGTTTCTGAATTCAGAGGGATCTTTTTGCTGGCATTTACCCCTGCACAGTTGGGTAGCTGGAAGTGACCAGCCAGAATCTACTGTGTCTCCTGGCTACGTGGCAGGACCAAGCAGGCTCAGAAGTGTTGCCAGCTGGTGTTTGTTTAACCTCACTGAGAGAGATTGGCTGAGTAGATAGTGCAGTCTGTCCCACTGCTACCAGGAGCTTACTGCAACCCCAGGCCACCACTTTCTTAAACCTTCCTATTGTGTCTGGCTTGGTTTTCTCCCCAGAACAAGGTGTGTGATTACTTCAAATGCCTTTTCCAATTCCCCATTTTGAAAGGGAGTTTTTGTGGGTGCAGTAATAAATGTGTTCCTTCTTAAGTTCAAGAGGTCTTTGAATCAATGAACTTCCTGTTTCTCTCCAGGAGCCAGTGGTGCTGACAGATACGAATCTGGTTTATCCTGCTCTGAAATGGGACCTGGACTACCTCCAGGAAAACATTGGCAATGGGGACTTCTCAGTGTATAGTGCCAGCACACACAAGTTTTTGTACTACGATGAGAAGAAAATGGCCAATTTTAAGAACTTCAAACCCAAGTCAAGTAGGGAAGAAATGAAGTTTTCTGAGTTTGTGGACAGACTCAAAGAAATACAACAAAAAGGGGGTGCTGAGAGGTAAGTGATGTGGATTGTGGAGGTTTCTCTGTTTCTTCAGACCTAAGTAGGAGCTAAGTTTCTTTTCAGTGGATGTTGATGATTAAAGTGTCTTGGACTTCTTGTTTGTTTCATTTTAATAATCCTGCTTTTCCTGCAGGGTTTCTAGTTGACAGTAGCCTTGTTACCTTGTTAGAAAAGTCATACCAAACAAACTATTCACACTGGCTGTGGGAATTTATTTATTTATTTCCTCCTCTGTGTGAGGCAGAGCTTGTGTAGAGAAAGAATTAAGCTTCACTTTTTTTTGGCAGACTGTATTGGTAGGGAAGCTTGTTGTCTCATGAAAAGGTACTGGCTATGGCATTCAGGCTTTCCCACAGAATCCCAGGGCAGCTCTTTGGGAAATACAAGGCTGGGTTGTGCACGTGCTGTGTACTGGTGGTGATGGCCTGTGCCACTAACAGAGCTGTAAGTTACTGAGAGGAGCTTCAAGTGGACATGGAATATAACTGTCAGCAGCTGTACTCAAACCCCTAGTGTTTTCAGTCACAGCCCTCTAAAAGAACTTACAGATGCTTAATTTTGTCTTAATTGCAAGCAACACTGTACCCATGCCCATTTGTCATCTGTGGCTTTTTCCAAGAGAGAAGGCAGTCTTTGCTCTTAAAAATGCATTTTCTTCCAACATTGCAGACAGCAGTCTGTAATGATTGTTGCTTGATTCCTCTGATCCTCTATGTCTAAATATAAACATAGCTTTAAGTAACCTGATACTGCAATGTACAGGCTCTCCTGAGCCCTCTTCTCTCATGCAGTTCTGCTAGGGGAGGTAACTGATATTGTGGGTGAAATAGAGGGGCAGCATTCATCTAGGGATTAGACGTGAACATATTTATTAATGGCCAGTCTGTTTAGAGTTTCTCTTCTTGCCCTGTGAGAGGGTTGCTTTTCCTTAAAATTGTTTTTCCCTTGTAATTGTTTAAGTTGAACTGAGATCTGTTGTCTTCCGTACTGGGAAATCTTACAGCAGAGTTTGGGGACTTTTGAAATTATTTCCTTCCACAGGTGGTCAAGCTGTGTACTGATAAAACAGAATCTCTGGGAACTACTTCTCTGTTTCTGAAGAGACAGAGTGTGTCTGTGTTCATGACAAAGCTTAATACTTGATTTCTGCTTTCTCTCTTGGACAATTCAGGCTATATCTACAGCAAACACTGAATGACACAGTTGGAAGGAAGATTGTGGTGGATTTCCTTGGCTTCAACTGGAACTGGATTAATAAGCAGCAAGGGAAACGTGGCTGGGGTCAACTGACTTCTAACTTGCTTCTTATTGGCATGGAAGGTAAATAGGTTCCTCAGATTGGAGGAGAAAGGGAGAAGATTGCATCAGCAGTTCTGTATTTCTGTTCTAGAAGGTCTTTCAAAAGGCTTTTCCCCTAGTTTCTGTGTGTTCCTTCAGAGAAGGTAGTTTAAAGCAGTGAGTTGGGAGGAGACTGCTGTTACACCTTGACTTGGGTTATAAAGAGGGAACAAGGAAATGAATAGTCTATATTTTGCTAGGAATGTACTGTGAATGCCTGAATATAATATGCTCATGGAAAAGCTCTGTGTGGTGCTGGTGAGACTGTGTTTCTAGTAACTGCTAATCACATCCTGGGATCTGTTTACTGCTTGCATGCTTCAGGTGCTCTAGATTCAAAAAGCTCGAAGCCTGCAGATTCAAAATGCAGAAAGGTTTGCAAGTTGAACAGTTTTGGACTTCTGGGCTTTTCTGAGTATGTCCAGTATCTGCCCAGGAGTAAATCTGATTATTTTGTGAAGTCTTTTTTCTTATTTGGACTGGTACACTATGAGGAGGAATTGTCTTTTGATTAAGACCTGATTTTTTTTTTTTTTTTTCATTAAAGGCTAGAGGACAGACTTGAAGATGGGTAAATTCAAAAAGTATCTAGATAGAATAGAATTCCAAATCTATGTAGAGGCTGACTTAGAGGCAGGTGCCTTAGAAGACAGAGGTACCACTAGGCTGTTGACAAGAAGGACATTCTTTTAGAAAGTAATCTCAATTACTGGACAAGAAATTCACACCATTCTGTGAAGTGGGAGGGCCTATAATCAATGTGGCCAACATAACCAATTATAATTGTTCAATTACACAACTTGGATGGTTTTTTCCCCCTTGCACCAAGTCATACTCAACCTACAGTAGTTCGTCTTTTCCACTTGTTTTACTAGCTGAGAGAACATAATATAAAATCAGTGGACCAACACTTCCTTGCAAGCCATATAATTGCTAAAATCCTATTAACAGGTAAACCAAATTATTAACCAAAGCATTGTCCTGAACCAGCATGTGCTGAAAAAAGGAATGTCTTTAGAGCAGCATATGATCTATTTAATGAAGTTACAGGGTTAACTATCATCTTAATTCTTGCAGACCAAGAGAGTAATATCTGAATTGGCAAAGAGCTGAAAAACAGTTGTGAGGGGTACAAAACACCCCACTGTATTTAAAGATTTGATTAAATTTAAAATCTAGTGGCAACAGTCAAGCACTGTTAATCAGACTTGAGCAGGTGCTGTTGGGAGCTCCAGTGAAAGAGATTGTTTACTTGTTTTCTTGCAAAACTTCTAGGACTTTTTTTCAAATCCAACCATTGAACTCCTTTTCTCTAGACTAATAATCTTTGACAGTCTGTTCTACAACTTGTGATTTAAATGAAGTGTTTTATGAAAAAGCTTCCCATCAACATTCAGCATCTGTTGTTCATTGAAACAAGCTGGAAATCTTAATCCTGTAGAGCATAAGTTGCTGAGTAGGGATTTAGAATGGAAATTAAGTGGAGTAGCAACTGCTCAATAAAGGCTGACTAATAGAGTGATCAGTTTGTAACATTCCTGTTGTCATTCTCCTTGTTTGGTTTCTGAATATGTGGGAGTATATTTCCCTTTATCAAGAAATATAACTTGCTTCTATGTCATACCTGTACATGAGAGTGTCTTGATTATCTTTTTGTGTAGGGAACGTGACACCAGCTCATTATGACGAGCAACAGAACTTCTTTGCTCAGATTAAGGGTTACAAGAGGTGTATCCTGTTTCCTCCTGATCAGTTCGAATGCCTCTATCCTTATCCCGTGCATCATCCGTGCGACAGACAAAGCCAGGTGAGAGTAGCAGATCTGTTCTCTACTCCATGCCAAAAGTGGGCATTTGTAAAGATGCTAGGTGGGAGGAAGCTGTACTGGAGTTAAAGCTGCAAAACACTTGCTGAGGTTTTGCAAAATATCTGTTCAGATTTGTTAAGTGATGAATGCATTGGTGGAAGGACCGGTGGTTTTCTGTTTGTGTCTGGTCCCAGCTCACAAGTGCTAGGGCTATAAAAACTTTACTGATAGCACAATAGGACTGCAGTTACTATCTTCTCTGTTCTGTTCCCTTGGTCATATACAGATTTGCTAACAGACAAATTGCAAGATTCCTTCTATATGGTACTTGGAGGGTACTGCAGGACTTCACAATGAAGTTAAGTTACAAATGGGAATATAAAAGCCATGTAGGGAAGACTAGGATGATTTGACACTGAGAGCCAATAATGAGGGCTGTGATTGCAGGAAGTTCTTCTGAGTTTCTTAATGTTTTCTTCTATTAGGTGGACTTTGACAATCCTGACTATGAGAAGTTTCCGAACTTCCGGAACGTGGTTGGCTATGAGACGGTGGTGGGTCCTGGGGATGTGCTGTACATACCTATGTACTGGTAAGAAGGATGGCAGGACTGCACTGTGATAAAAACCAGAGGTTTAAGATGTTTTCTACTTAGTGTTGCTTTGGCTTCCAAGAGTATTTTGTTTTTACTTCTGCAGCAACTGTGGTATATTCTGTGATATCTTGGGCCAATATGCTTCTAATTCCTGTCTGTTGGATAGAAATAGTGATTCTCTCTGACACCACATTAATTGTATGTGTATACACTAACACATGTGAGAAATAAATTTAAATAAGGAGAGCTTTCCAGAAGTTTTGAGGTCTTGATGCAGGAGGTTTACAGCAAGGCTTGTCTAGTACTGTCTGAAGTCATCAACCAAGGTATTTCAGTATAAGCTACAGCAATAGTTTCTTTTCTTTTTTTTATGTGATTTCCATGCAGGTGGCACCACATTGAGTCTCTCCTGAATGGGGGGATTACCATCACTGTGAACTTCTGGTACAAGGTGAGTACAAGAGCAGCTTGCATAGTTCAATCCCAGAGGATTTTTTTCAGGTAGAAATGTATTGTCAATATGAGAACTTCATGGCACCGAGTCCTTTGCTTCTGGAAGCTACTTTTTCCTCTTCAGAGTTGTGTGTGTGAAGAACTGGGTGACTGGGGGAAGGTGGAATAAGCTGCCAATACAGGAAGCATGCAAATGAGCTATTTTTGATATTTCAGGGTGCCCCAACCCCAAAGAGAATTGAGTATCCATTAAAGGCTCATCAGAAAGTGGCGATAATGAGGAACATTGAGAAGATGCTGGGAGAAGCCTTAGGAAATCCACAAGAGGTATGGAAAAGAACCATGTGGTCACTGCTGTTGAAATCATTAGGGCACAATGCAAAACTTGAGATGACAGCTCCTTGGCTCTCTAGGTGCCAGAGTGAGGGTGGGAGAAAGCAGGATTGCTCTTTTGCTGGTTCTTCCTGCAGCCTTCAGAAGGTCATTTGCTAACAAAAAGGCAAGCTCTTAAAATTATATTTCTGGAAAGGATGACTACAAACAATGAAGTAGTTGCTCTTGTATGTGGAAAAAAGGGTATTTTGACTTTGGGAACTTCCATAACAGTTGTTCCCAAACTCTCCTTAGCCTTCTGTGCAGCAATGCCCGTTATTTGCAAAAAAAATTGAACTGTTTTACCTGTTGAATCCAAGTCTCTTAAATAACAGAAATCTTCTGTTAAATCATGTGCTTCATCTTTAACATGTGTCTTGCTCATCTTGGAATGCTTTGTAACTTAACCATCTGGTATATTAAAAAAAAAAAGAAAACAAACCTGAGGAACTAAGTCTAAAAAGACTGAGGTACTAAGAGTATACCTTTCAATATCTAATCATTTGAAAGTGGAAATGTTTTCATGGTCTGTAATCCTTACCACTGTGCAGAAACTCCTCTTTAGCCTCTTTCCCTGAGATTATTTTACTGTCATAGCATTCTGAGCTTCCCTCTGTGATAAGGCCGTGCTGAGATGTGGGAGTGGTCTTGGCTGAAAAAAAAAAAACCTTAGCAAAATCATCAGTCATAGCCCCCCTTTTTACTGACCCCAGGGATCAGAGAGAATTCAGTGAGTGAGAATGTTCCTTCTCTTCCCTGAAAAATGCAACCTGTGATGACTATTGACTCCCTTTAATAGCATCTCAGATGTTGGATAGGAAGTGAAAATATTTCAGGCATGTTTCCACTCTGGATCGTGTGTTTTGGTGTCACCTGAAGTCAGGTGTTGACAGAGGACCCTGCAGTTTTGGTAGGGTGTTTTAAGAGTGTGTTCGTGGGTACCCCAGTGTTTTTCTAGGAAATTCTTTGAAAGTGACTAGGTGTATCTTGGGCTCTGTGATGCAGAGGAAGCAGGCTCTGCACTGCCATTTCTGTGTAACTGTCCTGGCTAATGACCTGTTTTTGCTTTGAACAGGTGGGTCCCTTGTTGAATATGATGATTAAGGGCCGGTATGACTAATGCCTGGTGCCCCTGGTGGATGTTGGAGCTGCTTTGTTCACAAGCAATGGAAGATACTGAGCGCTAGTATTGCACGCAGCACTTAACAGACTGATGGGTTTCCTGGCCTATCCTGGCCCCACTACAGTAAAGGGGCTACTGGAACTGCAAAACCATTAGTACCCTATTCATCCTCCACTCTCATCTAACTGAACCTCCCAAGAAAGAGTCTGCACTTATTGGAAGCTGGATTCATGCTCACTAACTTGTTTATTTTCTTCCCTCTGCCCTGTTTGCCACAACAAGGAGCATGGCTTCTGGCACTTGGATGTGTAACTTCAGGATTTTCAGGCATATGAAGAAGAGCTTGGAGGATAACCAGGAGCAATATTGTTTCCTCAGCCACATGGGGTTTGGACCTCCTGGCTGGGTTTGTTTGTTGGTGCTGGCAGTGGATATAAGGTGGGAAATAGGTTTCACAGTCCTCTGTTGTTAGAGGACCTGTCCCTGCTCAACTCTGGAACCTTTTTGTACTAATGGAAATGAACATGTGAGATGGCCTCTGTGTGTTGAGCAACTGGACAAATGATTCAGTTACTTCAACCTAAGACACCTACACTTTGGATGTAGTACAGGGTAGAGGTCAGAACCAAGTTATCTTGCATGTGAGCACCAAATCCTATGCTCTTCAAATAACATCTGTCTTGTATGAGTCTAGATAAATCTCCTTTCTGACAGCTTTTTCTGGGGAGTGAAGGTTTTTCTCCTGCTCTTCTGAAGCTGCAGTATGGTTAAAAGGGGATGTAGCATTATGAAGGGAGATGCATAAATGCCAGGGCACTCTCCAAGTCTTGAATGATTAAGCCACATTTTAAAATTAAATTTCCAAGAGATGCTGAGCTCAGCTGTCAAAAAGCAGTGTCAGATAGGTACAGAGCCTCACTTCTCCCCACCAGGGATGCTGGCTTCTCAGACCAACACAGGAAAGTGCCCTTTTTACTGAAACTGCAAGAACTCAAGTGTGTGTGGCTGCGCACAGGTGCGCATATTTGTGTGATTTTTGTGTGGCTCCTGTCCATCAGTTAAATCCATGCCAGTGTGTGGTTCTCTTCCTTGTACAGTCACGTGAAAGAGTTCAGGGCTTTTTGTTTAAATGTGATTAAGTTTATCTTGATCTTTTTTGTGTTCTGGGACTTGATATGGCAGACTGGGAAGTGACAAGACCAGAGCACAGGAACCAGATAAGCCTCTGTTTGAGTCCTCAGTAATCACTCTGTAAAATCACTTTGCTTTCCTCCTTCTCCTCTTCCATGCAGAAGCCTTAGGCTCTTGTGGAAGCTGGCTTTTTTATTCCCTGAGGTGTGCTGCACTGCTGTCCCTAGTTTGGGGGTGGTGCAAAGGTCTTGTATTTTTTATGCGGTTGTGGTGGGGTCCCAAGAGCTAGAGGTAGGAGAAGCTATTTCATAGCCCACATGTCTCATCCCAGAAAGTGTAGAATTTGTTTTGTTGAGACTTCCCAGTGTTTTCCCTATTGTGCTGGGCTTGTTCTGATGTGGGTTCTGATAAAAGTGTAACAGGCTACTTGAGAAAGGCTCCATCTTTGGTCTCAGGTCCCATCTTTTCCTGGGACAGCTCATGCACCATTTACAGTGGGCTTGTCTTTCACAAAAGTGAAAGGCTTCTCATACAGGAGGTCCTGAGGCAAGTTTTCTGGCTACTTTACTGGTCAGAATAAATGAAGTTTAATTGGCAGCTACAGGGTCCTTGTTCAAGAAAGTGTCACTGAGTAGTCTGACTGCCATGTTGCAGACTCTCCAGACCTGTGGTTAGATCCAGACGAAGGTCACTCAGCTGGATGCTTATCAATGTTCTCAACCTTCGGACAACTGGGGAAGAAGCTTCTTTCTGGCCAAAAGCAAGACCTTCCCAGGAATCTTGGGCACATGCCCTTTGTTGAAAGATGCTCAAATTGAATCCCATTTCTGTGCTATTTATTCAGCACATGGTAGTATTCAGTACTGCCTGTTAAACACCATCAACTCTTGAAGCTCAGGGTGGGAGTTCATATCCCATGTGGAGAGAGAATGGTACTTACAGAATTTTTAGGATCCTTTTTTTTTTTCCTTTTATTTGCCAAAGGTCTAACTTTTAAAGTGTCTGAACAGGTTTTGCTGCACTTGATTTTGTGAAAGCTCATTTACAATGCACTGATGGACTGACTCCCCTCCCCTTCCCTTTTCACCTTGTGCTTTCAATGCCCCTTGCCATGGTATTGGGAAGCTGTGTGTTCTCTGCTAGGGGTGTGTGTGCAGGGGGTGGGGTGTGACAAACACATGGTACCTTCTGAAGTGTAGTTCTTAAATACAACCAATGTTGAACAACAGAATGGTGTGGCTTTTATTTTGTGAGTGACTGTGTAGAAGAGCTCTAGAAGGATATGTGCATATAAAGCTAACTTTCAGTCTGACAACTCCACTTGTGTTCCTTGCTGCTGAAGACTAGGTCTCTAGAACAGCCTTCAAAACAGCAATACCAATTGCATTATTATGTGCCTTCACAACTTTCTCCATTCTACTTCCATAAGCCTAAAAGGAAAGCTGGAAGTAAGATAGTGTCCTTGTACCCTGTCAATAAGAAGTGTTAGTGGGAAGGGAAAAATTCCCCTCCTTGCTGACCTGAATGGTGTCACCATACTCTGGTCACTGACTGGATGTCAGAGCAAACTACACAAGCAGGCCTAATGAACTTGATTAATTGTCATGGAGATTTTGGGGGGAAGCTTCCTGTGTGTGCCTGTGCTATATGTTAGCAGCCTTGGGAGATGGAGTCCTCTCCACCTAGTAAACATAAGTTATTTTATGGTCATATTAATTCTACAGCAATCTTGAAATCTAACCATTGGTGAAATGTTGAATGAATGTTGAACAAATTCTGAACAAATGGCTAAGAGGCAGTAAAACAGGGAAGAGTTGAATAGTTGGTGAGGGATGTTGGGGTGGTGGGAGAGAGAGATGCCTCAGCCTGAGCTACCCCAAGTAGCCTCACACCCTTCTCTCCTCACAACCGTAGGGGACAGGGTGAATGTGAAGGGAGTAGGAAAGCCAAGTGCAGGAAGTCTGACTGCAGGTGCTCAGCCTTCCCTGCTGTCCCTGCTGGGATCATCTCTGAATACCCTTGCTTCTGTTCCACTGAATTTTGTGATCTGCTACGACCTGTCTGATCCTTTCTGCTCTGCACTTGGCTCTTGGATAATGTACAGGTGGCATCACAAAGCTTAGAAATGTTTAGGCTGTGCAAAAAGCAGAGGAAACTGAGGGATGAGAACTGTGTTTGAAAATTAGGTCAGAGGCCAAGATTTTTCACTTGTACTTTTTTTCTTGTTTTCTTTTATTAACTTAGATCTCTTAAGACCTTTCTTTCTTTTTTTTCCTCCTCATTTCCCTCTTCCTTAAAAAATGGGATTCTTCTGAGGAGAAGTCTTAATCCTTGTAAATCATAGGTGCAGGATCTTCCCCGTGTAAAGAGAAGTGCGTGGGTTTTTGAACTGATCTGATCCCCTTGTTCACCCTCTTGTTGATCAGGGTCATGCTCAGCTTAGGGAAATTTAGAGTGATAAATCAGGTCCAAGGCCAAGCCAAGAGGTGAGGATCAGGCCTGGGTTGAGGAGGTATCAGACACAGCTGCAGTGCAGGGGCAGTGTAACTCAGCTGGGGGGCAAGGGTCACCCTTGGCATCAAAGCAGCTCTTAAGAGAGGGGCAGGCCTGGGCAGAGAATTCTTTTGTTTACAAGGGCTCATATCAATGACCTTGAACACAGCCAACTGTGCTTTAAAGCCCTAGCATGGGGTTAGTGCTCTCAGGGTCTCAGCAATCTCCTGGCAGGCCTTTGTTAATGCATGGTCTCAGCCCTGGAAGCAGAGAAGCAACTGCAGCCGAGATACTGCCTTTGC
Organism: Oenanthe melanoleuca; assembly: GCF_029582105.1. Lineage (NCBI taxonomy): Eukaryota > Metazoa > Chordata > Aves > Passeriformes > Muscicapidae > Oenanthe > Oenanthe melanoleuca. The sequence goes on along the minus strand of NC_079340.1, from coordinate 16,637,951 downwards.
TCATAGATTTTTACACTTAGAGAAATGCATTTCTGCCTCGTGTGTGAGAAGCTTCCTCGCACTCTTGCTTCTGGTCTTCATCTTCTGTTCCTGTTTTGGAACAGAAAGCATCTCTCCCATCAATGTCCTTGGAAGCCCTGGAGCCACCATCTTCCCTGGGTACTTCTCTGCCTTGGTGCTGCCTAGAAGGAAAGGGAAAGATGCTGTTACTGTGACAAACACATGCAAAGTAAGTTCTAATTACTGCCTGGAAAAGTCAAATATTTGTTGCAAGCAGAGGACTAATTGTGGGGGGAGGGAGCGGAAGTGGAGGCTCTTGGAGTGCAAGTGGAACAGATGCCCGGACGCCTTGGGGAAACGCAGCTTTCCTCTACAAATCAGAGCTTTAAATTACAAGGCTTTTACCAACGAGAACAGTTGTGGGAAGTCGTCTGCTCTCATTTGCGTAATGGCTTCTGTCACTGGTGATTAGACACAGGATGAAGGAAAAGAAATTTGACAATTAGGAATGAGCGATCATTAATCAGAATCTTTGTTAGAAGGAGGGAAGGGGGGGAGAATATCCCACAAACAATGGAGGCAGCCACTAGAGCCACAGTGAAGTCCACAAGATGCATAACTAAGTGCTCCTGTTGCTCCACAGAGCCATCTCTGCCTAGGTACAGAGCTGCAAAGAGGGTTTTTGTCTGGCTTGGAAAGCTTGGGGAGGAAGGCAGCATGGCAAATCCTTCCAGTCCTGCTCAGTGAGTCTCAGATACCTAGTTAGTAAGGGATAGAACATGTATGGGAGACCAGTCCTTTCCCTGCTGACACCTTGTGCTTCCATCTCAGCCTGGCCATAAATTGACAGCAAGAAACACAGAAACAACATCTTAAATTTTCTGTCTCCTTTCTCCACATCTTGCATGCACTTTGTGGTGTGGAAGAGAGCAGGCAGGGGCCTTGACTGGCATGCAGGAAGCTTAGGATAGGCAACATGAAAGCAGTTTCAGGCTCTTTTCCTAATAACGTCATTTTCTACAAGTGAGGAGGAACCTGATGGACTGCATGACACGTAAAGAAAAGAAGGCAGTGTTGACTTCTCTGTCTGTCATTTGCTGTCTTACCTCATCATCCAGTCATGTACAATCCACTATCTGCATATGCTTGAGTTTTGTGGGCTTGATCAAATTATCATACATGTGAAAACTATGTTACCTCTTTTTCCTACAGCTGTCATTCATGGTCTTGCCAGGTTAAACATTTTGATATAGTTTGCATGAAGAAGCATTGCCTTTGCTTAAATCAACAGCTCTAACCTGGGAGGGGGCATGACAGACCATTTTCAGGGCATACGATTTGGTTGGTTCATCTTAAGCTTACTGGATCCATTGATTTCAGTGGCAGCTCCTGTCTTTGCAAGGCTGGGTCATTTACTTGAGGTGAAGGTCTCCATCAGGGTGATTATTCTTTCTGTGACTGGAAATCAAAGCAGATACAAAGGGGAGAGCTAAAGCCATGTTGTCTCATTCCCAGTTGGCTCTGAGCTCAGACAAATGACAGCAGCTTGGATTTTCAGCCTCTTCCCGTGGCTAGTGTTCACCACAGGAACTCAGGTGAAAGAGAAAAAAGATCTCAGGACAAAATCTAACAGGGCTTTTCATCCAGAGCTCATCATGACAGAAGTTAGGAGAATCACTGATCACATTGCTTAGGATGGGGAGATATGTCAGGTAGTGGGTGACTTTTATTCCCTCTCAAACACAAGAGGAAGGCTGCTTCTCCTTCACAGCAGCATTTAAAATGCATGTTTACATTTGAAGGAGTGCACCTCATGCTTTTTGTAGAGGAGGAAGGTAGGTTGTGGTGTAGTAGGTAATGGGGTCAGGATTCACTGCACAAACTTGCAACCCTGAGCAATCCCAGACTTTGACATGGCAGGGCATTGCCCTTGCTGAGGAAATGTCACTGTACTGGATGGAACACATGTGTGACTTTTGTCTCAGTGTCAGCTGTGGGTTTGTTGTTTGTTTTTTTTTTTTCCTGAACAGTCAGGATTTGCTATTGAATGCCTTGATAGGTAGTACCTCTGAATATGACTTAACCTCTTGGGAAGCCAGGAAGGAAGGTTCTCCTGTGTGTAGGTAATCTGTGTTACAAGATGTGCTGCATGCTCTGTGCCCCTTGAGCAGCTTAAGCACTGCTGGCCTCATGCAGAGAGCTGTGTGAGGGCTCGAGCTGAGCTGAAAGCAGCTAAAGGGGTGAGGTCAAATCATTTGCTTCTATAAAAGGACAGTCCCTGTGCCCACAGAGAGGGCACATGGGGTTATAATAGCATCCAAGGGGATAGTTTCTGTGGAAGAGATTAGTACCACAGGCAATGGGTTGATTCTGCTGCAAGTTTCCCTGCCAGGACCTCTGACATTCAGAAGCTGCTCCCAACCATCTGTGTTTCATTGGGTTAAAATCCTTTTGGCAGCAAAGAATTACTGGTGCTGGTGGATATTTGGGTCAAATGCCAGCCACTACAGGCTGTGGAGCTAGAGGCAAGGCCTTGCTTGGCATTTGAGGTAATAAGCTTCTGGTCTGTCAGCTCATGGGAACTGCAGGGATTTGCAGAACTGAGGTGTCACAGGGCCATGTTACCTGGGCTGTCAGGTCTCACACTGCTCTGGTGGAGCAGGCCTTAGAGCTCTCTGAGCCTTTGTTTGGGAGTGGTGCACACCTGAGGAAGGAATCTCCAAGTGGAATTCGGGGCTGTGAATGAAGGACCCATTCATCTGCCACCAGTTCACTCCAAGCACAGCCTGGGGCCTCTTGCTTCCAATTCCTCCCCAGCACAGAGGCAATCCTGTGTCTCCTGCTTTTGCTATTTGTTCATAGCTCTCCCCATCCCATCTGTCTTTCTCTTCTCCTTCCTCCCGCTCCTTTTCCCTCCCTCTCCCTCCTCCCCCTCATTCCCTGTAAGCGATTAATCATTTTGACAGGCTCAGCGATGGCCTTTATTTCCTTGAGGCAGCCAAGAAATGTCTGTGAGCACCTTCTCTGACACCCCTCGTGTTCTCTCGCCAATCAGATCAGCCACTTCCCTTGGAGTGACACCGTCAGAAACACGGGGAGGGAGCAGGGGGAAACTCCAGCAGAGTCAGCTGGGAAGTGGGCAGTGGGGCAGCATCCAGTTGGGGTGCCATGTGGGTCCCCATTAGCTGTGATGAATGTGTCATTTCACTATAGCTTGAACGTGTCATACTTTGCTCCCTCCCTCTCCTGAGGCTCCCCTTCAAATCTTGGTTTCAGTGCAAAGGCATTGAGAAGAAATTTAGCTTCTCAGGAAAATATCAGCCTGCAGCAGAGTGGCTGGAGGGAAAAGCTGTCAGAGGAGAAAGAAGAGCAGGCTGAGATCATCAAGGGAAAAAGAATGGGGATGATTTTGCAGATGAATGTGGAAGTCTTCCTGGGAAACTCCCTTTTGTCATGTGCAGGAAGGAAGTTGCTTCTGAGTCTCTGTGATGGTTCACCTGGGCTTGTCATCCATGTTGTTATGAGGATGCCTTCCATTCACCTGCAGCCTGAGAAGCTCTAGGGCCATAGTACCTGCTCTTGCAAATGCCCTGTTAACTAACTAGGATGAAAATGGGGTACATCAGGTGCATGATGTTCCCAAAACAATTTTATCATCTGCTGTTATCAAGCTTGACAGTACCCACTGTCCCATCAGCATGGAACTGAGGAATGTTGTACATATAGAATTATTCTCTTCCTTCTTATGCATGAAAGCTGATATCCTCCACAGTGGGAATGAGAGGTTATTATAACCATTCTGCTTAGGGGCTCTGGGCATGCCTAGGGACCCTTTGTGCAGGGTGATGGATTGTAACTAACATTTATAGAAATAGAAGAGATTGTGAAGGAGAGAAAGACGTTGTAGGTGATGTGCTAGAAGTCAGATGGAATGTGATGTAAAGATCTGGGACAAGGTGGTGAAGTACTGTAAGGCGGGAGACTGAATACAGTGACTCAAGGGATCCTCTCTTGTGCATTAAACAAGTAAATAAGCCCTGAAGAGAGCCTAGAAGAGAGTTAATAGGCTCATCCCAGATAAAAGGCCCTAGCATGAGACTGTTCCAACTCTTTATTAGACCAAGGAGCATGGTGGATAGAATGAGCTGTGCTTTGAAGTCGCCACATCTTGCAATGGGATGGAGGCAGCAACACAGGGCCAAACCCCAAAGCTCAATGCAGCTTCTCCTCTGAGAGGAGCAGCCAGGCAGGTGATAGCTCCCAGCTGAGTGTAGGAAGCTCACACCCTCTTACTACTTGACATGTGAGCTTGAGTTCTTGCCCTCCTTGAAAGGCATGGGAGTTTTAGCAGCAAGCTGAATGGGTTCAGTGAAGCAGCCAAGGAAAAAAAACACAATCTCACTCTACACCTCGTTTGTTTTCTCCTCAAAACATTGCCATTTAGGTCCAGACCTAAAAACTGATACAGCCTGAGTCCCAAGAGAGGGCAATGAACTCATCATGAATAAACACCTTTGCCCCTCGAGGGCTGACTGCATCAGATGTCTGGAAGGTAGGAAGTCTCAAACAAAAGAGGAGTTAACAGGCACTTTCCAGCAGGCAGTGTGTGCTCCCTCTGACAGACATGCTGCCCCATGCCAAGGTCACTGCTGGGTTTCTCTCAACCAGAATTTCTCTCGAGTAAATATTGATTTTGTGCTGGTGGTGCTAATCAGTGTTGCTGAAAGAGAGGCTGTAAGTGCTTGGCAGAACAGTGGTGGCCCTTCTTGGCAGCTAGGCTCACTCATCTGCCTCGTTTTCTGCAGACATGTGCTCATGGGTCCAGGGTGAGGAACACTGGCTTTGGGCTGCCTGACTAGTGACCACTAACAGCTTTAGTGCCTCTTCTCCAGTGTAGGGTGGTTATGTTTGCTCCCATGAGTTTGGTAGAGGATGGAAGATGTTCATTAGCAGTAGAAAATGGCCTGCTCCTGGACAGTTTGCATCCAGTAAGATGTAGTAACATTTCTTTCTTGGACATAAGACAAGAAACAGTCTTCACATAGATCTGAAGGCAGAGTTATCCCAGATAGCACAGGATGTAAGGGAAGTATCAGGTTATTCTATTTCTCTATGTAAAATCTTTTGTGGATGTTGTAGACCACTTTCTTTGGTCTCCAGAGTTATGAAGAGCTTCTTCACCAAGCTAGCTTTATGTCTGTCAGCAGAGCTGGTCAGCAGTGCAGGTTCAGGTGGATGGTAATGGATTGAGAGCTGTTGATCATTACATGGCAGATGTTTGCCACTTCCCCACAGTGAGTGTCCACACCAGGCAGTGGAGAGGGTGGGATACTGCAGGGCAAGGACTGTAGAAGCAAAAGCAGCATTGCCACATCAGCACAGTATTGAGGCTTGGCTCACTGCTGCAGCTGAGCCAGCATTCTCTGCTCTTATTGTGCTGAACTGGTGAAAAGAATGAGCTCACATGGGGTTGCCTGTGTTGCTGTGTAGATCATGTGCCTCTCCTCTCCTGGAAGACTGTGACCTGGTTGCACCAGCACTGCTGTGGCCCTGAGCCAGGTGGAGTTAAGGGGAGCCCTATCCCCAGGTAGGGGCTGACCTGGCCAGGATGCTTTGTGCTATTTGAGGTGATTTGCCTAGTTGCAAAGGGTAAGGTGTAGCCATGAGGAGCTGAAGTCCCCCACAATGGACAAGCTGGACTATGTCCAGTTATTTGAAGGCTGAGTGAGAACTTGCCTCCACTTTTCAGAGTTCAGGATCTAATTTCAGAACTTGTCTGTGCTGCTTGCTGTGCCACTGCTGTCCCAATGGATTTTTTTCAAGTTCAGGTGCTAATCAACCTTGTAGCACTCCGGGTCATTCCCTGTCTCCTGGAAAATCTGAGATACCCTTCATTATTGACAAGCATGTCCATGTTGTGTAGCTGTTCCAGACTTACAAGCAGCACCTGGTGCTTAATGGGAAAGCTGGAGCATGAAGTGAACTTTGCACATTCTGTTGGGTGACTGAGGTGTTTGTGCCCTTGGAGACTTCAGAATTGGAGACTGGGTCAGTTGGTTTTAAGAATCTCACATTTTACAGTGCCCATCCAATGGAGACATTTGTGTCTGAGCTCTGTCTGTCTGGGCTGCTCTGAACATTATGGATGTGTTGCTGCTGTCTTTGCAGAGTGGATGAAAGTGTTTGTGGTAAAATGTAATCAAGTGGAAAATTGCAGTGCATATAAACACATATGGCACTCAATGACTGGGCATTAGGCACAGTGACTGCAGGCAAAAAAAAAATTATCTGTAAACGTTTCGCAGCAAGTTTCGAAATCTTAAAGAACAATAAGATATTAGCAATTTAATGGGGTGATTCAGAGAGGCAGCGATCCTTAGGCTGGGAGAACAAGGATGCATGCAGCTGCAGTGACGGGAGTGGCTGGGATTACTCAGCCAAGCTCAACAAGCCCTGTCTCCCAGCACAAGACAGCTGCCAAAGGTTTCCTCCACATGGCAATGTGGCTGTGCTTGGAGAGGAGAGAGCCAGGAGGTGGCTCATGAACCTTACCAATGCCACCTTCCAGCCCCCTCCAAGAGCCTGCTGTTTACAGCAGCATTTGGAAGAGGCTGTGTGTGGTCAATGAGGCAGAACTGATGGGTGAGGTGGATCAGGCCTGGCTCAGGTTGGGAGCTGCGAAGGCACTGCAGGTCAGTGACTGCCTTGGCCTCCCAGAAAGGGAGAGCTGGGTCTTGTTCATCTCCTGTGCCTTCAGGCTCCATCTGCTTATGCTGCTCAGGATAGCACCTTTCCAGCTACTGCAGAAAACACAGCAGTCCAAATCCTTCCTCAGCACAACTATTTTGCACCTTGCCAGGGAGCTCTGCCGCCTACTGGAACTGCACTTGGATCTTCCACATCCAAAACCATGGGACTTACTGCCTGAGCAAGGTGTCTGTCTCCAAACTTCTTGCTTTGATCCCACCACTTACAGGGAACATGCCAGCATGTGAAAAATTAATTTTTCCTGAGTGACATGAGTACCAGAAAGGTGTTTTTCTTCTGTTGCTATGCGCTGATTCCCCATTTTCTGATCGGAAAAGTTACCTGTGAGTAGGGAGAGAAAAGAACCTTGCCAGTGTCACCTGTACCTTTCCCAAAGGAAACAGGAAAGTAGCTTGAATACTAGGAGGAATATAACTTTGGTGGCTCTACTGACTGCCTGAGGTTCTGGATCTGGGAGACAAAACTGCACAGCAGTTAATGGGAGAACTGTTAATGTTATGTTAATAGCAGCTTCTGAAGGAGTAAAGAGGGAAACCAACTAGGAAAACCAAGGGTCTTGGCCCAGCAAAGCCTGGCTGATTCCAATCCTCTCTGGGGAGAAATCTTTTCAAACTAATCTGTTTATAAGATCTTTAATAAGATCTTCCCAAGTGAAATAAAAACCAGTGTTTCTTGGCTGTAAGTGGCTGCTTTATAGGAATTCAAGGAACAAAGTGAGGCCCAAAGCTGATGCGAGTAGAGCAGTAGGTTCTCTTCAGATCTCTGCACAGGATCTTTAATTTTCAGACTGGCTCATATACAACCATGAGAACATGCCTTTTCTTGTATTTGATCCTGGAAATGGAGACACAAGTACCTGGATCATTAACAAAGTATAACTTTGGTGAGATTACAGGCAGGCATGTGATGGTGTCCTTGGGCTCATCTAGCAGACTGCCTAGGGCTGGACTTTGGTAAGACAACATGACTGCCTCACTTGCATATTCAACTCTGAATAAAATTAGTGAAAATAATGGTGGGAGAAGTTTTTAATTAATTGTTATTAAATAAAGTTTATTTTCAGTATATGTTTTTAAAATGTGGTATATTAGAAAGAAAGCTTGTATTTCTTGCCTTGTGTCACCTGCTGGTTTAGGCAGCTGCAGTGTTTACATCTCTATAAGCATTCTTGCGCTTTCTGATACATAAGTACCATAGGGAAGTCATACAACTAGGAAATCAAGCTGATGAGGCATGTCTAACACTACTGAGTACAGCTACATTTACCTACAGAATTCTCCTGTCTTTATAACAACCAGATGAAGCCAGCCCTCCAAGGATTGTCCAGAAAACTCACAAAGCTCTCTGCTGTGGTCAGTTTTGAATGTGAAGTTCTTCTCAAGACTTGTCCCTTTTCAAAGGCTCTGCATTTGGTTGAACTAGCTCCCTTCCTGTCCTACTCTGCTTTAATACTTATGGACTGTAGCTTGTTGCCATCTTCCTATTTTCTCTGGGTATTTCCATGCCCCTGCAGCACTAAACCCAGTGGGTTTGAGTCTCCCTCCCTCAGATGAAAGAAGGGGTTACTAATCCCTGTCCTTTGCTGCTTTGATGTCATCACTCTGCACATAGATCTGGAGGTAGAGATCATGTATGTACCTGTGGTGTCCAGAGAAACACCTGCCTTACGTCCCTCCCTACTTACCTACCTCAGCTTTCTGTTGAGAGCAGCAACTCTTACCTCCTGCCAGCTGAGAGAGAGGATCATGTCTGCTGGGTTTTGGGCAGAGATGTAATGTCCAATTTTCACGGGGAAGGGCAGGACTAAAGAGTAAGATTCTTCCATTCTGGGTACACTGGTATCATCAATCCCTGCTGCTCTCCGCCCTCTTCTCTGTCCATCCATAAATCCTCTTGTGAACCTTGCATGCATGGCGCTAGATGAAAACTCATCCTCGAGACCTGTGGGCTACTCAAAGCTCCCCACTCTGGTTTGTGTTTGCTTCAAGTTCCCTAGATTTCAGATGCATCAGAGGTAATTTCATGCATCCTGCCCTAGAGCTAGGGTCAGATCAGGCCTGAAGCTTCTGGATGAAAGGAAAAGAGCTATGGTCCAGAGTTGAGGGGATTCAAGTGCAGATGGAAGTAAATGTGTGATGACTAGATTTTCTTGGAAGTATTTACTATGGTGTGTTTGCCTGAGGCATGCCTTGGCCTTGATAGAGGTCTCTGGCATCAGAGGGCGCTTCTAGGTGAGCTCTCAGTCACAGAACTGCCCTTCAGCATGAGCTAATGAATTACAGGCTGGGCCAGGACCCATAAGAACATGGGTCTGCACTTGTGAGCTGATGTGTACCAGTTTCCCCAGGGAATTGCTGGAAAAACGTGGGCTTAGTTGGGAGAGTCTTTGCTGAGCTGCTTAAAAGCAGGAGGTGCTTCTCAGGAATACTAAAGGAGGGAGGGAGGGCTTTATGGTTCCCAGTGGACAACTGGTATCTGCCCTGGCCCTGAAGGTCCTACCTGCACTGGCAGCTGCTTCTGTGCCCAGGGATTATGGTACAGCTACTGTCACCCAGTGAAGCATGGTGAAGGATTTGAGGATGACACATGGATCTCCCTTCTGTTTTATGACCCCAGGAAGGGAGAAAGTCCATGAGCAATTGTGTGAGAGATTTTGTAATTAGCTGCTGAACCAGAAGACTCTTCTCTTTGAGTAGGTACAGTCACCTCCACTGTGACTCCGACACTTCTCAGAGACAGGCATCTGATGGTAGTGCCCTTTACACAGGTCAAGAACAGAAAAATGCTCCTCAGCAAACTTTATTTGCTTGCTATAGCAGGTGGCTTGATGCTCAATAGGCAAACTAGAGATGGTAGGGCTGATAGAGTGCATGTGCTGGCTATTTCTGTGACAGATTATGAAACCACCTGAGTCACTTGTCCCATTGTCCCCACCCACATGGAGGCTATGGTACTTGAGGCAGGTCTGCCTGTCACACCTGAAAGAGCTGTGCAGCTCAAGCACAGCCAGAAAGAGATTTGAAGTCAAAAAGCAGCTGTTCAGTCACTTGGTGTAAGCTGGTGGGTAACTGAGGGAATTCTCCTTGCTTCTTTTGTCTAAACCCCTCCTTCCCAAAGGGCCTCCTGTCAGGGTTTGAAGGCACTGGGACAGAAAATCTACTGTGGATCTGAAGAATTTGCTCTAGAGGTGAAAGGCTCCTACCACCTCGTATAAAACCCATCACTGAATCCCATTTTTGACTGAAATTTGTCTGTATTTACTGTAGGTTCTTTTCTTTCTCTGTCAGCATCTGAAGCTTGAATGGAAAGGGTCACACTCCCCTGGCCCCCAATACTCAAGCTGCCTTTGACCTCTGGGTGCTGCTCCAGCTGCTGTGCTGATTTTTGGTTTATTTGGGCTGCAGCTGCCCTTGCTGAGCAGCAGCCACACCTTGCTGTTTGGCCTGTCCTGCAGAAGAATTTGCCACCAGGCCAGCTGCTGCCTTTTCCACACCTGCAGTCTCTGATGCTGTGATGACAACCTGCCTTTCCCAAAGTGACTCTCCAGGTCTGCAAGGGAGGACGTCGCTCCTCAGGAGCAGCTGTGATGAGCTCTCTCTTGGTGCAGTGGCCAAGGCATTGCTGTCACCTCTGGCAGCTGCTCTACAGCTGTCAGACTCTTTCACTCCTTCCCAGCACGACAGAGCTGATGCTGATGTCTGCTGATGCTGGGGTTACCATCCACATCCAAGAGACTGAATTGTTGTGACTGGTTTATTGGCTGCTGTCCTGGAAAGGTTCTGTCAAATACTGGTCTTACACCCAAGGCACTAGCAGACAAAAGCTGCCCAGCCCTTTCCAGGCACTGGACAAAGCATACCTACCTGGTGCTGCAAATGCCCACTCACACTGGGACGACAAAAAAGCAGGAGTGGGCAGCCAAATTCCCATGTTATGGCCCTGATTGAGAGTTACAGTGAAAGGATGTCGTGAAAAATTAAAGCCCTAGGATCTGACAGTGGCTTTCCAAGTGCTTTAAGGCAGACAAACACTCGGTTAGTGAACAAATAGAGAGCCCTCCTATGCCTCTGAAAGAGGAGAGCTCAGACCCAAAGGGACCGGGTTTTGAAGTGTCTGGGCTGTAACCAAATTCGGGGACAATGGTGTTGATGAAGGTGTCTGAGGTAATTGGAGGGGGACAGCAATGAAAAACCTGTCTCTGGACAGTGCTGTCTGCCCTGTGCTGCCGTGTGCTGCCCTGTGCTGCCGTGTGCTGCCGTGTGCTGGTCTGTGCTGCCCTGTGCTGGTCTGTGCTGCCCTGTGCTGGTCTGTTCTGCCCTGTGCTGCCCTGTGCTGGTCTGTGCTGCCCTGTGCTGGTCTGTGCTGGTCTGTGCTGGTCTGTGCTGCCCTGTGCTGCCGTGTGCTGGTCTGTGCTGGTCTGTGCTGCCCTGTGCTGCCGTGTGCTGGTCTGTGCTGCCGTGTGCTGGTCTGTGCTGGTCTGTGCTGGTCTGTGCTGCCGTGTGCTGCCGTGTGCTGCCCCGTGCTGCCCCGTGCTGCCGTGTGCTGCCGTGGGGAGCCCTGTTCTGCCGTGTGCTGCCGTGTGCTGCCCTGTGCTGTCCCGTGCTGCCCCGTGCTGCCGTGTGCTGCCCTGTTCTGCCCTGTGCTGCCGTGTGCTGCCCTGTTCTGCCCTGTGCTGCCGTGTGCTGCCGTGTGCTGCCCTGTGCTGCCGTGTGCTGCCCTGTTCTGCCCTGTGCTGCCGTGTGCTGTCGCGGCACAGCCACGGCGAGGAGCCCGCGCTCCGTGCGCCGAGAGCTCCCGGGGCTGCCGCGGGCACCGCGCAGTGCGAGCCGCCCGGCGGGGATGCTCTCGGCTTCAGGCTGGCCTGTCAGCAGTGTCAAAAACCAGTTCTGACCTGAAATGAGGGGCTTTAGGCTGAGCTATCAGGAGGGTCAAAATCCTAATTCTTAATTGAGATACTTTAGGAGCATTTTTCCTATGAAAATCTTCTCCCTGGCACAGAGTCCTTGTGTCAGATACACCAGACATCAATCTGAATCCCGTTTCAGCCTGAGTTTGGAACCTATCTGCTAGACCTGAGTTGGGCTTGTTTCTTCTCGACCACACCTAGAGTTTCTGGGGATGTACGTGCCAGCAGGTGCCTGAACACTGGCATTAGGAAGGATGCTGTCTGCTGTGCTACATGCTGTACAAGTACAGGCATATGGTGCAAGTCATATTTTCATTGTGCCACATATGTAGTCATATAACAACACAAACCAAACCTGCTAAGGACTGTGTGTGCTCTAGTCACACTGCCAGGAGATCTTGTGTATGTGAACTCTAATTTTGGCTACTCCCATTTTCCTTATTTCACCCCCCCCCCTTATAATCATAAAACAAAAGAAAAATTCTCCCCTGTTTAATCCGATTCTCTAGCAGATAAATCAAATCCAGACCTGTTTTCCATGGCTTGCATTACTTTGTTTCTTTGCCCCACTAGCTACTTTTCTACCTTTCTCTGCACTGGAAATAACACTGGGGTGTACCTCACCTCAGCTTGGAAGAAGCTTCCAGTAGCTCTCTGTATTCAGGGCTATGGAAAGCTGTGGACACCCTGGCCTCAGCTGTGATGTCTGCAGGAAAGGTGGAGGGACAGATGACCCGTGATGCCCCTTCCGAAGAGGGGATGCTCTAACTCCTGTGATCAGTTTCTGGTGCAGGGGGTTCTTGTTCTGCGCCCTTTTTTACAACACCAGCAGGGCTGGGGCTGGGTCCTGGGGCTCTCAGTGCTCCCAGCCCCACTTCCCTCATGGCTCCAGACCCAGCTCGGGGGCTGCCTGCTGCCTTTTTCCCCTTCTCGCCCCGCTGTGGCTGCCGGCCCGGCCGGAGCAGCCTGTGCCGTCTCTCCGCAGCAAGGCGCGGTGCGGGGCTGCAGTGAGCGCTCTGGGCCCACGAGGGCAGCAGAACTCTGCGGGAGAAGCGGCTGCTGACAAAAGGGACCGGCCCGGGGCTCTTCACAGCCAGGGCTCCGGCACCGCCGCCCGGGACGCTCAGGGGATGCGCGGAGGAGGGCAGGCACTGCCTGCCTAGGGAAGGATGGACCATCTCCTCCCCTCCTGGGACCAGGGCTCGCTCCAGGCTTGCCCACGGTCTGACTTCGGGTCATGGGAACGGGGCTGTGCCCCAGACAGATGCCAAGGGGATGGATTTAGAAATGCACAGCATTACACGGCTGTGTCCTTGCTCCGGTGTCAGCTGGAGCATTTCTTGTTCATCACCCCCTTTGCAGAGGAGGTCTGTCCCAGGAAACATATTGGAAGGGAGTGTGTTTTGGTGGTTTTTTTTCTGCAGCTGCATGCCAGGGCTCTGTACGTGGCTCTCACGATCCTCACCAAGCACCACCTGTATTTCTCACGGCTCAGAGAAACCTTAATGCCATTTTCAGTGCACCTAAAGTGGAGAGCATCCTGATTCTGGCCGATTGGTCTGGTCAGTGACTGAACTTATGCCTTCCTCCTCTCCCAGCCTCTCAGGAAAACGCGTCTCAGGTGGAAAGGAGTCAAACATCTGCTGAATTTCCCAGCAGAGCCACACATCTCTGGTTCCCCAATGCTCCTGAGACTTGGGGATGCCAGTGGCTAAGGTGAGCTCTGACCTGGGCTGCAAATGCAAAGCCCCGAATAAAGCAAACAGTGCTGTGAAGAGCTCATACCTTTTCCCCTGCTAGTTATGTACCTACCACTGCAGCCAAGCCATACAGTGGCTGCAGAGTGACTCAGAGACCCAGGGAACACAGCCAGACACTGCCATTCCAGACCTCTGCTCACCAGGTCTGTGCTCCCAGCCCTCCTCTGCAGCCCCCTCCCTTTCCCGTCTTTCCAATCCTCTTGTACTGTATTCTTGGCAAGGGTGCTGGCTCTCAGCCCCTGCACCTCATGTGCCCTATTGATAGCTGGTAATTTATGTAAATCTCCTAATATATGGATTCTGGGATCAGGACGGAGGGTTTGTGTGTGAGATGAGATTAATATGTTTGCAGATTCTCTCTGCAAAGAGAATGAGAGGCAGGCAGGGCTGGGATGCTTGCCCTAGGTCTCTATTAGCACCTCAGCATGCACTCACCCTGCCCAGCCTCTGCCTCCACGTGGCCAGCAGTGCAGGGGACTCTCCTGCTTTGGCCATCCTGGTCACTCACAGCCAGCCTTGTGGGCCAGCTGCCTGGGACTGCCCATTTCTGGGAGCCCACAATGTGCCTGGTAGTGGATTCTGTCTCTGTCTGCTCCACCAAAGTTTCAGCATCTCCAGAAGGTGGCCAGACTGAGCTGTGACAGGAACTGCTGCAGGATTGTGTGGCCCCCTGAAAGTGCTGGAAAACTGTGGCTCAGCTTTATTCTCGCTGTGACAGTTCAGGACAAGGGAGGCTGCTTGTGGCCACTGGGCTCATGGAGCAGCTGGGGCTCAGTCCCTCCTGGTCCAGGTCAAACTCAGGGATAGGGTGGTGCAAGCAGCAGGACATGGGCTGGGTGGGACAGCATGACAAAGGGGTGCAGGGTGCAGGGCCCTGGGCAGGGGGAAGATGGTGATGCCAGTTTTGGTGGCCACACTGGGCTGACATGCTGTGCCCTGGCTGGAGGATTTGGCAGTGGGCTGCCCCTGTCCTGTCTTGGGTGAGAAGTGCTACACATGCACCCAGCCCTGCTCAGGGTGGTATCCATACATCTTCCAGCCTGGCAGCAGCACCTGGCTGCCTGGGCTTGGCCTGGATGGCAAGGAAGAGCCCTCCAAAGCACGGTGGAGGCTAAGAGAAGTTGGGGAGCAGGGGAGTAGGTGGCAGGGAAGGAATCCACCCTGTGATTCAGAGGTTCCTGAGGAGTTCCTGTTCTATACCTCACATTTAGAAACCAGTTGATGGATAGGATTTGATGTGGTGGAGTATATTTCACACTGTGTCATTTATCCTGGTGCTGCCTCATGTGAAATGTCAGCCATCCAGGAGGTTTTTCTGATCGCTCTTTGAAGTACTGGTTTCTGATAAACTCAGGAGAAAGATGCTTTTACCAACCCAGGTCGGGAACCAGGAGTGGCAACAACTTTTCTCCTCTGTGCAGGGTCCCTTGGTAGGACCTGCCAGCTCAACCTGACTGACTGAGGGTCACGGTGGGGTCCTGCTGCCCCTCCTGCCTGGTGTATCCCTCCTCATTTTTGGGCCATACAAACCGTTTTCTTCCACCCCATATCTCTCTGACAGCGCCCTGTCTCATGCTTCCTCTCCCTGCCTGTGTCTGGATTTGCTCCCAATACTCTTTTTAGCCTTTGGAGGAATATTTTCAAGTCTCCTGGGGTTGCTGCTGTTGACAATGGAAATCTATTGTGTTTTATGTGCCTGGAAAATGAATTTCCATGTCAGAAGAGGAGAGCAATTACCACAAGCAAGAGAGATCAAATTGGGTCTTTAAAAAGAAAATAAAGTTCAGATCTTATCTGATTAATGAGATTTCTTCCAAACCTTAACAAATCTTAATTACAGTGACTCTGCTGGAAGGGATGAGGTAAAGCTAGGATTGGGGGCTATCTAAACAGAACCGCTCTCTTCCGAGCTAGAGTACATCCCTGCATGAAAGCAGCAGGGACGGCCATTGAGTGTGGAAAGCTGCTCAGCTGGAAATCAGCAAGGCAGGATTCTCCATGGAGCCTGAGCAGCTCCTTCCCCAAAGGCTGGGGGAGAGCCTCACCAGCCCTGACCAGCAGTGAGCCCTCTGCTTTGCTCTGCTCCGGATCCTGACATCCTTTTTGCTCCAGATCCCTCTGCTTCTACAAATTTTTCACCTTTTTTTTCCTTTTCTGTAATAAAAAAAAATAAATATTCAATTGCTGAGGATTTTTATTCCCCCTTCCCGAATTTTTTACAAAGAAGCCTCCTGCTTAAGAATAGGCTGAGAGGTGCTAATTGTTAAATCAGTTTAAGCTCACAAAACATTTTCCAATGATTTGACTGGATTGCCTGCACAGCACAGAGCAGAGATTGTCCCCCTGCTACCCCTCTATTGAACACAGTAACTTTCTTCCTGAGAAAATGTGAGTCTTGAGCTGAAGATGTTGGGAAAGGGAAACTCCAGTGCTTCCCGTAACCGCTGCTCTGACGGTTAATCACCCTAACTTCCTCAGACAAAGTGAAACAAAATTTTAAAAGGTCCAGTACTTCATTTTTAATTGGACTTGTCTGGCTTCAGCATTTATCTATTGGCTCTTGTAACAGATTTCTCTGGCAGATTAAAGAGTTTTTTAGTACCTGGTATTTCTTCCCTAGGAAGAAATTTATATATGGGAAGCAAATCACCTCTTGATCTTTTTACAAATGGTTCCCTTTGGATCCTTGGTGTAGTGCATTTTTCCCCTAGTTTTGGGGGAGGAAATTGGGTTAATAATTTCAGGATAGAAATATAATAATAGAAGCACCCCAAACATTACATTGGGTAATGTTTGGGGTTCCTCTATCCTGTTACCAGAATACAAACTAAGATAGAAAGAGGAGGACACAGGAATGAATCTAAACCACTAGAAAATCAGACAGCCAAACCTTCCCTTCTCTTTGTCTCAATGTGTAATGAACACATTATTTCCCTTCACATTATCTTTGGGACAAATTTGGGAAAATATCACTCATCTAAAAGATATTTTCTCAACATCTATAATTATAGACTAATTATTAACAGCTATAACCAGAGATAGAACTGGCCATCAGCATCTGAGTGAGGGTAAAATGACAACAAATCAGAATTTTAGGCAGGACATGCAGATTTTCAGGGCATTGGTGGGATTTACAGGAGGGGTTGTGGAGTGCCCAGCATCCCCTCTCTGAGCTGGGGAGCTCAGCCCAACAGGAGTTTGTTCTGCAGTTGGCTCTGGGAAAGAGGCAGCCCCAGGAGCTGAGCTCGTGCAAGAGACCCAGACACAGCAGGGTCTGAGGAGGAAAATCAGGCACCTACCAATGATTCACATACATCCTCTAAAAACTTTCTGCTGTTGGACTTCTAGGACCTGTGTGTTTCCAGCTTACACTGCTAGGCACAAATTTTGCTTGTGTTTCTGATCTCTTCACCAAGATTTCGCCCTCTCTTCCCAGTCCAGCAAAGTTTCAAAATGCATGAATAATTTGAATTATTTTTTCCTCATTTCCACTGCCTGATAAAATTGTCATCTGCCTGTCTTGTTTGCCTGATATATGAAGGTTTGGGGTTTTTAGGCATTGCTTCTGTTTTTACTGAGGGAGAGATTTTTTTTCTTATAATAAATTTTGGGTTTATTGTCAGCTTTCTCCTCAAGACCCTGATTTGGTGACTCCCTCTGCAGTTACTCCACTTCAGGCATGTGCTTAAATCTTCTCAGAAGAAATTATTTTGAGCACAGAATTAAAAATAAATATTTTCATAAATCAGGAGTCAAATCTTCAGCACATATGTAGTTTTGCCTTGCTCCTAGCTGTGATTACATTTGCAGCTTTTAATTTCTTTCAGGACAGTGAGTGGGAGAGGAACAGCCACAAATATATTTAGAGAAAATGGTTGTTTTCCTTCTGTTTCTTTACACTTTACCACAAAAGCTGTTTTTTTTTATTTAAAGAAAGGACACTTCTCTTCTACTATTAACAATTTTAACTGTTCAAAAATCACAGAGCAAGCCCTCAAACCAGCAAGATTATAAAAATAACATAGTTGGGATTCTTGTACTGGCTTTCTGTGTTAAGGGGATGCATGCATCACATTTTTAAGCCATTCTCTGCATTGTCCAATGTTAGAAAGTTACTTTTTAATTTAAGGCTGAATTCCTGATCCTAACACATACTCTTTTTTCTTCCTGTGCTTCCTTCTTCCCCAAACTCTGCACATTATATTTAGCTCAGGGATGTAATTTCTGTGATGCTGCTCTGGCAGGGCAGTGCCATGGGTTAGGAGCAGGAAGGCAGACACTGAAGCTCACCAAGCCAGTGTGAATCTACAAGCAGAGCCCGGCTCGACCGTGCCGACTCTTCAAAAATCATGGGCTTGATCCCCATTCACCTTTCACAGTTGCTAAACTGGCTTAAAAATCACCATGTTAAGGAAAAAAAAAAAAAAAAAAAAAAAAAGGGAATTAGCAAGTGGCTTCTTTTCTGATGCCATTGTGTTGTGGAACAGCAGGCCAGCTTTCAAGCTTTTTGCTGCATCCACAACAAATAGTTATTTCTTAAGAAAAAGGATTAAAAAAGTCTGCTCAGAGCTTTGCATATAATCCTATGACTCCAGGACCCAAGGCTTTGAGTAATATCAAAATCGAAATAAATTCTCCCTGTGAGAATCATAAGAATCTGCCAAATTAGTTCACAGGGGTAAACAAACAGCCAAATATTAGTATTCTACACTAAGAGCTAAATCCTATAAGTGGGGCCAGGGTTGCACATGGATTATCCTTTTATAGTTCAGGCATGGATTTACCAAGGGGATTATAGGCCTTCCCCTCCCCACCCTCCCTTCCTCCCCTCCATCCCTGGTGCTGCCCAGTGCTGCACACTCCCACTGCACTCTAGAGTTCCTCCCACTGCCCTACACCCTTCCCTGGGCACAGGGATGCATCTGCCCCCTGCTCTTCCACGCTGAGCACCCTGGCAGCAGTCACTCCCTTCTCAGGATGACAAAGGAGGGCTGGGAGTGATGCAGAAGTCAGTTAGTTCCAGGTCCTGAGTGGGTACAAAATTCCTGGGGGATGGGGGATTAGTCCCCAGATGTCCCAATCTCCTTTCTTGTGCCACTACTTTGCCTTGCCTGATACTGCTTCCTGAACAGGGATAAGGACAATTCAAACTGACACCCTGCTTCAGTTTTCCTTCCCTGCTGGTCTGGTAGTGCAGTCCTGATGGCTTGTCACTCTTAATATCCTGCACACTTCCACTGACCCCTTGGAGCAAAGGAAGGCTTTGATTGCACCCAGGGTAGCTTGCATGATGCTGAGGTGCCACATACTTACAGATTTGATGAACTTATTCCTTCCTTGACTCTTTCTTCCTACTGTGTATATATCTGCATGTGCATGCACAATCACACACATACATTTTATTATCAGGGTAGACATGGGTATTTTTAACTGGAATTTTGCTGCTCCTTTTAGGCAGAAACAATTCTGCTACATCATTTGCTTGCTCTGATATTTTTATTTGTGCATTTTATAGATTATTACTATTATATAAAAGTGCCCAGTGCTTTACGAGACACAAAATACAGATAATCTCTGTCATGAAGAGTGCACAATCTAAACAAAACAGACAACATAGACAGGGCTCCCTGAGAGGCACAGAGGAGTGAAGATTAGTCATGTTTTGGTTTTATGAATATACTGCTAACATTATTGGACAAGAAAAGACATGTTTCTTCTTCTTCCCCTTCCATCCTCCCATTTATTAATGCTTCCTTCTCATTCACACAATAGAATTATGATGCAACATGAAATAAAGCCTGGTTTAGGCTGCTGGCCCCAATTCAACAACCCTGAATCCCATCCTTGCTCCCTGGCGCTCACGTGCTTAAGATTTCTCTGGATTGGTGCCTTAGATCATGCAGCCTATTGACAGCTGCCCTTTTGCTTACAAATGAAACCGACCCGAGATCAATAAGAAAAAAGCGTTATTCTCTTCACCTGTTTAATGCCACGGCTGTGGGTTGCTGTAAGATTTGTAAACAAGCTGATGTCTACAGGGAAAGCTGTAAGACAAAGAACACCTTCCCTACCAAAGGGAGTGGGTGTTCTGTGTTTACATACAAATCACCTTCTGGGGCTTTTTTTCTGGGGCTCCCAGGAATTTGCTGTGTGGACTGACAAGCAGGGGCTGTTTATTGTCTGGTGTGCCTCTGCCTGACGCACAGACCCAGCACTTTAAAAGGGCACTTGCAGCTTGACCAGTTTTCATCAAGGCACATCATTTTGGAAAGAATCTGCATCATTTTGGTAAGGGGCATTTCATCACATTTATCATTCTCTCTCTTTCTCTTTCTTTTTTCTTTTTTTTTTTTTTTGCCCCTTTCCTCCACACCCATACTTACCTCTCCTCCTAATAATTTAAAGGATTTGAGGCTTGTAAGAGCAATAGAATTCTAGGACTCAGATGAAATAATTTGTGCAGTCCTGTACAAAGGCAGTGGAAGAAGGGTTAAAGTCAGTGCCCAACCACATCAGGTACAGGTCCCTGGAGCAAAAGAACTGTCTGGCTGAAGGGGGCTCACCTGGAATTGGCTGACAGATTTAAT
The DNA here is from genome assembly GCF_029582105.1 of Oenanthe melanoleuca. NCBI lineage: Eukaryota > Metazoa > Chordata > Aves > Passeriformes > Muscicapidae > Oenanthe > Oenanthe melanoleuca. Next base: position 16,617,930 of record NC_079340.1, on the reverse strand, counting down.
TTCATTGTGACCCAGGTCCAAGTCACTGGATTCCTGTATAGAAGATGGAGATGTGCTGTGAAGTTAGGGAAGTTCATGTGCACAAAAGAGAATCGAGCATCAGTTGAGATGCCTTGTGTTTCTCATCTCAGCATACTTAGTCACTCAGACTTACACTTCCTGGATAGTGTCTGGAGGGACCTCCCCCACAGACATCACTTACAGAGGTTTCAGAACTGGGGAAGGTGCAAGGGGAGCCCCCATGGGTATCCCTGAGTGGGAGGAGGACACTGTACTGGAAAATGCAGAGATGAAGCCAGGATGCTCCTGCCTGAAGTGACTGAGTGAGACACAGCGAGGCTGAAGGGCTGACTGGGGAGGTGACTGCAGTGGTTCTGCACTGGCCTCGGACCAGTCACTGTCCCCTCTGCACCCTCTTTCCTTTTTGTTGCCTGTGCTGTTGGTCAGCATTCTGGGGCAGGCAAGTCCTCTCCCTTGGCCATCCACAGTGCCTGACTGCTACTGAACAGCCGGCAGCACATCTGTGCCCCCAGGTCCCCTCCCTCCTCCTCCAGGCAGAGCACAGTGGGTCGCATTGCTGGCATGCCATGGCCATGATTCAAACCCTACAGATGACCCACATTTGCTTCTGCACCTAAGCTGTGTCCTGCACCAGACCAGCCACTTGGGCAGGGGCTTTGGCTGCTGCCCCAGTTAGATCTCAGACCCTGCTGCCTGATGCTGAAATCGTGGCCTTCTCCCTGGGGGTATCTACACTGTCATGGCTAACCTGGCTGACTGTTGTTTTTGCCCATGCACAGTTTCATTCCCAGCACATTCTTCTTCTGAAACTGATACATCACTTTTAATTAGTTAGGTTTTCTTTTTCTGTCTAGAGGAGCCTCCTACCTTCAAAGACCAACTTTCAAACATTAACTCTTCTAAATGTTTCCCCCCACATGTGAACCCCTCCCTATCCTGCCTTGTAAATTATGCCCAGTCCTGTCCTTTTAGTAGGCAGGTACTTAATGTGATAAATTCAGCTTACTGTCTCCTTAAGTGTATGTATGTGTGTGTTTATCTGTGTATGTGTGCGTATGTGTAAAGAAGGAACAAAATCAAGTTGTATCAAGCCATAAATTACTTCTCTAGCCTCATAAATTGCCAAGGGAAAGCTCAATTTTTGGACTTTTCTTTCAACTAAATGAGATAGTTAATCTAAGAGTGAAAAAAAAAAAAATGGGGGAGACCTTCCTCCTCCCTGGAGCCCTTAGCCTTGATGTTTGGCTATGAAACGCCAAGGTTGAAGTGGGGTGGGGATCTCAGTTCTCGAGTGGGGGGAAGGAGTGAAGGAGACAGAGATCTGGGAGGGTGGGGGTCATGGGGACGGGCGAGTGTTTGCATTTTGCCAGGGCTGTGGGAGGGACTGTAGTGCGGGCTGTGACCCTCTTTAATAAAATGCCTAGGACAGCAAGGGGCCAGAAGGGGGGGCGAGAGGGAGACGCAGTGGCTGGGGCTGGCAGGAGACTGTCATGAGATGAAAGTGTCCCTTCGTCCATTCCTTTCCTCCCTCTCTGCTGTCAGCACTTTTTAATGTCAAACAGTCTGAGTGGTCGATGGGGCTAGCTTCTGTCTCCTCATATGTACTTTTTTTTCACTTTCCCCAGAACTTCAGCCAGATGAATTCGCTGCTTGGGAGCAACTGGAGAGCGGTGCGGGTGGCCCTGCAGGCGTCCTTTTCACTAGGACCTTCAGCTGAACTTTTTCAAGTCTTTCTCTGAGGCAAAAGCTTGTCAGGGAATGTCTCCTTTCTGCCCTGCCACCCTCAAGTCCTAGACCACCCTGGGTGTAAAGCTGGTCTTACAAAACTTCCCCTGAGACCAGTGTGGGCATCACACAGTGAGTACTGTCCACATGATAGTCCAGTCCTTCACACTGTGCTGAAATTTAGGGAACTTGGGTGTCTCTTTGGGCCCTGCCACCAGTCTGTTGGGAGACACTGTGTCATGCATCATGCAATACCTCAGTTTCCCTGCCTTTAAAATGGAGGTAATCATCACTACTTCATTGGTGATGAACTGGAGATGTATGAAAAATGCACGGTGAGGAACTGTTGCTTTTATCAGGTATGGTAATCTGTAGGTGAGCTGGTACCACACAGCCCAGAAATGCCCTGTAACAAGGTGACTGGCCTTGCTGGGACTATGGCCACAGGGCTAGGTCATAAGCAGTGCCACAGTCACTGCACATGTGACATCAAGATCTGCACATCTCTGCTGTGCCTGTGGACCTCGCTTGGCAAGCTGAGCAACTGAGGGAATAGGTTCAATTTTAATTGTCCCAGAGTATTTCAGAAGGCCCAGAGGTGCCAGCCCTTGTGGGTGAAGAAAATTCATCTTTGCAGTGAAGCTGAGCCACAAGATCTCCAAGAAAAGCGATTTCTGCAATTTTGCTGATGGGAGCTACCTGATTAAAGTGTGACAAACTGATTGCTTATGTTCATGAGCCTGAGCTGTGCTTTGTTCTGCAGCTGCAGGTGAGGGTACTTTTTGACACTGATGAAATGAAACTATCACCTTTTTTAAGTTTAAGCTCAGGTAGCCCAGCAGAGGCAATTGCACTGTCTGTCATTTGTCCCCATCCTCTCCATAATGTTTAACCTACCTGTCAATGTCAGCCATACTTGACACAGGGACAGAGACCACTAAACTATTCTATGCCTACAAAATGTGTTCAAATTAATGATGGAGTAAAGAAGCAAGGTTCACACAGGTACCAGCACCAGCCTTCTCTGCTGCCAGCCACCCCTCCATGCCCAGTGACCAAAGAGCACTGGCTTGGAGCCAGTGACAGCACACAGGCTGAGGGTTCTTCTGGGGCAATGGGAGGCACTGGAGGAGAATTTGTCCTCTGAGGTTATTGTAGTGGTGATGGAGGGAGGACAAAGGAATCAGGACACAAAGGTATCAGAAAGCAGGTTTCACTGTCAATCCCAAGACTTTGAATTATCTTTTTATATCTATGGAAAATCCTGTACCTCTTCTCTGGCCTAGCCATTGGGTTGCTTGATTGGGAACAACCTAAAGCTGCAAACATTTTCCATCTGGAAGGGTGCAGGTGGGAGGGAGGGAAGGGTTTGAGGTGAGCACCTCTTCCGGGGTAGTCAGAAGTGCAGGTGAGCATGGGGGGAAGCTCTGGCCCTCGGCCATGCTGTGGTGGTGTGGGGCAGAGGGGACAGTGCTGGTTCTGGGGTGTGCTGTGCGAGGGGAGGGGAGCTGGGCTGCCTCTCTGCAGCCCCTGGGCACTGCTGTGCTGCTCACAGCAGTGCATGTTTGGTGAGGAGCTTTGGCTGTCTTAAGCACCTTTCGAATACATTGGGCACAGCTCATTGAATCCTCTAACAATCCAGCTCCTGTCTTCTCTCCCCCCTCTTCCCAAGAGCCAGTGTCTTTTTTCAGGAAACAGCAACAATGCCTGTGCCCCACACTCCTGTGGGCTCAGTCCCTATCCCTCCTATCCACAGACTGTCTCCCCTTGCTGCCCCATGGCACAGGGCCCCCTCTGAAAAGGGGGTTTTGTTGCTGGCAAATGGCTCCTTGCTGGTGAGGATTTTCCAGAATTCAGCACTTCCCAGGCCCTACTCCTGCATGGAGAGAGCTAGTTAATGAGCCATTAACCAGAGGAAGGGAACTCTCTGGTGGCTGCAAGCAACAATAGCAACAAAATAACCCAAAAACAACAAAGCATACCCAAGAAAAATGCACCAAACATCAAGGAGGAGTTTCGTGGAAAGGAGAAGGAAAAAACAAAAGCAAATCCAGAGAGATGTGATTGTAATACCTTGGCTAAAAATCCAATCTTTGGTAAAGTAATGGCCTTTGCTGTTGAAGAGAAGGGTTTAGACTTGACTCACATAGCCCCAACAGCTACTCTTCCCCCTGCCCTCTACAGCCCTGTCCCAAAATTCTCACTTTGGACTGGGTGCAGAGCAGGAGGACAGTGATGAATGGTGCCTTGCATGTCTGCCCAGGGTGGTGGCCCTGCTCTAGGAAAGGTAGGGGGCTGGGTAGGAGTGGGGACAGGCTCCAGGATGTGGGCAGTCAGGGAGAGCCTTCTTTGGAGAATGCATGGATGTGTTAGAGCTTGGGGAGTGAGAAGCTGGGGAGCAGGGGTGTGCAGATGGTGACTATGCAGGAGTTTGAAAATGAAGCAATGCAGAAGCAGACTTGGTACATGGAATAGCCACAATGTCCCTGAGCTAGCTCGTGTCAATGGCTTGTAAACCTCTAATGGTACAGAGAGTTGAGCTGCACACCCAATAAAGCTCTCTGGGCAGGGAATGAGCACCCACCTGGGAATTAGACCCTTGTTGCTAAATGGAGGCACTTGTCTCACTAGCACATGCTGGGGAAAAGCTCTTTTGCAGCAGGATTGCAGAGTGCTCAGCCCAGGAGATCCCCAGGGTGCCTGCAACCTCCAGCACCGCTGCAACACAAACAGTGCAAGTCATTCTTTCCAGAACTGCATCCTGTTCTCGTTGCAAACTTGCTTGCTTTGCTCTCCAGCTAAATACTCTGCACCTGGAAACATGCACTTGAATGCCATTTTGGTGGTGCTTGCTGGTTGGAAATCAATATTAATTTACTTGTGCGTGTAAATACAGAAATGTATTTATAAGTTTCAGCTCAGTTGCAAACACATGCAAATTCTGTACATAAATTCTCACTCATTTATGTAATCTGTTCAGTAATATCATTAAAGAGAGCACATCTACTGCCTGACTAGAGTTACATTTGCAATGTGCTGAGATCAGCTGTGCCTGTTCACGTACCACACTCCCTTGCCCATGCGGCTCCCAGCAGTGGGTGATGCTCTGGCTCCAGGTACCTTCTGCTGTTTTCCTGTGATGTGTTATTACTTTCTTCAAGGGCTCTGGGTTCTGGTTTTGGGTTTTTGTGTGTGTGTATGTGTCTTTTTAGCACAAGCAGGCTCGAGTTATTCTGAGGTTTGTGGCATTGGGAGGGAATTGTGTTTTCTTTCAGACTAAACACCTGCTGCAAAGTGATGGCAAATGCACTGGACCTGATTGCATTGCTGGTCTCCTCCAGTCTTGTCTCTCTCCAGTACAGATCACAAGAAGAGTAGGAATTATTTACAATTCTACAAAAAAGAAACATGGTCAAGCAAGACATCATTAAAATACACTTTTAACAAGACATGGTGTGTGTATTTCTCAGAGTTGTCATTTGAGAACTGCCCACTAAATTACTGCTCAGAGAAGTAACTCTGACTGAAAGGAAAAATCGTCTGGTTAAACATATTGTATGTCAGAGCTGAGAAAATCATTAACATATATATGCTGTAGAGAAGAGAATGCACAGCTAAAGTCTATCAATAAAGATATACCACATTTTTATGATACTGGAATTAAAGAGACTTGATAGAAAAATATCACACTCGTTTTATTAAAAAATATGATCTTGTCAAAGCTGTTTCCTTTCCAGGATAAATGAAACTCAGCCATATCAATATTACTGATTTTAAATTGTCATTTTTAAGCTCAATGCTTTATTATTTATAATTATTTAATAATTCCAGAAGATGTGAATTTGTCAAACCCCTGATTTCTTGTTAAGTCATTCTGACTATTAAAAATACTACAAAAGCAATCCTGAAAAAAGACATTGCATATTAAAGGCAGAACAATATATTCCATAACATTGCCACTTTTCACATCAAAATGTTTCTGAAGAAGGCTTTCAGTTCAATGAATAGTCCTGCATTTAAAATTGTAAAATAAAGCACACAGGAACTAAGACTCTTCCTTGTATGTACCTAAGGTGGAGGAAAATGTGTGCTGTGTTGAATTATTTGATGGGTAATATATGTTATAGCAGCTGACAAAGTTTTACCCCAGGGCAGAATTAAGGCTAAATATTCACTTTTGGAATTTTTATTTCCTGTTGCATAGGAGTCTGCACTGCATGAACATAAATCTTTGCATTTGTTTCCTACAGTATTTTAAAAAAAGGAAAAATGAAACAAAGATGAACAGGAGCAAATAAAACTCAAGAGAATGCATATGCTGATGGTAGCTGATTGCAACAAAAAGGAACTGCTTCACTCAGTCTATATTAGATCTAGATACTCAAGCATGTACCTATGGTAAAAACTTTAAGGTAATTACTTAGCCCAAGGAGAGGTACCAGCACTCCCTGCTTACAAAAACTGGAGTTCTCTCTGCTTGCCGTGGTAGGTCCAAGATTGAGTTCATGATAATGTATCTCTATATAGGGCATATTGGTATTAAAATAACTGTCTTGCAGGTATGTTTTATTGTGCATTGTGTGTATTATGGATACACAAGATCTTTGTTGCATACATGCTGGCTCAGTTTTTCTGAGCTGAGGACATGAATCATCCTCCAAACTGCCATGGGAGTTGATGAGAGCTGGGTGGCTGTTTGACTTAGATGTCTCAGTCGATGGAAGTAGATCACCCTGGGAAGTGTTGTGGAATCACACACACGTTGCAGGCGGGCGTTTGGTGCCTCTGCTCTGCGGCCAGAGGAAGGCAGCCCTGGGCAGGATGCTGGAGAGGTGTGGGCAGCGTTCCTTTGCCCACACTGGCGCTGAGGCTGCGGGGCTGCTGCAGGCACAAGGGATGTGTGGATACACTCCGTGGATACACTCCATTCGCACGCCCTTGTTAGTGGGTAATCTGCTGGGGCACAGCGGCTGGTGCAAGTCAGTGGCTGCGCACCGGGGCTGGTATTAATTACACGCTTGAGAGCCGTGTGTCTGTGTGCAGCCGTGGGCCGGGGAGCACCCAGCTCGTCACACCCTGCGTGTGCTCGTGTGGCTGGAGTGTGACCCTGTACCTGCAGCCTGCAGGTTTCACCGCCTGGTGCCACGCTGCGTGCGGCAGGGCAGCTTTGCTGCCCACTGGGTGGGTTTTATGGACTCGGCGTGTACCATCCTGAGCACAGCGCTGAGACTACAGCCAGCTGCTGAACTCTGGTGGTAACAAACAGCCCCATTAATGCGGTGTCACAGATTTCATTAGGGCGTCAGTCCCGACCAACACGGCCATAAATCAGGGAGATGGTACAAGGGCTTGCAGGCCCTGGTTTCAAGGGCCACATAGCCAGAGACTCATAACGCTCAAGAGGAAATGATCATGAATATTATTTAAAAAAATCAGAAATGTATATTAGAAAATCTCTGAGCTTATCAGATGGAGTGAGGTTGGGTAATAGCTGTTATTTATACTGCTTGTGCAGAGTGATAAAGTGGTGCTTTATGACCTGTGGTTTATCACTTAGAATAAGAGTCATGTGACTCCATTAAGGATCCTTCTGTAGAAATGAAAAAGGGTAAATTAATGTGGTTTTTTTATTGTTAAATATTTGCACTCTCCTAAACCCAGTTTTTATTTTCTCTACTTAAGAAGTAGCATATAAGCACAAATAAGTTTAAGTTTTGATTGATGAAGAGGTGGGGTGAAAACTCCCTTTATGTCAAAGGCTCTTTGGAGTGAGCTAGCCTCCCACCCACTAATGTCTATCAGCAGGGCTGGGTTCAGAGAGGAGGGAAAGGCAACACAGTCAGCACTGATACACCCTAAAAGTCGCTCCCCTTGGCTTCTCCGACCCATCATCTTCTGCAGAAACACACTGTAGTCCTGCTGCTGCCTCAGCCTTACTGCTGCTCTGGGAAGGGAAAGGGGATCTGTGGAGACCAAGGGTGGGAGCAACCCTGGGCAACCTGAGCCAGGAGATGAGATGAGACACTCCCAGGAGAGGACAGGCTCAAAATGAACTCCTCAGTGATGCTGTAAGCACTAGAAACTGTCCTTACAGACCTCCATATGAGCTCTGTCATGGCAGTGAGCTCCATGGAAGCCATGGATAATCTGCAGGACAATGCTGTCACTGGAACCTGAATGGGGGACCAAAATCACAGCAGTGCTATTCAAGAGGTCATACAACTGCTGTGGGGATATGCCCCACAAGACCTGTGAGCTGCAGCTGCTGGGGAGGCAGTGAGCACACAGTGCTAATGGGCAGTGGCCATGTTAACTAGGGCATAGGAAAGGAAAAGGAGACAGAGAAGACCAGCAAACTCCAAAGAGTTGCTGGAATGCCACAGGAATCTCTCCCAAACCTTCCTGGTTTAGTCTGAGATGCTCAGAGATGGGGTTTCGGAGGAGAACCACGACTGAGCTGCTCAGGAAGAAAGCATGAGAGCAAGCAGATGCAGACAAGGGCTTTGCTGAGGGACAGTGATGGACACACTCCTCTGTCACCTCTGGTGACTCCTGTGTTCACAGCTCTGCACCACCTACATGGTGCCCCAGGGCACTTGAAAGATCTGTCAGCTTCCTATGGGATTCCCTTTAGCGAGGTAATGAGTGTGGGTCAGCAGAGCAGTGGAAGTGTTGGGTTATTAACAGCACCTTTACAGCCCCAGCTATACAAATTGATCAGAGCACACTGTGTAGATAATTATGGGTCTCTAAAAAAGAGGATTCCCCAAGTAGGCAGAAGCACCGTATTTGGTTTTATCTGTATCTGACTCAGTTTTCCTGCTTGTAAAGTGGGGTTTACCATATTCATCTTCATCAGAACATATGTAGAAAGGATTACTTAAAAATTACCTGTGGAGATAAAAAGGACTGCAAGTTTGCTAAAATTTTGGATAAAATTTTCTTGAATATTCAGTCTCAGAATCTTGACCTTTTTATCTTTTGAAGAATAAAAGTATTGTTGACTTATCAGAACTGGAGGAAAGGAGTTTTGGTAAACTAAAAAAAAAAAAAAAACTGTGAGAAGACTGTCAGCATATTTTTATTGACATATTTGTCTGTCTTTGATTTTGAAAGAATGAGTTTGGATTCTTGGTTCTTGTTTTAAAATCCAAGTCTGCAAGAGTGCTTGCAGGGAGGGAGATGCCTGGAAGTGAGAGAGTGATGGCTTGGGAAAGAAAGCAACAGACAAACCTGAAAGAAAAGAGGAAGATTATCACTTTTTTTTTAGTATTTTTTTCAATCTGTTGCTTATGTTTCATGTAATAGTAAAGCCTTCTGAAGCTGGAATTCAAGTCTGTAGCCTTAAGGGCAGCTCCTGTGACTCCTTCCCAGGCTGAGTTACAATATGGGGTCCTGTTGTGTTAAGAGCAGAGTGTCACAGTCACAAAACAGCTCAGATTGGAAGAGACCCTTGGAGGTGTCTGGACTCACCTCCACCTAAAGCGGAGTCAACTCCAAAAAGGCAGCAGAAGAGGATTCAAGGGCACACACAAAATCAGTGGCATAACACACAGGAGGCTGGGGTCTCTGCCTCCTCCTGGCCAGCTCTCCAGAGGATTGCATTCAGACTGCACCCTGTGATCAGACGTGTCCCAGAGCTGGTTCAGTCCGTTTTGTTGTGTGCTCTGCTCAGTGATGGAGGTGGTTTTTCTCTCCAGGTGAGGAAAGCATGGGCAGTGGCTTTCAAGTGACCTTGTGTGCAAGCAGAATTCAGCCTAATGTCTAGCTCTCACAGAATATTGCCTGTTTGTTCCTCACAGTCATTTCCTATCATGGCTATGTGCTAATTGTCTCTAGGGGAAGTGAGAAGAAGACTTATTAATCTGTGCACTCAGGAAAGGTTGTAAATCACTGTGTGTTTCCAGCGATAAAATTGGCGAAATAAATTAAAACAAGCACTAATGACCCAAAGAGAGCTCTGATGTAGTGGGAGTGGGCTGGGGCATATAGCTGTGTTTGGGTACAGGGTACACCTCTGTCATATACTTTGTTCTAACAGTACTCTTGCATATCTCCAGCCAGTGCATTATCAATATTGCATATTGTTCTCTCCTCTCTGCTACAGTGATGGTCTTAGATTTTCAGCTCAGTTGTTCTATCCCCTTTGCTTTCCAGTCTGGCAGAGCTGAGAGTTAATATATCTGACACTTCTCAACAAACACAGTGAACTTTTCTGTAATGCAGATATGCTGAGCAGCTTCAAAGCCAACAGAGGCATATATCCATTAACAACTGCACAACCTTCCTTTTAGATATTAGTGTAAAAAGCCCATTTAGAAAGATTTCATGCAGTAAATAAAAAGGCAGGTTTGCAAGCAGCTTTTCTGGTGATGAACAACCAGGGTGGAAAAGCCATCCCATAGTCCTGTTTTCCAGCAACCTTTTTTCATCTGGGAGGCCTGCAAAATCCTTCAGTGACTATTCATCAAATGCCACTGAAATGTCTGATCTCTCTCTCCAGAGGAGATGTTAGTACCAGACAGTTCTATGTTTTCTATGCAGCAACTGTCCCTACAAGAAATCTTCTGAGAATATCCTCCAACATTTTCTGGGATGATTAAATGCTACCTGTTTTTCCTCACCATCCAGCTTCAGCCTCTGGATATTAACCAGGAATGACTCATTTTATACCCACCAATGTAAAAGCTACTTCTCCAACCAGGAGCAGTCAGCTACTGCTCAGGATTGCTCACCTGCTTGTGGATGTACCTTGCTACCTTCCTGGAGACCATAAGAGATCACAAGGAAGAAGAATTTTCTTGGTATGATCTTCACAGTGGATGCACTGAATCAGTATATCCCTCAGCCCCTGCAAGCTCACCACCCTTCCAACTTTTCCCCAGAAAATGCAGGTCTCTGGGCTTTCCCTAACCAGCAAAGACTGAAGGAGTGCTCCTGCTGCAGTTGGCCACCTCTGCTGGGATGTGCCCAAATTCAATAGCAGAAGTGTTTTAAAGTGAGGAATGTGGGGCACTGCCATATGAAGTCATGGTCATGAGCAGAGGCTCCTGCTCCACAGTGCACCCTTTATATTCCAGAGTCCTCTGTTCCCAGCACCAGTTCACACAAACCCCTCCAAACCAAGAGGCAAGACACTGGAACCAAGGATGGCAGTGCCTGGGCTCCCTTGTCTGCCTAGACAAAACAACAAATTTCTCCAGGAGCTGAGTCCAGCAGCATAATGAGGCATCGATTAAACCTGCTTGCAAGGAGCTCCCTAAACCAATGTGTGCCTCTGTCACACAGGAGGTGAGAGCACCAGCTGTCCACTAGCCTGAAGCTGTACTTGGACAGCACCTCCAAATTAGTATTATTTATCTTGTATCAGTTTCCTGAATCCTGTGGCCCAAGCTCTGGTTTGTATTTGTATCTTATAAACATATGGATTGCTAGGAAGTGTTTTAAAAGTGGTCAAAGCAATAAATGATGTCTTTCTTTCAGTTATGCTTTCTGTGACAAGCACCAACCCAGCCAAGCTCAGAAATCTGAAAGGCTTTTACATCCATCACCACTGCACCAGTCCATGTTAGATACCAGTTCAGTCTCTTGGGCCTTACTAGAGCTCTTTTCTGTGTTTCCATACAGCAGGATGGGTCACAAATTTTTCTTGAAAATACAAAACTTTTTGTAAACAATTTTCCTCTTAGAGATTTTTCACATCCTTAACTCAAAATATTTTGCCTTTTCATTAAATGTATTTATTTTTCTAATTTTTGCCTACTTAACATTCTTGCACCTTTTCCTAATTCCAATCAAAACCAGTAGTGCTGAAGGATGGTAAAGAGAAACTGAAGAGATAATCTCCTTAAAAAAAAAAAAAAAATCCATTCAGAAAGCCAGGAAACAAAATCAACAAGGAGAGCTTTGAGTGTTCTGTTTTGCTCGGAAAATTGTCGATTCCTTTTGCCTCAAGTGCTGGACCTGATTCTTCTCCGACAGAGTGCAGCCAAGAATTACAAAGCGAGTCAACAGACAGTGGAACTGAGTTCATCTGAAAAGTAGCCAGAAAAAAACCCCCCTCGGTCTGTGTTCGAGGTGTCCATTTTTAGAAGGAAATTTGCTTAGGCAGAGGAATACCAGCATATTCAGGGTGAGTGGCTCTGTGTGTGTATGTGTTTTGGATCTTAGCACAAGGAAGGGATGTCTTGCCACCCCCAGGGGTCGGGAATAGTGCATGCATGGGGAGGACCTATTATATTATTTTTCTTCCACCTTAATGAACTCCTCTCATGTCCACCTCTGATCAGTGGAGTATGACAGAGGGTGATTGAAGGCCAGTCTCCCAGGAAATGAAGTTTGCTCACACAGCCCAAGTATGCCGGCCCTACTCCTGCCTGCCTCTGATTTATAGGACCAAAAATTCCTTCCTCTGGTAACAATAACGCTCTTAAACTCCAGACCCCTCTCCCTCACAGAACCTCCAGACAGGGCAGCCTGAGCCCAGGAGAGACGGGAGGCACCCAGCAAATATATCTATCAACACAACTCAGGTTTCAAAGGAATATGAGACCCCACAGAGTTAGGCTCACAAAGGTGGAGAGTGGAGGAGTGTGGCCACCACCCTACAGCACCTCCTCCTGGGAAGGGACAACAACAGGAAAGACTGTGCCATGGACAGGGGCAGGAGCCACAGCATGCCCAAAAGCCAGATGGCAGAAGCCCAAGGTAGTGTTTCCAGGGGAAATTTAGGCCCCCTTGTTGATGCTTGATTCTAGGGCTGGGAACAAGTCTGTTCTCAGCTCTCCTAACATCAGAAGTTTCTTCCTGCAATGTCTCCTCTCAGATGTAGCTGGTGGCTTGTGTGCACTCCACATCTTCATCTCTCATGTTGTACTTGGTTTTGAGAGGTTTCCTATGAGTTCCATGTATTGTGTAACACTTAAACACTGCAGCAATGGCTGGGACTGCTGGTTCTGCAGTACCACGGCTCCTGTGTGGCACTGCATGGCTCATGCTGAGAGAGGGCACCACAGCAAAGTGCCTGCCACGCTGCATCTCAGGAGCATTAGAGCACGATGGGGCCCGAGGTGTGGCAATGAACAGTGTCCAGAGGTTCATGGCATGCTGGATGGTGCTGGAGATTTTGTCTGTGCTGCCTTAGTGGGGCTGGTTGGTGTCACAGGCTGTCGCCATGCACTGTCTGAGAGACAGAATCAGCCCCAGCCAGGGAGCCTGTAGTTAAACAGTAGGAATGAGCTGAGGGCATATTGTTTCCTGCTTTGTTTTGTTTAGTAACACAGAGAGATACAGTGGGGCCATCAGGGCAGCCTCTAAACTGGCAAGACCCATGCAAACACACAAACACACACTCATTTTGGATCACATGTTTGTGCTTAACGTTACTGTCAGAGTTTTGGGTCAAGGAGAGATAAAAAGAGCGCTTTTGCAACAGGACAGTTGTGGTTGCCAAACTGCAAGGCAAGTCCTGGAAAGAAACAAGATCATTCTGTAACTTTTTTTTTTCATCATTTACTTATTAACAGCTCTCTCTGGCTCTCACCTGAAGCTGCTGACCTGTTCCTCCTAGACAGAGCAATTAACAGGGAGACAATGATCTGCAGAGGGCAAGGAGCAGCCTGTGCTGGGGAGGGGGCAGAGGTGGGGAAGGGCTGTGGGAGGCCGAGGGTCACAGAGGATAGAGCTATTTATGGCCTTAAGAGGGAGGATCAGTAAAGGGCCATCTAGCTTGACTTGACTTCCTCTTGACCTGTCTCTTCTGGAAGATACTGATGCAAGTTCCTGCCCCCATGGGCTTCCAGTGTCCCCAGTGCTTAGGTACAGGGATAGTGGGCAGAAGAAAATGTGGTGGACCACATATCAGCTCCATTAAACTTGTGAGGTGGTATTTGAAGCGTGAAGTAAGTGATCTTGCCTATGTCTTTAGTCTTCTCCAGTATTAGCCCCTGAAACTGCCTCTGCAAGGAGAGACAGGAAAGCTTTTTGCCCTGCCTGTTGGCAAAGCGCAGTTTCCCCTCCCAGTTTTCGCTGTGGTTATTGGGACAGAAGGTCTACGGGACAGTAACTCTTCGTTCATGCTGGTAGGTAGCACACAGGGCTCTGATCTCTATCTCACAGTCTGTGCTAAACACAGTGCAAGTAATTGCTTGACAAAGAGAGAGCAAGTCTGGCTCATACACTTGTATCTGACCTCCACATCTGGGCCAGCCCCTTGATGTCCTGATCCAAACACTGTTTTGGAACATATCCCTAGTAAATGATGACTCTTTCCATATCTGCGTCCTTCAGACCACCTTCCCTTCTTTGCTGGAATGTGCTGAGACTGGTCACAACTGCAGGGGGGATTCCCAGGCAACACCTTGGCAAGAAATTAGCTTTGTGTTGTAGTTGAGTGACATAAGAAGAACCCTTCCTCTAAATAACTGTCTCCAGAGAAAAGAGTTAAAGGCATGATATTATGTTAGATAACCATGTTAAATTGCATCTAAAAAGGAAGTTGGTAATTCCTAATATATTTTTGATGAAACATGCGCTTTTTTAAAATTAAGAACATTTTTATGGAGCAATCCTATGAGATGCCAAATGTTTTGGCCCTGATCTAGCTAGATATTTAACCATGCACTTAATTTCTTAAGCTGCTCGTGTGCTTAAATATTTTGCTGGACTGAGTCCAAAGCTCTCAGCATTCTGTGTGGTGTCAGAGGACCAAGTCTGCGTTTGCAGCAGCACTGCTGAACTCAGCCTGTAATGAAGTAAATCTTCACACAGAATGCATTTTCAGTTAGTGTGCCATCCAACAAAAAAACTTAAATTTCCTTGAGATTTCTCTCTTAGGTATGTTGTTTTTGATGGTGCTCTAGTAGACAGGTTTGCTAATCAGAGAATTTGTGAAACAAGGCACTTTTAAGTAAAATTTAGTGGGATCTAATGGAAAATTGCTTTGTTCTAAAAATTCCAGGACTGTCACCCAAGACCTGACTTAAAAGGGACTGAAGACTCATGGGGAAAGAAATGGAGTGTGTAACCACTCCATCCAGTCAAAGCTGACCAAGATAGTTGGAATCATTCACAGAAATGATTTAGAAAATAATTTCAAACAACAGATGGGGAGGAATTATCACCTGATGGCAGTCAACCGGTGAGCAGAGACCAAGTTCTTGAGTAAAGTAGTTCTCTGCAGATGGCTGGGTTCAATAAGAAAGAATAAAAAATGAACCTGACCATTAACAAAAAATGTGAAGTGAACAAGTGGGTTTCATTGGTCCTTCGAAAGGAATACAAAGAACGAGAAGAAAAAAACCCTAGGTGGGAAAAGGTGAGTCGGATTTCTAATCTTGTGTGCTGTAATTACGGTGTTAAATGTGCAAGAGCAAAGTGAATAGATGAGATGGCATAACTAGAAAGAATTTGTGGAAGAGAGCTGAGCAGAAAAAGGCTCTGTCAAAGCCAAAAAGGATGCATGCCAACGTTGTTTCTCTTGGCATAGGTCAAAAAGCAGACTGTGTGACAAGAGAGAAATTTGAGAACACTGAGATAATGCCCAATTAGATCATGCAGTTCACCTCCCTGGGGCCTGTGACAGACTGGTAAGGATTTTTTTTTTTTTTTTTTCTGAGAAGGGAAAAAAGTTGTCAGAAATTAGAATTTTATTTTTAATTCTTTCTCCTAAAAACTTAACTCAAGTCACAACCTCACTGAAAAAAGTCTCTTTCTGCTTAATATGTTCACTTCTCTCTACTGTCTTATAAGAAAAAAAAAAATCAGACACCTACTTTGAAAAAATGCTTAATAAGTCTATGCTGCAATTTCCTGCAACAATGAAATTTTATGAAGACCTAATAATGCCTTTTGTTTTCACTGAAATCCTTCTCAGTCACTGTAGTCCTGAGCCCCATCGTGTCACACCATCACAGATATGTTGCTCCTTAGAGTGCATAGCCAGAGCAGAGCCTGACTCACCAGTTCCTGGCTTAGCCCAAGCTGGGATGAGCCATTCACAAATCTTAATTGCTTCATTCTTGTGGCTCCTTTTCATACATGTTATGACTGCCAGGAACTTTTGCAGCTCTGGAGGGAGGCTGACCACCTCTGTAGCAGCTTTCACATGAATTGTGAGCCTGCCTCAATTTTGAGAAGACTTTTGTGGAATTAACATTCTCCTGAGCCCAGAAATCATGATGCTTAGGTTACCTCCAACTGAAAGCCTGACTGGCTCTGCTAAATTTGGCAAGTGACTTCTGTATGTTGGCAGTTGGAGAGATGGGAGCATTATCTGAACATGTGCCGAATTTAATGTGGTGAGGCTGTACTACAGGTTGGTATCAGGACTAAGAATAAAACTGTGATTCTCCAAGCTCTGTGTTGTACCACAATATCTGCTCAGGCTCTTCTGGCACCTCTGTAGCCCTTTTCCTCAGTGCAATGTTTTCAGGACTTTAAATAGTGAAGATTCCTAGTGAGATTCATTGCCAGAGAGTTTCTTCCTTAATTTTATTCTGCTTCTTTTTTATTTTCTTATCTTTAGGGAGAAGTCCTTGCTGTTATCCTATCGTGCCACCTAACTCTGGTTTTGTTATTATCTTCCACCCAAACTTGATAGGTTTGTCTCTATCTTTAGCAATGTTTTTAACACTCCTGGGATCTGGGACTGAAATTCTGCACTGTGGTGTGCTGTATAAATTCAGCCTACCAGACAGTAACAATCAGAACTATAATTTATTTTGGAAAACATGACTATGAAGTATTTTCTTAGCAATACCATACTTCATTTTTGCCATGTGTACTAGGTTGAGTTGTAGATACCTGCTGCAGGGAGTGCCTGGCTTATACATACATGGATCTTCCTCAGAAGAGGAGTGATCCTACTCTTCATTATACTCTATTGATGGGCTAATGAGTACTGCCACTTGATGCAATGGCCAGAGCTTTTTTGGATTAAAATCCACAGTTCATCCATGGGGTTTGTTCACTGGGGCCCCAAACAGTGGGTGCCAAGATGCACCAGCCAGAGCTGCACTCACTTTGGCACTACGGCCCCGTGCCTAGAGTGGGTCACACTCGGGGAACAGGAGGCCTTAGATGTGGCTCGAGCTATGGCTCCATGGCCTTTTGGCTGTCAGATGGCGTTCCAAGGAGGCAAGGAGGAGAGCAAGGTCTTTTGCATAGCATAAAAAGGATTTATTACTTTGGGGAATCTGCAGGGCAAAAGACAAAAATGATGAAGGTGCAGAAACTTAAATATGGAGGAGGTTCAAGGGGGAGGTATGAATTCTTAGCAAATTGGAAAAATTCTGAGGAGGGATAAAGGGTAGGGTTTACAAAGGCACTGTCCAATGAGAGAGGTAGGGGGGAAAACTGGGTCACATAGACTAATGAGATGATGTCCAATTTTAGGGGATTTCCAAAGAGGAATTCGAAGCAGGAGGCTGGCACAAAGCAGGATTGACAGGTAGTTTAGGACAGATTGACAAGGTGGGTGGGCGGGTATCATTTTGGTCTAAACCATTAGCTTGGGCAGTAACAGAACATACCATTAACAAGAAACACACTGCAACAGGTACCAGTAGCAGTGGTATGACTGCTGTATGACTGGTGGATTTGAACCTGAGCTGGTCAGACAGCATGCACAGGTGGAGGGGAAGCGCTGGGGTTTGTGACTGCAGCTTCCAACAGAAGGAAGCAGGAGAGGTGGAAAACCACAGCAGCATTACGCGTTTGTTAGGAGCTGGTTGCAGCTGACTGACCTCTGACTCATCCCTCCAGCTAAGTGTTGAGAACTCCCAGGTGTGGGAATGGCCACCCTCTGGGACGGAGATCTTGGTTCATCCTGCATGTGGGTGGATGGCAGAGGGGGCTGCTCTGACATTTCCTCTCCCACAGAGGAGGGAACCTTGTCCTTGCAAGGCCGTGGAGAGCCAGCTCAGCCCTGTGTGACCAACAACCGCCGCTCCTGCGTCCTTTCCCCTCAGGTGCTGCGTTCATTAGCTGAGGCCTTGGTTTTATGGGAACCCTCCCACCCAGCTTCCTCCTGCCTTAATGACAGGCCATTAAAGAGAAGCCCATAAAGGCAGAGTGCAGGAGCAGTGTGAGGGCCGTCGGTGCTCATCATGGGTGAGGCAGGTCTGAGGGCAGTGGGAGGCAGGGACACTCCTGCGCTGCGCAGAGGTGACCCCTGCGAGCGGGCAGAGGCCGCAGCCCAGCTTTCATGCCCCGCTTTGGGGCTCTCTTGCGTAAACTTTTCCCAGTGTGGGGTTGAGGAGTTTTTTGTGGCTTTTTTTTTTTTTCATCTCTGAGTAGGGAGGAACAAGGTCTTTTAATGAGGGAAGGATTAACAGGCCATAAGACTCTGCCCTGAAAGAGCCAGTCTGTCTGTGGGGCCGCTCAGCAGGACACAGGGTAATTGGATTGGATCCCGAAGAGCACCTTGAATCGGTTCTGAGGCGGCCACAGCGGGTTGCTCCAAAGGGGGCTGGGGGCCAGGGAGGAGGGGAGCGTGTGGCTCTTTAGAGTAGCCAGAGCCAAGATGGGGGATCAGCCGGCTCATTAAGGGATTAGAGTGTTTGTTCTTCTCAAGACTTTTGTTGCTAAAACACTTTGCACAGCATTTTCTGGAGCCTGGGGAGCTTAAAGAGCTTGTCAGAGCCCTGCTCCTGTCCCCACACAGGAGCAGAGACGCTCTTTCCTCTGGCCTTCCTGCCAATGCTTACAGCAGCTATTGCTGGTGACAGCTCCTCTCTCCCAGCCCTTCCCATCTCTGGTCATTGTGCCCCTGTCTCCTGTGGGGTTTGAGGTAAAAGGGAAGGGTGACAAAGAGGATGAAGCAAAAGATGCACCTCAGGAGTGAGTCCTCTGACAGTGAGGGACACTTTAATTTATGCTTTTGCCTTGGTATTTGTAGCACAGACAATGAAAGACTTTGCATGTTCTATGGCTCTTTGCATCCTTTTGCCTCCCCATGGGCTATGTTCTTGGTCTCCAGCACTTGTGGTAGCAAATTTGGGACACAAACTACTTTAGTTTGTGTGTCTGGCTTTCATATGAATGCTATGGCTAGAAATTATTGCACAGACTAATTTCCCTAACAGCATCATCTGAAATGGGCTGACTGTTGAAATGCAGTGCAAGAAGAGGCTGGGCAGGGAAGGAATAGTGCAGTGAGACCTTGCCTGAGAGCACAGCTGGCCAGGAAGCTTGGTTCTCCTCTGGACCAGGGACAGAAACTAAATCTCTAAAGTGCAAATCAAGAAGCACTCACATAGCAGTACAGGCTATTAAAAAATGTCAGTGGAGTATGTGGATAAAGTGCAGTTGTCATCAGTTCATCCATTCTCATGGCCCACACACAGACTTCTCATCCAACTGTCCCTTACCTGAGCTGCCCTGAGGCACACAGCTCTGGGCATGAATAAATCCTGTTCTGGCTGGCCAGAGGTGGAAATCCCAAGTCACTGGCAGAGCAAATGCTAGAGGTGTTAGAGGGACTATGCATCAGTGGGGACTATTCAGGTTTTTAGCTTTGGAGTGAATTCGGCCTGCATCTTCAGAGAAATATGAGGTTTAATCTGTTGTGTGGAGCAGCAAATGGAAGGGACTTCAGCAGAACCTCTTCAGCTCCCAGTCTAAACTGCACTCCCACCTCCTGTCTCTGCTGAGCTGAATTTCAGCTGGGGAAGGAGGGAGGGGGAAAGAAGGAGACAGACAGGCGGGCAGGGGAGGGGTAGGGGGGAAGAGAGTTACAGGGAAAATAAATGAGACTCCCCTATAATTAATTGTTTGAAGGGAGTGCCCCACTCGGCTGTGAATTCTGAAATGATTATTGGATTTGCAGGCAGACGGGGAACAGAACGGGTCGGGTGCACGATTAATATCTTATTGATAGCGGATTAAGAGAGCGAGATCAAATCTTTAACTGAGTGGAGATGCAGTTTATCAATTTGTCACAAAAAATGTAGCAATCAGAAGTGGAGAATATCAGGGGCGGCTTACGGATCGATTCATGTCAGTGCCTCACAGTGTGCTCCACAAGGAGACCAGCTTCCCCCCAGGTTCCAGAGTGCTGGGTGAGACTGGCTTGGTGCTGGCCATGCATTGATGAGCTTTCTGTGTTTTAGCTGTCCAGTTTGTTGACCAACTCCTCAGCTTTGACCTGCCAGTTTTCATGGCTCATGCATGGAAGTTATCTGCAGCTATTGAGAGCATCTCCATAGCTGGGAAAAAAAGCAGGAAGCCCACCAAAAATACACATCTTGGAAAAGTCCTTTCTACATTGTGAGGAAGTTCTGTGATATGAAACCCCTTTTGCCAGTATTAGTTACTTGGGGCCTTCTCTAAAGCCTGATTTCTTAGTTGAAAATGTAGAGTTCTCAATGAGAAAATAAAAATCAGTGATAGTTCCTGTGGCCTTAAGCTTTTCAAAACAACTCCTAAAATCTAAGAGTAGAAGCCAAAGGAAGAAGAGCCTAGAGTCAGATGGCTGGTAATATTTGTTTTTATTAAATCAAACTTTTGATTTGCAGCCCTCTGTCATAGATATTTGTTGTGAATGTTTGCTTTTAGCAAACAGAGAAAACAAACCTAAGGCAAATGTTTAATGAGCACCTCTTTCTGAGCAGGCACCGTAAGCAGCTGTGATGTCTCTGCAGCAGAGCCTGGCACCAGACTTCAGTCACCAGTTGGACTCCAGCATTTTTTATTTTTTATTGCTACCGTTAAACTTCCTGCTATTCCAACAGATGGGGGATGGCCTGTAGAAGCCAGCAGCCTCCTTGGTGGGCTATGTAGTCGACAGGAGTCTCTGATAGCAATTTCCCTTCTCTTAGGGCCTTACAGAGCTGTTGAGTCCCTTGGGCCCTTGCAAAAGATGTTGTGCACCTGGGTGACGCGTGTGATTGTGGAAAGGCTGTACTGAAGGCAGCTTCTCTGCCTGCACTGCTGGCTTTGGAGGCAATTACATTCTCGCTAGGGTTGTTGGGTTTCTGTGTGAGGCCTCCTGGCTCTTTGCAGTTGTTCTCAGGGTCCTGGGATGCAGTGCAGGTCTCTGGGTCTTGGGAGGTGTATGTGGGGGGGTGCAGGTGAGAAAGCAGCCCCAGCTGGAAGCTCTTACCCTTGGGAGCTGGATAGAGAAAAAAGGGGAGGGGAAGAAGGAAAATCAAAGATGTGTTGGTTAATCCATGGCCTTGGTTTGCTGCTTGCTGTTTGCTCCTCTATACTATACTGCTTTTTCCTTAGAAGCATGTGTGAAAGGCTTTGACTGCCAGGTTTTTGGGGTGCTTGAAGATCCAGGGAGGGGCACTCACACTGCTGTGCGAGGGCTGTGAGCACTGTGAGGGAGGGTCTTGGAGCTGATGAATCCTTGAACTTGATAGCACACCTAGCTACATCAGGTGATTTGGCTTGTTCTGTGTTGCCATCAGGACAAAAGGCTGTATGTCAGCCTGGTTTGACTGGTATGTGTTGGCTGAGTGAGACCAGTGCACTGTAAGGATGTGAGAGATCTTGGGGTCTGCTAGGGTGCAGATCCCAAAAGTGAAGGGAAAGAGAAAGCATCATGCAGAAGTGCAGGTGTGCACTGAGATGCCCTCTGTCCCAGCTGGTTCATGATGGAGACCATGGGAGGACAAAGCTGCTGGCCACCACCTTTGGGCTTGTGTGGGAAGTCAAGTGGGACAGGGATGGGGAAGAATTCATGACACAGCCACCTGCCTTGGTCTTCATGTGTGACCTCCTTCTCCCCTTCCTTTTCCATAATCCTACCACTGTCACTAAGGTCTCATAGAGCTGTGGCCTTCCTCCCTCTTTTTATAGAAATTGCTTTTGCATATGTGGTAGAGTGGCCTCTGCTGAGGCTTGAGCTGGATGTTGTTCAAGTCCAGGGAAAAGAGGGCACAGCTAGGGTGGACTCTTCCCTTTGCCAGCAGCAGCTTCCTAATGTGTGGCTGCTGTACCTGGTCTCCCACAGCCATGAGCTTCCCTGTGCTGCATATCCCCAAGTGGGGCCTCACAGTGGAGCCTTGTGAAGCCTGTAGAAAGCAAAGCAGGTGTGGCATGGTAATAATACACATGTGGCATGGTAAAAATAAATAAAAAAATGAATTTGTAGCAAGAAAGCATCTGAAGAGGAGACAGTGCTGAAGATGTGCTAAATGTGTGGGAAGGGAAGGCAAAGAGGCAACAGATAGGGAGGGGGCTCTTGAGATGACACTTCACTGCTCTTTCTGTCCACTATTGTGCAAACACGTTGAAATCCATAGAAACCCTTTGTTTTGGAAAGAGCCCTGAATTAATTGTGATGTTCTGCTGCTCTTAGACAAGTTCTGGGCCTCTTGTTCATTTCTGCCAACATTTCAGAGCATCACCTTGACAGCCCCTCCACCTCCTAGGCCAGTCCCTTCTCTGAGCGCTGCTCCAGGGGAGCCCTCACACAGAGGTTCCCTCACACAGGGGAGCCCTCACACAGGGGAGCCCTCACACAGGGGTGCCCTCACACAGGGGTGCCCTCACACAGGGGAGCCCTCACACAGGGGTGCCCTCACACAGGGGTTCCCTCACGCAGGGGAGCCCTCACACAGGGGAGCCCTCACACAGAGGTTCCCTCACACAGGGGTGCCCTCACACAGGGGTTCCCTCACGCAGGGGAGCCCTCACACAGGGGAGCCCTCACACAGGGGTGCCCTCACACAGGGGAGCCCTCACACAGGGGTTCCCTCACGCAGGGGAGCCCTCACACAGGGGAGCCCTCACACAGGGGTGCCCTCACACAGGGGAGCCCTCACACAGAGGTTCCCTCACACAGATGTGCCCTCACACAGGGGAGCCCTCACACAGGGGTGCCCTCACACAGGGGAGCCCTCACACAGGGGAGCCCTCACACAGGGGTGCCACGGGCTGGCACCTGCAGCCAGCCCCGGCCTCCTCCGCCATGTCCCACCTGCGGGGAGAAGCGGGGCACGGGGACGCTCCCCGAGGCCCCTCGTGGCGGTCATATGAGCGCTGTGGCCTTTCCCAGCACCGGGCTCGGGGGGCTAATTAGCGCATTCAGGGGCGCTGCTGGAGTGGAAAGGCGCTCGTCTGGCGGCGGGGCTGTGAGGTGACCTGGGGGCCGGCGCTGCCCGTTCTCCTCCGCAGGCCGGGCTGCCCTGGGCCGTGCGGGCCGCGGTGCTGCGGGCCCGGCTCAGGCGGCGCTCCGGCCGGGGCGCTGCGCTGCTGCCCCGGCGGGCAAGGGGCGCCGCGGGGCCCTGCCGCGCTCCTTTCAGCGCCGGCCGGTTCTGCTCCACAGACCCTCCCTTTGTCCGCCCTCTGAATGGAGGCCTGCCTGCCCGCGGCCCCGCTTCTAATTAGGGCTTCCGCTGCCCCGCCGCCCGGCCCCGGCTGCTGCTCCCCCCGCCGCTTCTAAACCCGCGGGCACCACTCGGCGCTCGCTGCCGCTCGGCCTGGCCGCCGGCCGCGGCGGGAGGAAGGCGAGGGGAAGCCAGCCGGAGCGCCGGCGGCCCGGCACGTCCGGATGCCCGCGGCAGGAGCGGGCACAGCCCCGCTGGCCCGCGGGCCGCCTTCCTCCGGGAGCCGCCGGGCACCGCTGGGTCTGGCGTGGGTAGGTCTGGGGCTAGCCCATGGAACTGGCCGAGACTTGGTTATGGTTTTTTTTGTGAAATCTCTGTTGTACTTCTCGTGCAAGAAGTTCTTGGGAAGACCTTACTGGAAAACACTTTCACTTTTGTGGAGCAAATGCAAGAGAGTCCTGCGTTGATGCGGTTCCTGTCTTTGCTTTGGACTGCATGGTGATACACGATGGCAATTCAGGAGTTGATGGGCAGCCAGGATTTTCACACTTACAGCCTCCATACTTTTTTATACCTCAGTCGTGTTTGTACCCAAGGCAAAGATTTGCATCTCTATGTACACAGAACACGTTTTTATGTCCCAAGAGGATGCATCATTGAATGTGTATCAATAGTCTCTTATGGGGAGCAGTGATTCCCTGTTTATGCAGATAAAATCAGGGAAGGAAGACAGCTCCAGGCAAGATTTACAGATCCTTCCCTGATGGATCACGACTTGTTGACTCTTCCTTGGGATGCTTGATTTGGAATCCTCCTTTTGGCTTTTGCTTGTCACTTTTGCCATTAAGGCTCTTGCTTCCTTCAGGGGTGACCTTCATTTGGTTGAAATGCAGTTGTCCCCTCACAAGCAGAGCTCATGCCTAAGTAACAGGGGGAGCCCTGTTGCTCCTTGTCCCTGTGCAAGGGCCCACCAAGCCTCAGAGCTCTGCAGTGTGATGCCCCACATGGGTCCTTTGTCTTCATCCCCTACCATGGGTGGGCAGAGAGGAGCTTGGATGTCATAGAGTCCTCACACCAATTGCTTCCCCATCTGCTGCTGGATGGGTTTCTGGGTGACCAACCTCTTCAGACTGGGAAGAGGGTTAGGGAATGCAGAGAAGTTCCTTTTCATATCACAATTCCCCCTGTGCTGTATCAGCAGCTGTGGGTAGGTGTGAGTCACAGCTCAGCCGTGCACCGTGAATCTCTGTGGCTCCAGCTGCAGGAGCCCCCCCAGCCACCTCCCCCCAGCGTGAGGCAGCCCAAGAGCAGCACGGTGCCAGCAGCACTGGGTGAGAGCAGCACGGCTGCTCCCCGGGCTGCCCGTACCTGCCGGCTGCGGCCAGCCCTGCGCCAGCTGGGTGTGCGCCATGGCGGCAGGACCCGGCAGGCGGGAGCTCAGCAGATGCTGAGCTGTGAGCCAGGGTGGGTGGTACACTTTGGATGTTTCTACCTCATCTGATACAATCAGCATTGCTGTGCACATGTGAGGAAAGTTGTTCGATAGGAATGACCCATGATGCTGGGTTAATTCTGTTTACAAAAGAATAAATATTATAGCGGTGTCTTATAAAAGAGAATCAATAGCTTCCCTTTGCTGGGTGATCCCTTCATGTCTTCGAAAATCGATTCCCCCCACTGTTCCCCTCCTCCTTGCTGCACAGCTATCTGTTTTTCGGGGTGACGGGGGGGTCAGGCGATTATTGAAGTATATGTGAATTTACAATATTAACGACTCACGACGGTGTGTCCGCAGGTTCATGGTGAATTAATTATCTGTTTAAGAAGCCATGAAGAAATCAATCAATGAAAATTTCTCACTCTTTTGAGAGTGAGGGAGCTTGTCAATTTTTTTTTTAAACATGCACCACATTTAAAGGAGCAGTACATTTTTTTTTTTTTTACATCAGAGGAGGGTCAGGAGGAAGCTGGTTTGGGGCTGAGGGAGGCCTTTTCAGTTTTGTGCAGCATTGGCAGGAGCAGCAGACTCCTTTGCTGGTCTCCTCAAAGGGCAGAAGACACTAAGGGTACTTCCTGAGGTGGTTTTGTCTGAGAGTTAAGCCAGTGGTGGCCTTTTCTGGAGGGGAAGGCATGGTGTTACATAGTGTGTTCTAGCAGACACTGTTTTGGTGGGTCTGTCACACACATGACCTTTTCCCAGCTCAGCAGGTCAGCTGCCCCTCTCCTGGAGACCCATTTGCCATTGCTGAGCTGCCAGTGGGCAACACATGGCTGGGCCTTGGGCGCTCCAGCTTGTGGACAGTGGGACATGCTCCCATGAGACAAACAAAGAAGAGCAGCTGAAAGCAGTGATCTCTCAAGTCACCTCAAGATGTGCTGGAAGAAGTCTGGCAGAGTGCTTTGTGTGTCATTCTTCAGCATTGACTGTCATGTCTAAACTTGGGACAGGCACTGGTGAGCATGCAGCTTTGAGGCATGGGCTTGGCACTCCTGGACACAGTCCCTCTGGGCCTCTCTGCAGAGGCAAGGTCAGGCAGCTCTGGGCAGCAAATGGCCCAGGACTGCTTGTCCGTTCACCTGGTGCTGAAGAAGGACCCTTTTGTTCATACAGACCTGATCACTAGTTGCATCCCATCCCCAATCCCCAATCATCCAAGGCATTCAGGAGCACATGGGGATGGCTTTGTATCTGGTTTATGGTGTCTGGCTGAGGTCTTTATGTCACCTTGATGACGTTTTTCTCTTTGGATGGAGTTTGATGACATTTGAATACTGGATGTGAGTGTTTTTGCTGCATTTCAGCCTTTGGCAGGCAAAAACACATAGACTTTGATGCTGGTTGAAAAGCTGGCAGGAGAAGATGACTCTCAGAACTGCTCAGAGGGTGAAGGGGTTTGTCTGTAATTCCTTATGCTTATCCTGACCCTCCTAAAATCTGCCCCATCTCACCTCTCTTGTGTCTGTGAAGGATGTAATTTATTGGCACTTGTGCAATGACTGATATCCCAGTTTAAAGGGGAACAACTGAGGCAGGGTGAGACGAGGAAACTGAATGGAGGAGGGTGCATGAAGGATGTAGAGCCTTTGACAGAAATGAATTGGGCAGTACCCCTTTCTCTCATCCCTAATCTCCAAACAGGCAGCAGGGGAGGGATGTTGCAGAGAGAAAGCTACAGTATGTGGGTAGCAGAGGACAGAGAGAAGGGTGTGGGGATGGCAGGCAGCTGAAGATCCTGATAAAAAGACTGGAAGAGGGGAGGGAGCAGGGACAACCTCTGAGTCTGCTTCTGCTCTCCAAGCCCAGGCAGTCATGGCCCCTTCCCAGCCCCATAATGCTACTGGCCCGTGCCGAGAGGAGTCCCCGCCAGGCACACCCATTGCTGTAACCAGAACGGAGAGAAGAGCCCATATTGACACAGGAGCATCTGTGTCAGTAATTGTCATGCAGCCTGGCAAATTGCTTCAATGTGCCATCCCCTTCAGCCGCGCAGCTCGGCAGTGGCAGCAGCCTGGGGGGGCTGTGCTGCTGCCAGAGAGACAGGAGGAGGCCAGGATGTGGTGGAGGGGTCAGGACCCACAGGGACCTCCTGGGTCCCATCCCAGGTCCCTGTGTCTTGATATAGTCCTGCCTGATGGCTGCTTGGCAGCTGCTCTGGCTGCACTGCTCTTACTCATCAGCCTCCATGGAATATTCCCAATTCCAACCACGAGAGAGGGGGGGAAAATTCCTGACAGCCTTTAGGCTGCCGTTTTTACCAACCAAAAGAAGTGTGAGAGAGGGTCACGCTCTTCCTCATTCCCAGCTCTAGCTTGGCTGCTGGGAGCAGGGGATCCTCAGCTATGTACTCCAGATATGCATTCAGCTTTCCTTCTGTCTATATATGCAACTGCTTTCTGAGTCTAGACAAAGCCAAAACAGAATTAAAAGTTTCTCTAAAAAAATCTGATATTCAATTTGAGGCTGCATAAACCACAGCTTTCAAGTTGATGTCCCAAATTGGAGCTCTTCGGTGCTCTCTCCAGGTTGACCAGAGGTTTTCCTGTTTTCATTCCCATCTGTTCTTTTTCAATAATCTCTAGTTCTGTATTCCTGTGCTTTTTAATGGCCGTGTAGTTCCACCAGAGAGCCTTGAGTTTGCCTACATGGATCCAGGCAAACAATTTTGAGAGAAGACTGCTGGCCTAATCATGAAATTCTGAGATAAGAAAGGTCTAGAATTTGGCTTAGTGTAGGACACTGTTTAAAAAATGCAGTTGTTTGTAAAATGTCATGATTAAAGCCAGCCTCCTGATCGGTTGCCACTGGATACATACTTCTTCACCTAACAGATGTTCTGCCTCTCTTACACTCGAAGTTCTTTGGTGATTAGATAACCAGCTAACAATGTAAAAAACAAACCAAACAACAAACACTCCCAAACCCAAGCATACTTTATACTAATGATTTTACCAGTGCTCCTTCAATAGCTATGAATTTTGCCTGTCTATTAGAAAATAATCTCTGAGATGAGGAGCCCATAGCCTGTCTTCCAGAGGAGAAAGTACTACTGATCAGAGTTGTTCCCAAGGCATTGTATTATGTAGAACTGGGAGGTCTCCTGGGCTTCCCAATACAGTCTAGTTTGGGGAGCAACTGGTGTTGTGATAGGGGAAGTCATCCATTGTGGAGCCTGTGGGGAGTTAAGAAGCAGAGTGTTATTGCCTTGCTTTCTACTTTGGGTCAGCATTGGTCCTGTGCTTTGATTTCCTGCAGGTGCATCTCTAGCCCTGGCACAGTCAGCATAGGGATTTTGAGTGTCTAGGTCTCTCCACTGCTCACAGTTAGGTATAATATCCCAAATGCCAAAAGGATGGAAGTGAAGGGATCCGTGGATTTCAACTCGGTTGGCTACTGAGAACAGTATACTTCATTTCTCTGCAGACCTCCCAAGGAACCATATAATAGCTTGCTAATGGGGCAGTTGTGTCCCACGTTAGAGTGTCTTTATTAGAGAGGCAGATGAAATGACTTCATAATTACAGGAATTTCCATGTGTTTTCCGGCATCCACACAAGAAAATCAACTAGGTAAGGTAGTCCTGTTACACTCTTGGAGAATGACTGATTCTGGTGGCACTGTGCTATGAAAAGCAAATGGACATCATGTGCACACAGGGTGTCATCCCTGTGAGAGGTATGTGTCAGATGAACCAGACTTTGCCCTAGGTTTCACTAGGAAGGAAAGCTCCAGCTGTCCTTTTGCCACATTCCTAGCAGGTCAGAAATGCCATGGGAGCAGTCAATGGAAAAGCCAAGCACCACAGCTAGAACATTGATTGAGAAGACCCGAATTGAAGGCAGAACATGATGGTTCAAAGCAGGGCTTCTGTGTTTCATATTGCTGGACAATATTATGCAAAAGGGGCAGAGAAGGGTTAGATCCTAATACACTGCTAGAAAATCAAAATTACTATTGTCATGGAATATATGTATGTTCCTCACATTGCAACTACTGCCGGAGTGAGTTCCTGACAGAATAGCTGGGGAATTCATAAATTTGTCCAGTGTGTGAGTACAGGGCAGATGTTAATTTTGAGGCCTACAATAGACTTCTGTTACAAGAAAAAGATCTTTCTGCAAATGCTTCAGAGCCTAAAGACCTTCTAAACAGAGTATCTCTTTCTGAGATCTGATTTCTGTCATTTCCTTTCCTATTAGAGCCAAACTGCCATGTGCTTGACTCCTAGAGTCCAGGTAATAGGTAGGAGATTCCAGTCAAAGTTACATCCATTGTTAATCCGTTCAGATACAAGCCCATATAGGGGCACGTCTGTCCTGAAGACAAGCCCAACCAGAGGGCTGCAAGGAGAGAGGTTCAGCCTGTGCCAGCTTTCTGTGCCTGGGCACATTCTTCTCAGGCTATGCATGAACAAATAAGCCATGCCTCTTGAATCCAGCCAATTCTGACCTCTCCTGCATACTGCCATGCTTCAGAGCTCAGTTCTGAGTGTGCTTGCCAGCCCAGGCACACCCAGAGAGAAACAGTGCCTTCTGTCAACTGCTGATGCTCAGTGGAGAGACTTGGCCAAGAACACAGAGGAAAGGAGTAGAGGAGTGAGGGCTTGAACCTGGATCCCAACCAAGCACACTCTGTTTATGACTGAGAGCTTGAACAACAACAACAAAAAGGTTGTTTTTTTACCAGAGAAAGCTCTGTCACTGCAGACTTGCTGTGGCCTTTCTGGCCTGTTGAAAGAGGATGTTCTGCCAGGAAGCCAGCCTGACTCCTTCGCTTCTGCATTGAGGCAAGGAAGGAAAGCCCACTTTCTGAGCTGGTACTCTGCAGCAAATGCAGTCTCAGCTATACAGGCTGATTCTTTCCTGGGAAATTTTCCAGACCCACACATAAAGAAGGAGTTTCCAGGACAGAACTCTCAACTGGTCACCTTGTGGTAAGAACTTGGCCTCTGCTATGAACCAGGGCATCAGGGAGGGACTACATATCCAGTGGATTATTTACATGCATTTGATTTCAAATTGCTCCTACATCAGCTGGCATTCCTACCAGCAAGAATCTATATTTTTGTCTTTTCTATTCCTTTTTAATACTTAAATCCAAACGGCTGGACTACTCTCTTGACTATGCCAATTGGACTGAAAATCACCTGCAAGAGAGATCTTCCAGAATCACACTTCAGTGATGGAGATCAAAGTCATTAAGCCAGAGGAGGTTAATTTACAGTTTACAAGTTAGCTAATGTGGCTTGAGGAAACCTGGTGAAGCCGCACGATTCCTTGATAATTTGGAAGTTGAATCCAATGTGTTCATCACCAAGTGTCACCCCATACCTCACTGTGGTAGTATGACAGGAAATCTTAAAGGTAACTACTTGCATAGACTTTCACACTATTCAGGTTCTCACATGTCTTCTTTCTCAAGGCAATGATGTGATGGTGACAGCAGAGGCATCAACCATTGTGTCTTGCAATGAGAATGGTCTGTGGTGCTGAAAAGAATGGGTTTTGGAGGTCTGCATGGAGCATAAATGTCCCTGTATGTCTTCTGCCCTGCTACAGAATACCCAAGCTCCTTCTCATCACTGCTTATGAATCCCTCTGCAGCCCTGCATCTTAGGGACATGAGTAGCTGCATGAGGGCCAAGCAGAGGGATAACAGGTTGTGTAAAATTCAGGCCCAGCTGCTGTGAGCTGCAAGGAAGTCAGAACCTGCAGGGGTGGCCTGCTTGGCTCTTGAGATGCTGCACCCTATGGTGTCTTTATAAAAAGACATTGTATTAAATCAAGTGTTAAACTTCTAATCTCTGGGTGAAAATTGAACAGGTGTGGCTTCCTCAGGGTGGCTGCAGGAGTGGCCTTAACAGCAGAGCCATTGTGTCCATGACTACAGGAAGGGTTGGTCGTTTTCTCTACCCCCCGCCGCCACACCTCAGTTTCCCATCATCTTGCCCTCTTGGTCTGCCAGCAGTGCTTGGACGAGAAGGCTTTGCAGCTTCCTGCTGCCCAGGTGCCCAGAGCTGGAGAATCAGGGGCTGGCAGTTGCATTATCACTCCCTGTGGGTCTTTGGGAAACCTGTGTGAGCGTACAGGTGAGGCACACGTGTCTGGGAAGGGGTGTTGTGTTCTCACTTCTCCATACATAGTGGCTTAGCTCAAGTGCCCCCCTCCGTCTCCGAAGCATCCCTGACACTCTAGGTGAATATTTGAAAGACAGGATCGGGGCTTTGGTTCGAGAGCCTCTTTGTACAGTGCTAACTGGTTTCAGGGCTGTAATTATCTCTCCAAGAGAAGCTGTAAATTGGATTAAGGCACTGAGTTGCAGCTGAGTGCGCTCCCTCCATTGCCCCACCTGGTGGGCTGCTGAGCGATAACAAAAAATGCCGAGAAATCGGATTTGGATTCTGCTTCACACTCATGGCTTCCTTCTGGAAAAAATGAAATTTTTCCGGCAGAAAGGGCTGGCATGGGTTTGCTGGCAGTATCAGTCCTGGGTTCGTATCATCTGCTGGCACTCTTCCGGAAACGCGATCCCCTCCGTTATCAGAGAGAAATAAATAAATAAACAGCAGGAGATGTTTTGGCAAGGAAGGAGGAATCGCACCAAGAGGCGTGCACATGCACACGCACACACACACACACACACACACACACACTCACCTCGGCACTGTCTCTTCACAGCCCGAGCTGTCTGTTGCAAGCAGAGGTGGCAGCACAAGCACAAGATGTTTTCTACAATTATTTTAATTCCTGGCCTCTGAGATGAAAGCAAAGCCCATTTTTAACAGCTTATGTTCAGGGCATAGAGCACCAGGGCTTTGTATTGCTTATGGTACAAATCATCACCTCCCCCTCATAGTATCTCTTCCTGTGCCCTTGAATAAAGTGCTGTTCCTTCCCCACTTTCAGCCCAATATGGGAGGCACCAAAACTTACATGGAAAGACAGTACAAGATCCATGGCTTATTTCAGCATCTTGTCCAGGACAGACTAACATAAGGCTCATCAGACTTGATCCTCCCCTGTTGATGTAGGAGAAGCTTCTTATCTGGGTTCCTTTTCATACAGAGGTGTGTATTTCTCTTTGGAGACACAGGTGCACTGCACTGAAGGTACCTTTGCAGAGGTCAGTAGGAAACACAGCAGGAATGGGCAGGAGCAATGAAGACCCCAGAGCAAAACCATCAGATTACACTCTGTGCTTGTGGAACCTGTGCAAAGTAACATGGCAGACAATGTTTATGATGGAACATTTTTGTCCATGGGAGAACCAGATTAACCAGGGTTTGGACAGAGTCTAAAGTACTGCCTTCTCTACTATACAAGCAGAGATTGCAGGACCAGCTTTTCAGATGAGGCTGAACAGTAATTTGTCCATAATCAGATTTACTCTTGCTCTTACATCTATCGATGGAGCTTACGCCTGCAGTCTTTTGCACACTACTGTCTGCTTTCCTCTGGCTGCTGGGCAGCTCCAACCAACCAGCAGCTTCCCACCTCTCCTGGTCACAGGGGACACTGGGAAAGGCATCCCTTGTGTCTGTGGTGGTATCACCTTTCTCCAGCTGCCTCTGCCCATCAGCTGCTCCTGCCAGCTGGCAAGGAGGCACCACTGGCAGGGACTGCCAAGGACTGCCCCAGGCTGCATGGCTGCTGAGGGAGGAGGAGTTCCTCGGACAGGAGACACTTTTTGCACTCCAAATGACCTGAAGACAAATGACAAGCCAAGGGAAGTGAGCACCCAGTCAACTGGCATTTCCCATGAGCTATGAGACCAGTAATCCACCATACAGCTCCAGTGTATCAGCCAAACCAGTCAAATGCTGTGAAGATGTTCTCCAAACTGCCTCCCAATATAGCTTCCAACCCCTTGTGTCCCCAGATATCCAGGTCTCAGCTGAGTCCTGTAATTCCTCATGTGCTGTAGTCTGAGGGCAGCCACTGGACCACATCCACGTGGGCTGGTGCATCCTGCGGAGGGCAGCCCCAGCCCCGAGGCCAAAGGATGCTCTGCCAAGCAAAGCCACCCTGGAGCTGTGCAGAGTAGGCCTTCTGCAGCCTTGCTCCTCCTCACAGCTGGTTCTTGCCTTATGTTCCTTTCTCTGGTCCTGATTGCTCACTATAGTGCAGCACTACAGCAGTGTGCCTAGAACAGCCTGTTGGTCTCTCTGCTCTCCCCCCAGCCAACAAGAAACCTATTTTCTCCTCTGCTGAATTCTTAGGAAGTGAAAGAAGTGTCCCAGGACTCAGCACTTGCAACTTGGATGTATGCCCTGAAAATAGAAAGGCCACATCCCTTATCAGGACCCAGATGTCCTGAGGATTCATGTAGCCACACTTCCAAAATGTCCCAGCAATTGCCATATATCCTACAAATTCCCCCCAAACCACAATGGGGTAGCGAGCAATTTCCTACTGGAAATTCTGCCTTCCTTTGGGTACCATCTAATGCAGATCTTTATGTTTCTGTCAGCTTAACTTATCATTTGGTATTCAATTTGGCAATAAAATTTTTATATTCCAGACACTGTGTATTACAGATACATAGATAGATACATGTTTATGTGTGTGTGTGTTCCTGTAAATTATAATAAGAATTTCGTTCTTTTGTTCATCAGGCTTAGACCCATTTTTCATGACTATAAAGCTTTTGTAAATCCTAACATGGAGACAACAAATACATCTATTCTTATCACTGTTGAAACTTTTCAGTGATAATGTTTTTGGTTTCTTTTGCATTTAAATATTGAAAGACACTAGTATGAGAGCTGAATGTTTAACTCCAATCTTCCAAAGAAGGACTGAACATTTGTAAATTATATTTTTATTCCATTAGTCATGGACTTTATAATTTCTGAACAGATAAGGATTTAAGCATGTACTAGGAGTTCAGGATATACTTAAGTGCAGAGTACTTAATAAGGAATTTTAATTGCTGAGTGCCACTAGTAAGTAAGGTGCTGATTTTTTTCCCAGAAGTGACTATAGTTCAGTGATGGGATTTAGGTGGTCCTTTAATGTGTTTTGCCAACCTCTTCTAGAGGTCATGAAGTTTGCATGGCTGTACTGATCATCCTTTCTTGACTACTCTCCCTAGGAGACTGTTACACGTCCTCTATACAGTTTTGGAAATTAAAAAATGTTTGTCTTTGCAAACATTTTCCCTCATCATATGGATCTGTGTGTCTTTCATACCTTTTACTGTGTTTTATTGTCCTTGCCATTTTAAAAGCAGGAACATGATTTATAGATTAAATTAATGAGCAAATCACTTGATGGTGAACTGATCCTGGATGTCACAGTGCTTTATACCTGATGCTGGTGCAAAAAGAACACAGATATCTGGGCTATTCCAGTCCTCCAAATGATATGGCCTTAGGCTCAGTACAGCTAAGGCTCTTTCTCCTGCATGTTTTCCTTTCTTTGGGATAGAGGGATACATGGTTCTGGTAATAGCTTATTTTCTGCTCATCAGGCTTCAGTTGGGTTTGTGACTACAATTAAAAGCATAAGGCCCAATTTCTCTGCAATTTAACAACCCTGAAGTCAATGGAGTTGCTCCAGTGATGAATTTGCCCTGAAAGCTTCTGGTTTTAGGTGGCTGCCCATAAGCCCAGACTTAAGGTACGTCATGGATGGATTTATATTTATTTTTGAGAAAGAGAAGACAGCCAAAGATTTAGATGCTTTTCACATTCAATGTAAATCATTAAAGGTTGCAGTCTTCTGCATAGAAATAGGTTTATTTATTTTTGTCACTCTATCAGGTTGTTTTTGTCTCTTCATGGCTCTCTTATTTTACATACAGGGTATAGGACACGGCAGGTAGGATGCCTCAATTGTACCAGTGTCTAACAGGATGACTTTGGCAGAGCCTTTTAATCTCTCTTTCCTTGAGTCCAGCTGCTATTTTTTTGACCTATGCTGTTAAAGTGCGGCTTCTTTTTCATGCCCCAGACAGCTGTAAAGAGCCAAGTGAAAACCTCCCAGGATTTCTGTTAGAAAAACAGAAATCTGCACCCAAAAGCTTGTAAATTAAATAGCCAGGAAGGACAAGTGTAAGGACTGAATGAGCCAGCAGTCCAGCTTTTAAATGGAGAATTACACATTCCCCAGAGTAGTCTCTGTTTTCCTGCAGTTTCAGTCTCCTTGGTTCTTTCCTGCACAGTAAATTTTTCACAAACTCCTGTTCTTCTCTTTGCTAAATTTTAATGTATTTTTTTCACCTCCCCAACAAAATTCAGGCTTATTCCTGATCTTAAAGCAAGCAAACAGGAAAAGCTGAGCTGGAAGGAGAATGAGTCCTATTGCTACTCAGAGATGTGCACCGTTCTCCCCTTGCCCCTGCTTGCCATTGCAGAGAGGTTGGGCTTAGGACCCATCCATCCTCATGGGGCTCTGCAGGGAGATGGAACTGTCCCTTAGGGACAGATTTAAGCATGGGTTCCAAGGTGCCCCACCAACGTGTTTGCTGAGAATTTCTAGAGAAGGAAAAGCTGTCACAAATGGGGCTGAAGGGATGAGGAAGGGAGAGAAATGGTGGATGGTCAGGAGTCCCATTTTGGCTCTATATGTATAAGAAATTTTAACTGTGGCAGCAGGGTAAACTCAGTACATTTCCCTCTAGCATTTACACTAATACAAATAGGCTTTTTAACAGTTTAACTTTATTCTCTTGTAGGCATGAAATTAAGCTACACAGGTATTAGCTACACAGATACCAGTATAACTGTGCTTACAGTCTAAAGGATTTATACTGATTTAGCCACAGGGGTTTTTAAGCAGATTAAAGAAGTCAAAAGATGGTATTTAAACCATCACTAGTAAGGTACATCAATTCCTAGCTGCATTATTTCTGTTATCCATTTTCACATTCTCTTTACTGACATACATACAGACACATGAGTTTTTGCATCCCAAACGTACTAATTGTCCTCTTTATTTTCCCCATTTTGTTGTTTTAACCAACAAGTGAATAACGTGTGCAGTCTGAAGTTTAATTTTGTTCTTCCTTTCTTTATAACTTGAAGTTGCTTTTCTAGCTTCAGAGAACCATAGGGATAACAGAAGGAAGGAAAATAAAGATATGCTATTGCTCTGCTTTTTCAAATTCCCTCAATTTTAGACTAATTGCAGCATAACTAAAGGAAAAAAGAAAAGTTAAAAAGCAAGTGGCCAATGAAAAAAGACAGTATTTTCTGCAATACAGTCAGCACCAAGTGTGAGTCAGGGGAAAATTCTATTGCCTTCTTATCAGTCCCACATAGTTTTGCAGTGTTTTTAATTCCAGATTTTATATATATATATATATATATATATATATATATATATATATATATATATATATATATAAAGAAATGGAAATTGAGAAGGAGAACAAGGAAAGGAGGACAAGTAGAGAAAAATGCAGAGGGGAAAAGAAGGAAAAGAAGGCAGGAACATAGTAAATGTGGAATGAGGGAGTCAGGAGTAGGAAAGTGAAGTTTTTTGTGAAAAGATAGTCAAGGTGGAAGGGAGAAGCCTTTGTAGCCCATTTCCACCTGCATTCCAAGCACAGTAATATTAAAAAAATACTTTATGCAGCTTATGACAATGTGTGCTTCTGTGCATGCATAAGGCAACAGATCAGCTGCTGGCTGGTTTAGTTCTGACTGAGGCTGAAGCATCAAGTATACACTGTTTGGTGTAGCCAGTGAAGTCCTATCAGCCATATTGACTAGCAAACCCTGGACATGGCCATGAAAATATGATAAAAACCTTACAATGTTGTGACAGTGCTGTTGAAATTACTGCCTCTCTGTGAAGTCCCATCCCCACTTACCTTCTTTCTCACAGAATTAAAAAACAAACATGAAACCAAAACAATAAAGTTTTGAGGGATTAGTGATTCACTGTAGAAACCCCCACTTTTATGAAATATCCCAATTTAAATAAACCTATTTGGTTTCCTCTGCAAATCTCATTAAATGCGTAATGGATGGAGCAGCCATGTAGAAAGGCTGAGGGCTGGATGTTCAAAGGACTGGATGTTCAAAAGTGGGAAGCAGATTTGACTAAAGCACAGGTATGTGGGGCTGGCAGATGGATAGGTGTGTGATAGGTGTGTAGAGGAGTGGCTGAACATGAAGGTGACAGAAATCTACCCTTGTGTGACTGGGCTGACAGGCAGGAAGGATCCTTTACAAGTGCAGAAAGCTTCTAGTACAACTCTATTCTGTGATCACCGTTCAGGTGGCCCTGGATAAAAATCACTCAGTCTTTCATACGTGGCAGACAGTCTCAGTGGAAATCCTTCAGAGACTAAGAGATGCTCATATTCTGCAATAAGAGGGCTCAACAAACACTTCAGAGGGAATATGGACATGGACAGTGGCCAGGATACTCTGGAAAATCTCTGCAGTGATGTAAGATCCCCTCCTAGTCTGCTACCTCACAGAATACCCTGGTGATCTTTATCAGAGCCAGGCTTCAGACAAGTTCTCCCAGTGTGCTGGAATGTTGTCACACTTTGGAAGCTTTGGGCCTGCTATTGCCTTATTGTTCTTATTTCTTCA
This sequence comes from Oenanthe melanoleuca, assembly GCF_029582105.1. Lineage (NCBI taxonomy): Eukaryota > Metazoa > Chordata > Aves > Passeriformes > Muscicapidae > Oenanthe > Oenanthe melanoleuca. Next base: position 16,580,861 of record NC_079340.1, on the reverse strand, counting down.
GTAAAAGTGGTTTAAAACACTATCTAGGGCAGTTGGTCAATGCTGGTAATTCAGGCTGAGCAAGAGTCCAGAGACAGAACATCTCTGAACTACTTTTCTAGGTTGGAGACTGTAGACAAGCTCCCCAACACGTCAAAATGCACGTCTCTGTAGAGAACCAGTGGAATGAATAGCAAAACATCTGCACCTTCAGTCACTAATGGCTGAAATGATGCTAGGAGAATTCAGCAAGTGTTTTAGTCTACAGAGATTGATAAACGTTTTCAATTTCAGTCTACTGACAAAGTGCAGGTTTAGCTTTATCTCTCAGTGGCATCTGGACTATGAGGAGAGCCATAAAAACAGGGCATTTGAATGATCTTGCAAGTACATCTTGCTGGTTCAGCAAAGCTCCAAGGATTTTTCTCAAGTGACACCATTCCCAGTTGGAGCATATTTACGTTATTGTGGAAAAGACTTCTGCTCCTGATAATTGCCATGGTTGACTCTGAGGCAAGGTTGCATGAAGCCTTTTAGATAATGCTGCAGTAAGTCTATCATAAACACCAAAGGCAGATTAGATCAAAACCGACTGGTGGTAGTTATGGCTCAGAACCCTCTGAATTTAGTGTAGCTATTCTCACTGGAGTTTTTTTAATCTGTCTGGCACCACTTGTCTTGGCTCTTTGGTAGCTAAATGGGTAACAGGGAGCCTCTTATCGCCAGGGGCTTCTATTTGAGATGTCCATGATCTCCAGTGGTCACTTGTGGGGCAGGAGAGAATGTGGTTTCCAGATAGGAGAGATGTTCATCCAAAACCTCCAGTTACGCCTGATCACATGTAACCTGACTGGCTCTGTCAGTCTATATGAAGACACTGATTTCCAGGCCCAGTCTGAACACATTTGGATTTGATTTCCTTCCCTTTTCTTTTCTCCATGGGTTCTACCGAACTCCCTCCCCAGTCCTGGATCCAAAAGCATAATGGCTTTATGTAGCTTGTAAAATTCTATTATCTCTGTATTCAAAACTCAACAACTGGGAAATGGCTGTAATAAGCGTGTTATTAAGCGTGTAAATACACTTTAACTTCAGACCTCCAAAGGAAGTCTCTTGCTGTCTTCCTCACTTTGCCCTCCATGTTTTCACCATGTGTTTGGATTTCATGGATATGCCTACTTTTCCCCCTCTTCCTGACTGGTGTGCTGTCCCATTTGATTGTGTTGAGGACAATGCTCCCCTCTGCTGAGCCTGCCATGGAGTCTCGTGGAGAACCCAAGGTCTTCGAGGGAAGACAGGTTCTTGGTGAGGAAGGGGGTTTTGGGGAAGGAGGGAGGAGGGTGAGGGTAGGGAGGGGAGGAAAACATTAAAAAAAAGAAAGAAGCCAAGTGCATTCTTTCTGCAACACTCAGGAAAAAGAATGTTGCACAGGGGATTGGAAAGGCGAAATTTTTTCACATCCAAATGGATTGCAATTTCCCTCCATTTAGCACCTGAAGGTAATTAGCTCGAAGAGACTGTCGGCTGAGAAACACGTTCATGGAACATTAACTCTCATACATTCTCCAGTTGCAGGGAATTAATAGGAAAGATTAAAGTTTAAAGAGAGCAAAATGCCATTACCTCGCAAGCCACCTCTCTCAGCGGCAGTAACTAGCCCTCACTAACCTAAAAGCACCATTGGAGTCCCTGGCTCCTGCTCCAGGCACCGGCAGATGAGACGGGCCCGCTGTGCCCCGGGCTGCCCGTCTGTGGGCTCCGGTGACCTGCCCGCAGGCAGCGGTGGCAGCGGTGGCAGCGGTGGCAGCAGTGGCAGTGGTGGCAGTGGTGGCAGCAGTGGCAGCGGTGGCAGCAGTGGCAGTGGTGGCAGTGGTGGCAGCAGTGGCAGCAGTGGCAGTGGTGGCAGTGGTGGCAGTGGTGGCAGCGATGGCAGCAGTGGCAGCAGTGGCAGCAGTGGCAGCAGTGGCAGCGGTGGCAGCGATGGCAGCTGTGGCAGCAGTGGCAGCGGTGGCAGTGGTGGCAGCAGTGGCAGCGATGGCAGCAGTGGCAGCAGTGGCAGCAGTGGCAGTGGTGGCAGCGGTGGCAGCAGTGGCAGTGGTGGCAGTGGGCTTATGGCTCTGCCAAGAATGCGTTTGGTGGCCTCTGTATGAGCACACACGTGTGTGTCACCTTGGGGCCAGCACGTGTGCGAGCGCCCCAGATCTGCTCCATGAGTACTGCTGGTGTCTGCTCAGTGAGACCTGAGCAGTGGGCACCCCAGGAATGAAGCTCCCAGCAGCAGTCCCTGCATGTGCCTCAGGCTGGCATGTGGGGCGGTGGGGAGGAATCCCCCGTGCACCCCTGGGCAGCCCTGCATGGTCTCCATCCTGCTCCCGTTCCCTGCTGGCACAGCAGCACCCGTGCAGCCTCCTGGACTCATGCAAAGTCCAAACTGCAGCGCTGCAACACCAAAATGCCTTGCAGCTCTGCGAATGGTACCAAACCTCTCCTCACGAGGGATTGTGCCTTCTTCTCAGATGCAAGACAAAAAGAAAGCATTAAAAGATGGGGTCCCTATTTTGGGGTTTTGAAGGTAAAGTTTATATAAGCTTCTGCACTTTAAAGATTTCCATGTTGCTTTAGCATTTCAGGGAGAGAGCATGAGAGAGAGAGAGAGAGAGAGAGAGAGAGAGAGAGAGGGAGAGAGAGCGAGAGCGAGATGAAATTGAGACATGGAAGAATTTATTGCCCAGAAAATTCCATTCTGCTATCTGATTCGAAAAGTCCAGTCCCCCCAGCTTCGGAAAATCTATTTTCCACATTTTAATACCCTGCAGAACAGTCCTCATAACTCATCCGAGTGTGTTAAGCACAGTTTTATTAGATCTGAAACAAATTTTGGTGGGGAGATACTATAGGTCATTAACCATGGAGTAATTTTATCCTTGTTTCCCTAATGATGCCATAATGGCGAGCGAATTTCTTAACTAAAGACCAAAGAACATTTTGAAGGTCAGTTTCATCTGTGAGCTCCTTCAAGCGCTTCTCGGAGAAGATTGGAAAACTCGCCGATTTTTTGAAGAGTCATTAATAATGTGAAAGCTGAAAGAGCTCTCTCCCATTTGCGTTCCTGCTTTTTACCTTTTAATTTTATATCGCTTTAGTCCCTTTCTTTTTCTCCCTCACTCTCTCTCTTTTTAACTCTCTTCTGGAGTGGCCCCTCATGCAGCTGAAAAATGAAATGGGCCGTTCCTGAGGGCATCCTGAGCCCAGCCGAGCCAGGGCAGAGATCCAGGAGGGGGACAGGGCAGCCCTGGCACTGGGTGTCCACCACCACAGCCCGGCACCTGCTGCCATAAATGTTCCCCAGCAGCCCTGGGTGCCTGGCTGAGGGGCATCCTGCTCCCCCCTGTTCATGTAAATCAGGAGAGGGGCTGTTCGAGCCTACAGCACTGCATCCCTGCTAAAGGAGGGAGAGGGACAAGGCTGTCCTCTCCCTGCCTAGCAGGGCACATGTGTTTTTACTCTGAACAAGCTCACATCTGGACTGCTGAGGGATGTGCTGGCAGAGTGACCTCTGCACTGAGAATTAGTGTGTCTGGAGGTGCACATGCCTGTGAGCTCTGTGTGTTGGGGGCCATGAGACATTGCAGGGGGTTGTGCAGTACTGATATCTCTTTTTTTTTTTTTTTTAATGGATATATATACACACCTGTGTGTGAATTGCCATTATGGATATATAGATATGTTGCAAATGGATGAAATTGTTAAAAATAAAATAGCAATAAGCTGTATAAGGATTATGTGTAGCCTATCTACACACATGCTCTGGGACTGCAGGTGCTAGGGGGGCACATGGAGTAGGAATTAGGATGTGCAATATTCAGTTTTTGTGGATTGCCGAGATCAAGATTAGAATCTATGTGTATGTTTCATACATGTGTGGGGGAACACATAGGGGCTGTGATAGCATATTGATTTATAACCCTCTGTGTGTGTAGTGAAGAGGTAACAGGCTCACACTGTGTTTGTGGGGGGGTGTGTGGTGGGGTGTCTGGCTGTGCCACAGCCATCAGTGGGCACAGGCAGTCTTTTGGCACGTGTGTGGTGCTCTGGAGGTTGGGCTCTGAGCGCAGGTGTGTGCACGTGTGGGTAGGTGTGCGCAGGGGGTGCGCGCCCCAGAGAAGGGTTTGTCTGTGCCTTCATTAGCGAGCGCCTGGCAGTGAGCAGGCCTCTGTGTTTATGTGTTTTCCTCTCCCTGGGTGTGTACGCTTCAGGCGCCTGCATGTGTTGCGTTTGCAGATGATGTGGGCTACATCCTCAGCTGATGTAAAGCAGCACCAGAGACTGCAAAGCAATTTACACCCACTGCTACTCCAGCACAGCCTTAGGCTGGAGGCAGTGGGGCCGGGGGGTGTGGGCTGAGATGCTTTTCCATACCATGGGAACGGATGACTTCCAACCTGGAACAAGACCTTCTCTCATCCCCCTCCACCCCCTGTCCCCCAGCCTATCACTCACATTTGAGGCAAGAACTATGGGGGGATGTGTGTGTGTCTATTTGGGGAGGGAGCTCCGAGGGGAGGGGGGCAGTGTGGTGACACACTCTGCTCCCAGATGTGATACCAGCGATAATTTCAATTTTATGCCTTTGTTATGGCTTTAATCACTTTCTTTATGCGTTTTGTTCCAGCGATCAGGGAGAGACACCTGATAGGCAAAAAGGATATCAGGGGAACAATTTTTATTTGGAATGTGGTGAGAAGTCTAATTAGAATTTGAATTCTGCTGAGCCTTGAAATGGTCGGTACTTTATCCTGATCGCCTTAGATATTGTTTCGAGTCAATCATCTGTCATAGTGCGGCACGCTGGAGAGAAAGGCTCTCCATCCAGCCTGGTCTCTCTGTCGGGCTGGGGGCTGCTGGTGGGGAAAGGAAGGGTGACAAGAGGGAGGGCACTGGACTTTTCTCTGCCAGATAGGCTCCCTGGGAGCAAGCACAAAGGGAGAAAACCCTTGGCACAGAGGTTTATCTTGCTGCGTACTCCCAGCCCTGCTGTGGGGTGCTGTCTGCTGGCCCCTCTCTCACCATTGCAGGGCTGTCTCCTTCAAACAGGGGATGAGGAGGACTGTGGGTCAACACAAATGTCCCCCGCAGCTGCTGCCTGGGAGAAAAGCACCTTCTCAGAGCTAGAGAGCTCCACATGACTCGAGGACTTTGCCGCTATCTTTGCTGTGCCAATTAAACACTCTGGAAGGTCAGTTCTCACAGACAGACAGACAGCTAGGCTAGGATGGATGGATGGACAGGTGTGGGTGGGAATGGCCATTCAGATGGATTTGTATGGGACAGAGGCAGAGGTGGTGAACCAGTGACACATAGGGTTGGATGTGGTACTCCAGAAAAGTGGGATGTACCTCATCAGACTAAGGGCAGTAAGCACATTCATGAAGGGTTTTTTCAGACTCAGGTAGACCTTATTGCATTTGTGCTACCAGAACACAAGAAAAAGAGGGAACCTGGGAACATGAGAAGACATACAGCAACTTTTGAGATCCTTCTGGCTTTAACTCTCTTCTTAATAGGTAAAAAAAACAAAACCAGAACAAAGCAGACACACACTCCACCATACACACACTCCACCAAATCCATTATGAATCCTAGCGTTTCAAAGCTAAAAGCCACTCCAAAGCTCACCAGAACATGTCCAGTAATCCTTCCTCCTTGTCCCCAGTCCACAGTGCCTCCCCTTGGTGAGACCACAGTGTTCAGTCCTGATCAAAGGGCTGCAGTACTGAGTTTGAGATGAACTGCACAGTGGTGTGATCCCTGCTACTGAGGAAAAGGACTGCAGCATGATCTATGTGCCAGGAGAGATGAACTGAGGAGAATCATGAACAATAGAATCATTCCAAGATTCCTAAACTTATGTAAATTGATGGTAAAGTCTTTATTCTGTGCCATTCCTACACTTTGAGATGGTGCCTCATTCTGAATGCAACATAAATGTCTGTAACATGAAAGATACAGATTGGTTTGACTGTTGAAGAAAAGATAGTTCAATGTTTTGCCTTCATGAGAAAAGCAGAAAATGACCTGGGACTGGGGGCTAATTAAGAGAGTTGCAGGCATCTGCAAAAATTTGCAGATAGGAAAGCCATTTGAGTAGTTCTTTCTAAAGTGTCAGCATTAGGTTTCAGAGCTGACATTCTGAGATGGGTGTAGGCAGCTCATGCCTTTCTCAGCTACAGTCCAGGCTATCTGCAGATTCAGGCAGACTTGCTGTATGTTTTTATGTTCAATTCCCTCTTTAACAACTCAGCAGGGCAATACTTTTAATACTTTTCTTTCTTTTCTTCCCCCCACTCTTTTTTTTTTTTTTTTTTTTCCTTTTACATTGAGGAAGTGGGTAGTGTCAAAGCTTGGTTTTAAGGACTACTCATCTAAAAATTCTTTGATAGTCATGTCAACAACCCTGGAATGTCTAACATAAAAGTCAATCTTTCATTTATACCTCAAAAATGCATCTAGGATTGCAAACAGTGAGCAGCAGACATTAAATATATTTGCATATTTTTAATTAGAACATGGTTTAGAGTGGACTTGGCAGTGTTAGGTTTAACATGAGACTCAATGTTCTTAAAGGTATTTCCCACCTGTGTGGTTCCATGATTCTGTGATGTGCTGTCATTCCAAGTATATTCAGTTTTGGATCCTAAAGATGCAATTCTGGTAAAGCAGGAATGTAGTAAGTAAAAATCCCATGCTACTACACAAGCTGTCAGTCCAGCCATTAAGCCAACATATTCATGTGAGGGAGAAGATTACTGAGTCCCCAAGTCTCGTTGCTCTGATTATGCTTGGTCCCAGGTGTGGTTTGTCATGGGGCTGGTTTGACTGCAGGACCTTGCTGATTTAGCAGACTGACACTCTGGAGTCTCCTCTGCCTGGATCAGCAAGACAGTGCAGAATAAGTTCCTCATTTTGGCCCAGTTTATGGTTTTTATCTCAGATCAGGAGGATATGAACATAAAGTGCTGAAGCCCACTTCCATTGCTCTGTTCCAAAAATACATACCACTATTTGTCTCTCTCCTAGGGTTGTAGATATTTATGTGTATTGTGAAATAATAGCTGATCTGTGTTCTTTGCCTTAAGCTTTCAAGCTTAAGGAGAATGAAGAAGAAAATAATAATATTTTGTATTCTGATGGACCTACCTAGAACAAAAGAATCCCTCCCCCACAAATCCTTGTGAACACTGAGTTGCAGATTTGTGCTGGATCCTTCTTATCTTCACTGGAGCCATAATCCTTAGGGCTGTGCACAGCTCTTTTGACTCAGGGGAGGTCTGGAGTGAAGACTGGGCTGGAGGACAGCTTGCAAGGACCTGGATATTTGTGCCATTCTGGAAGGTAGAGTGCTAATTCTAAGTCTTGATTATCATTGAACTCTGCCTTCATGGAGTAGTGTTTACTGTGCCAAATGGATCTTTATACATCATATGCTTTGTCCATGCTCAAATGTCAACTGATGGATGTTCAGTAGTTCTTGTGGCCTCCTGGTTTCTGCAGCCTGCTTTACAGCCCACACAGCAACACAGGAAAGGGCCAGGAGCTGAAACCAGTGAAGATTGGGTAGGGAGAGCTGCTGTAGGCACTGCCAGCACAGGATGGGAAAGGGTTCAGATGTGCAGAAGGATTGGAAGAAAATCCAATATACAGGTCTCACTAATTTAAATCTCAGTTGACTCTACTCGTTCTTATGTTGTGATACTCTGAATGACTACTTTCTTTTTCTTTCCAGATATTGGGTATAGAACTGTTTAGGTGAAGAATACCAAACAGCTCAGCCCATATTATCACTACTGTTATCACTACGATTATTATTATTATTATTATTATTATTATTATTATTATTGTTGTTGTTGTTGTTGTTGTTGTTATCATTTGCCTCCTAGCACCACTCAGAACAAAGACCCTTGTTGTGCTGAACACTGTACAGATGTACTGGGAGAAAACAAACAAATGCATGTATGAGTTTCCATACTGTGACAATGTCAGAGCCAGGAATATAAACTAAACCTCCAAGCTCCACTTGCTAAGCCAGGGATGGCCATGGTGTGCCTTCAAGCACTTTGAGCAGGACTTTTGAGTCATGACTATACCATGCAGCTGTCTGTGAGCCTGTGTGTGCACAGGACTTCTGGCTAGTGCCACACCACCAGCATTGCTAATAACAAAGCCAGCAGGAACAGATCTTCTTGGGCTCCTGCTGCAATTTGAGTCCAGCTCCAGTTGGGGCATCCCTATGAAATGCTTCCAGAGTTCCCATCCTCTCAGGTTTTGGCCAGATTTTGATGTATTTCTTGCTGGCTCAGGATAACCCTGCAAAGTCTGCCCACACTAGCTGGAGCCAGGAGATTTGTTTTAGACTATTTATCTGACCTTCTCACTGTTTCCTTCCCTGTTCTCTTATGCCTTTAGACTTACTCAAGTGAAGTGCTGATTCTTTTCCCCCTCACTGTTCCTGAATACTCAAATCCATGCACAGTCCCACCTAGCTTGCCAATTCTGGCTGAAGTAAATTCTGGCAAAATGGCCTTAGCCTTTCCAGAAGGCAAGGCTGAGACAGAGTGTTGTATCCACTCCCTGTAAAGGCAGAGCATGAAATTGGTCATTCCCCAGGACCAGCCTCAGCCTCACCAACCCAGATAAGGGAACCTGATTTCTGGTTCAAGCAAGAGAGCTCAAAAGAGATTATTGGAAAAGGTCTTTCTGGGAGAGCTGCAAAGATAAGAGCTCTGTACCCTTTGTGGGTTCTTTGGGATCTATTGTGTGAACCCACAGCCCAATGAAGTGCCTGCTCTGGGGACTCAGAGAGTGCTGCAAGGCTCCCTTCCCCACCAGCAGCAGCCCTGTGTCTGTGGCTCAGCTCTGTCCTCTCTTCCAAAATGCAAACATCCCTGGAGCTTTTCCCTAATCAGCCCATTTCCCCTGGCATGTCCTGGGACAGTGTGGTGCTTGCAGGCTCTGAGGTGTCTCTATCACTGGCTGTCAGGTGAAGCCCTCCCTAAGCACTCCAGCAAGCCCTTCTTTATTTACTTTTAAAATTCCCCTGAGCCTGCGAAGGTCATTTGAACAAATTGGAGCTGACAGACATTAACTTGGAAAAAAGCCCATTGCACCATGATAAACTCCATTTAAAGAGAAGCAAAAGTGCCAGGCAAGGGAGGAACAAATGATGAGAGATTTGTCACTGTTACTGTAAGTTTAGGATCTGAGAATGTCAGCTCTGGCCTCACCTTCTCCCATTATGCATTATTACACATTCCAGCTCTGCTATTTCCACTGCAGCAGCTCCTGACAGAGCAAATGGGTTGAACTGGGATGTTGTGCAATGCTACAGTGCCATTGCCGGTGCCAGGGAGACCATGAGGACAAATTAAATTGGTGGGTGATACACCTAGTGGAGAGGGAGGGAACCAAAGGCCCAAGATGAGGTGCTTCAGTCCAGGTCCCACAGAGAATCACCATCTGAGCTGCAAACCAGCCTCAGACCATAAGTGTCCCCCTCCAGTCCCCAGTCCTTGAGCCTAGCTTGCTTTGTGTGATCTCAGAAATCCAGGCAGGAGTGGGGACATGAGTGGGGTTTCCTACCTTGGTGTGTACCCAGCTGGGGAGCACAGCTCTGTCCTTCCATTGAGGGCACAAAACCTGGTGCTTCAGCCCAGACACTGAAGTTTATCCTTCAGGGACCTGCATTGCAGAGGTAGCCTCAACAAACCATTGCCAGCTCTTCTCTGAGGGGTTGGGGATGGTTCTTTTCCTTCAGCTGGCAGCCAGAAGAGCCACTTGAGGGGTGGAGGGAGATGGAGAGGGAGAAATCAGATATATCAGTCTTAGTCAGTATGACTGCTGATGAAACCTGTGCTCTGTCCAAAGATATATTCTATAATGCCTCCCATTCAATTTGCACATAGTTTCTTTATGCTTTGCTTGGTGTCCTTGAAGCAAAGGCAATTGGTTTCTCCTCTCCTCTGGGCATCATGTGGGATCCAAGTGGCTCCAGACCCCTGTGGAGCTGCAGCAGCTGCCAATTGTTCTGACAAGCCAGGATCAAATCTCAGAGAGGAGCAGGCCTGGGACTGTCACGCTTACCTGGCCAAGTTCAGGCCAGGCTCCCTCTACCCCACAGCTGATGAGAAACTGACTTCTCCAACTGCAGATCAGCACAGTCAGAAGTGGCTAATACACCTTACCAGGTGTATTACAGGAACCAGGCCATGCTTTTCCTCATGTCTCTCTGTCTTAAATTTCTGCAAAAATGGATGGTAGTCTTTGTGCTCACATGTTGTCTGGGACAGGTACTGGGGATCCAGCACAGTGAGCCCAGACTCAGCACTGAAGGCCTTCTGCAACCAACTGAGTTTAAAAGAGCATCTGGCTAACCTGGTTGAGAATTTAGAAGTGTCTCTACATGGTCACTGCAGCTACTGTCACCATCTAGGCAGAAATGTCAGCTGCAGGAGACCTGTTCCTGATCAATATCCCTTGAGATCAGGAGTGGTCCCAAGTCCTGGCAGGACTGGGTTCCTGGGAGGAAAGCCCTATCCCCATATCCAGCTGTGAAAAGCTCCAAGAAGGTCTCTGCTGCTCACATGTGGCCCTGTGCCCATGATCCCTGTCAGGAAGATGGAAGGCAAGGCTCTTCCCTGGCTTCTTGTCCAGGATGCAGCTGCATCCTAGCACTCTCCTCCAGCCCTGGGTGCGCTGTCCCTCTGCAGCACTGGCATAAATGGGATGGCCAATCTGCCACGCATGAGGGATTTCCAGTCTTGGCTGAATGTTCCTGATCCACAATGACCTTTGTTCCAGCACTGAATGGTGTTAACCTCAACTTTCTGTGTTTGGGCTCCCTGCCCAGCTTTATGGTTAAGCGTTACAGCAATGTCTTTCCTGCTGCCCAGTTTCTCCCTTGGAAAAGATCTCATTTCTGCAATGCTGCAGTTAGACCTATTTGACCTTTCCCTCTCATGCACTGGGGATGCACTGGTAAGTCAGAGAGGGCTGGACAAAGATGGGCAATGTCCTCACACCACAGAAACAGACAATTTACCTGATTGCCTGCACCATTCCACCTATGACATCCTCAAGGATTGCTCTTCAGTTCTGCCTGCACCCACAGTCAAGGTCAAGTTATGTTTTCCCTCCAACTCACACTGCAAACATCAGTGGTCAACCCTGAATGACCCATTCAGCCAGTCCCTGCTGATCTCTGGCCATGAGACGTGGCTCACCCAACGCTGACCTTCAGAGCCACCTCCCTCTGCTTTGTTGTGGCTTTAGAAATCACTTGAGCATGAAAGCCCTGGGCACAGGAAGTCCATCAGGGCAATTGTGCCCCAAATCTCACGTTCCTCATCTCTTACCCTATTGCAGCCCCTTTCTTCTGAACCTTCATCCTGTTGGGCTTATGCACCTCAGTCCTGCATAAAACAAGACATCTAATCCTCCATGTGAGTCCATGCCCTGCCTCTCAGTTAGGAGGATAAGCCTGGCCCTGTTGGTTTTCAGCTATTTTGATTTAATGGTTGTCTTTCACTAGGTGTATGGGACAGAGTCTTGATTTTGCTTAGGGCTGATATTTCTGATCTGTAGGTAAAAGCAGCAATAAATAGTGACTCTATTACTGCACCTAAACCTTAGCTACAAAATAGTCACAGATGCAAGCAGAACTAGTGCAAGCATTGAGAAAATGTTATAGAAGTGTTCCAGTTTCAATGTAATTTCTGTTTAGTAGGGTTGCAATGGGATTTCCTGAAGAATGTGTGTAGAAATTAAAAGCTCTTTTTCTAATAGATTCCTTCAGCTTTCTGAAGCATGTTTTCATTGGCATTATTTTAGAAGTATTTTTCTCCCCCTGTATGAAGCCTCTTCAGTCAACTTTGGTTACAGATTGGAGTTTTAAAACTGGGGTTAAATATGATGGAAAACAGAGTACATTTCTACTGATGGCAATTCTTCATGCAGATTTGACCTTTGGGGGAAGAGGAAGGTTGTTTTGTAACCAAAAAATTCTCTTGCCAAAAACGTTGCCCTGGTAACTGATGCTGTAGAGAGCAGCCTGGATCCTTATGCTATCCATTAAAGAGAATCTGACTCAGGAGAGCAAGGGGTGGACGCTGGAGAGCTGTCTGGAGATGGCTGAGAGGGGCTGGAGATGCCAGAGATGCCTTGTGGGGAGGAGGGAGGAGGAGTGTGAGATAAAGAGGCCAAGAGCAGTGAGTGCAGGCAGACCCACAGGGGCTCAGGTGGTTTGGAAGACTGATGGGGCAGAGATATGTTGAAGGCTGTAGGGGCTTAGCAGCATCCATATGGAGGATCCCATACAATGTCTTCCCCAAAATGCAGTGATGTTTTGAGATTCCCTCCTTGCAAGTCCCTTCTGCACCTTGCTGCAGCACAGATCGTTTTCTGGGCATCCCCTTTCCTCACCCCCCAGCTGCAGTCATTCCACACCAGCCTCAGCCCCACCTTCCTGGCCCCATCAGCCCCCACCTCACCAGTAATGAGGGGGGATGTGAGATCTGCCTTTCCTGTGCTCCTGCGCTTCCCTCTAGATCCCAGCAACAAGTTTAATTGGAAAAAAACAAGGCTGACTTGGAGGCAAGGCAAGGAGGCAGGGAGAGCCTGTGCCAGCTGACACCATGATCGATTACCTGGAACTCCACCTGACACTGAAATTAGGGTTTTTTAATGATAGGCCGACTCTCCCTGGATGTGAAATTCAAATGATCTCCAAAGCTTCCCTGTGACCATCAGTCGCTGCACGCAGTGGTACACGCCACATGCAGGTACTTTGTCTCTGTCACTGCTGAAAGGACATTGTTATTACCAACAACTCTTTGTATTAACCAGTCTCCTACCTAATAGACAACACTTTACGTTCTGCACCGTTACCCAGTCAGGGCTGCTGTGTGCCTGAGAGACACACGCTTCCCCTCGGCTCCCCTGGGGCAATGGAAAGGCAGTGCTTAAAAAGAGACACCAACATGGAGGATGCACACTCACCCTGCTCCCCTGCTGCCTGCTGTCCCTTGTGTTGGGGGGTGATTTTCGTTTCTTCTCAAATGCAGGCCCAGAGCACAGACTGGTGGGGCAGGGGCTGGCTGTACTGGGATGTGTCAAGGTGCCTGGCAGGTAGGCAATTGCCTGAGTTTCTTTTGGATGAGAGAGGAGAGCTTTTCCTCCCACTGACATCTTTCCCATCCCAGGGCAAAACTGGGGGAGGCAACACTCCAGACAGTTTTTCCCATCTTTATCGTGCTTGGTGAGCCATTAAAGAAGTGCCTGGTGCACTGGTAGCCTCTCATGCCTGGGCAGGGTAAAAGAAAAGCCTTCATGGGATGGCTTTTCCAAGACTACATGGTGTTGCTGAGCCCTGGTGTATCTCAAAGCTTTGGCACCCATGTGGAGGGATTGTCACTGCTGGTGGAGGTTGTCTGCCAAGATATTGTCCCCACCTTTCTTCCTCATCTCTTGACCACTTTTGCCTGGCCTTCTGGAAGGCAGAAGGAAGGTGACTGTGTAAGTGGGAGAGACCAGGAGCTATTCTGTGGCCATGACCTGAGCGTTGATTGTCTTTTCTAACAGGAGATGATGAGCAGAAAGACCAGTTTTCTCTTCCTGATGGGAAAGGATGGAAAGGAAGTGATAATAAAAAGAGAATAAGATTTAAAAAAAAGTTAAATAATGTAAATACAGCCTGTAAGCCACTAAGCAGGATTTCTTACATCTTCTTGCTTTATTGAATGAAGACTTGAAGGGAAGATGTCCTAACACAGAGAGTGCTGTGGTTATAGAACCTTCTAACAGCCCTGTGGAAGGTATCACCACCAAAGGGGCTCTTTGGCTGTATAATAAAAGTGTCAACAAGGAGGGAACACAGATTCTGAATAGTGGAGAAGTTGGAGGAAAAGGGAAAGGTCCTGTCTCTGAAACTGTTCACTGCAAATCCAGATTTCCCCCCATGGGAGGCACAGTGAGAAGGTTAGATGGGGACACCAAATGTTTTCAGCTCCAGCAGGAATTGCTTTGGGCTGTGTTGAATGAGAAAAGCTGGACACACGTGGGAAGCTATAATTCAGACCTTCTGGTTTGCCTCAGCAAGTGAAACGCTGGGTGATGACACTGACATTTTTTTCAAAGGCTGACCTCTACAGTGCCCATTTTTTCCTTCAGTTAGGTACCACCATTGACATATTTAACAATATACTCTATGCAGCCTCAGTTTCCCAATTAAGAGATGTTTCTTGTATTTGATAACTTTTGGACATCTTTGATGAGAAAACGCTCTCTGAGTTGCCATGGAAAAACCACATGTTCTCTCAGTGCTTCAACTCTCCATTTTACCTATACTGTTGAAGGCTGTCTTTCCTTAAGTGAATGCTCAGCACCATGCAGTCCTTGTCTGCAGCCTCAGCTCTCCCTGGCCATGCCTGGGGCAGCTCAGACACCTTCAGTCTGGGAGGGGGTCAGTGGCAGGGCTGTATTTGTCATTCCAGGTGGGGTGGTGCTGTGGGAGGACAGTGCTGTTCTTTGGGATGCCTCTGCCCTGTGCTGCCCCAGCCAGCTCAGTGCAGGCACGGTGCCCTGGCAGCCTGTGCTGCTTGTCCTCCCAGCGAGGCTCCTGGGAGCTGAGCAGGAAGGGGCTGCATGCCGACAGTGTTCCTGCTTCCCTCCATCGCCCGGTGAGCAGCCCCTAATCTGAGGGGCGTGCCAGTATTAATGCCTTTAATAACGACGGATCAGATCGTATGAAGAGTTTTAATTGATGTCTATATCCCTGGAAACATAAAAACAGCCATGCGAGCGTCTTACCACTATTATTTTATCAAAGGTTTTGACGTGGCTGCTGCATAGGAGATGTCAGGGAAAAAATTCATGTCTGCAAGGCACAAACAGGCGAAGTAATGGGATATAAATCAAAAACAGTGAAAGGGGAAAGTGGTTAGTCACAAGATCATAGAGTTTTCACTAAAAGGGAGAGCACTGAATTCTCAATACAAGCAGCAGAATGCATTCCTTCTGTGGTGCCATCAGTCCTTTCTCCCTCCCTGTCCCCAGTGCCTCAACCCCTTGCCCTAAGGACACACAGTCCTGAGCCAGGGCTGGGCGTCTTGGGTCTGCCTGTCTGCTCAGAATGGTACATAGCATTTCTCTTCTTTGTCCCCTCCGACTTGCACAGAAGACAAGGAAGTGTAGCCCCAAAAGCAGGATTACAAATAGCAGCCCCTTTCCTTCGGCTGGTCAAGAGTGTAGGTAACCCTTTGGTAGGTTTGTTTACTTTGCATCACCTGGTGGTCTGTGAGCACAAAAATGGTTCCCATTACAGAGTGGACAAACCCAAGTGTGGGAGACAAAAGGGGCTGATAGGTTACTCTAGGTTGGTGCAAAGGGAAGGAAGGAAAACATTTAATTCAGTTCACCTTGTTTGCCTTGGGGCAACTTTAGGACACCACCATGCAATGCCAGGAGGAGATCACTTGCAGATCTGCTGCTTTTCAGTGGCTAGTTCTGACCTTCAGGACACAGGAATGTCCTTTTGATGATGGCTCATGACACTGTTTGACCATGTTGTCCCCTTTCCACAGCCAGAGCCCCACAGAGCAGATCCAGTGGGCCAAGGCAGCCAAGAACCACCTGTGAGACCCTCACAAATTTATCCTGCACTGATACCTTGCAAGCTAATTGTTTCTTCTAGCCAAAGCATCCCATGGGATGTTTTTCTGTCGTGGGAAGATGTTCAAACTGGCCAACAGCTGGGAGGCCATGAGTACAATGTGAGAGGTGATTGCCTTCTCCAGGGCACTGCTGAGAGGAAGCTTGCAGCATGGATTCCTTGTCAAATTGTTTGGGTTGCAAATGTAAAACCTTGGAGAGGGGGGTAAAAGTGGAAGGAGGAGAGGAAGGGAGGAGAGGATGAAAAGGAGGAGAAACTGGTGGATAAAAAGAAATTTGAAAAAAAGTAAGTGAAATATTCAAACTGGAAAGTGATATTATAAAAAACTGCAGGGAACACGCTTGAGTGCATTCAAATTTATTCAAACTCTGCATCTGACATTGATGAATGCAACAGCTTTCTCCACAATATGTAGAGCGCACAGGGCATTTAGGATTGCAGCATCCCTTTCACTGCAGCTGTCTGGGGGCCTGTTCTGAGCACTGTGGAGACCCCTACTCTGGGCCCTGGCATGCCCCCTTAAAGAAGAGGCCAGGAAGCCATTTGGGAAGGAGCAGAAAAACAAACACAGAAGGATTTCAGCAAAAGATCATGGAGGAGAGATTTCAAGGCTAATCCAACCTTACTGTGTGTGAGGTCTTTATCTTTGTGGCAGGACTCAGTTTCTCCTCTTGCAGTGGAGAAAAGTTCTTTCCAACATGCATGAATCCATAGAAGGGAGGTTGTGCTGGGATGCACAAAGTCATTGTCTTTCTGTAGGTCCTATAAAAAATTACCTTACTGTCTGCCAAAAAAAGCCTCAGTGCAAATATAATTTGCAAGCAGGGACTTCAAGATCCTATTCTCTGGCACCCAGTAGCAAAAAGATCTCGTGGCTCTGGCCCAACATTAAGACCATGAGCTAGTCATCTTCCTGCAGGGAGCACTCTTGCACCCTCTTTGCACGCCTCAGTGGCAGGCTGGCACCCCAAGCGATGACTTCTACACTTTCCTCCAATTTCTCCTCCCCTTGCCTGGGAAGCATAGCAGCTTTTAGGAATAACAGGGTACAGAAGAGCATGAGTCAACAACCACCTGTGACTGTTTATCTATAGATTTCATGCTTGCAGGGTTTTTTGGGAAGAGGATGGATGGAGTTATCTTTCCGATGGATGCTCATGGAAAGAGGTGCACACCAGCCAACGTGCCAGTAGGCACTGAACTCCCACTTTCTCTTCCACCTCTGTGTGTGGACAGAGCTCATC
Source organism: Oenanthe melanoleuca (assembly GCF_029582105.1). Taxonomy (NCBI): domain Eukaryota; kingdom Metazoa; phylum Chordata; class Aves; order Passeriformes; family Muscicapidae; genus Oenanthe; species Oenanthe melanoleuca. The sequence goes on along the minus strand of NC_079340.1, from coordinate 16,563,917 downwards.
TCTGCACACAAAGCACAGCAAGAACTTCCATGCACATGCCTTGTGGTACTGAAGCTGGCAGAAGGCTGGGAGGCAGCCTGGAAGACCTGGCAGAATGCAGATACTCATGGAGAGGGCAGGATTCTTTCCTTTTTCCCTTCCTTCCTAGTCTCTCTTCCCACAGACACCTGAGACAACCTCTGATAATTTTTTTTTTCTGTGTCCAAGGCTTTTATATCTTCATGTTAGAAAGAATCTGATGTCTAGGACATAGGAGGCCTGAGCTAACTTCCAGATCCACAGCAAACTCCCTGTATGGTTTGGATCAGGTCACATCAACATTGCAAGTTAAATTCCCCACATGTGATGTAAGAGCAAGTATGTAGCAGTCTGGTGGTTTTCTAAACAAGAGATGTTTTTATAGTGCCATCACTGCAGACTGTCATGTTTTCCACAGTGTCTTTCTGCTACTGTACTATATACAACACCTATAATTTCTGTTTTAGGCTGTTTTGCCTTTCCTTTCCTTCTCCTTTCCTTTTCAAATCCTATCTCCTCTATGCTACTGTGGCTCCATCTTTTGCTCAGAGGGACTGTGTCTGACACAGGAAGAAATTTGGCTGCTCATCCTCCATGATCTGAGTGGGGACCTGTGGAACAGGGGGTTCCTGCAGTTTGCTCTCCAGTGCTCTGTACAGCTCCTATCTGCAGGGGCAGAATGCAGATCTGACTTGGCTCTGGCAGTCTCCCTACCAGAGCAGCCACCTGGAAGAAGAGCGGGTGGGTCACACAAATGGCAGAGCCCATCCTGATGTGTGCTGAGGTACTGTTGTACCCAAAAATCATGGCTGGACCAACCTGGAGGCAGTGGGAGCAAGGCCAGATCCCTGCCAGAGGTTAGTGCATGGGGTCCTCACCTGAGCCCTCTCATAGAGATGGGCTGGATAGGAAGGGAAGTGCTGGGAAATGCTCAGGAACACAGCATGGTGGGTTTTGAAGAGGGACCTTGATTTGTGCAAGGTAATAAAGGAGTCCAAATCTGAGCTTATTTCCTCCAAGTTCAGCTTTTCTTTGGCCCATTGCTTCTAGCAAAGACCATTTCTAAGCCTTTAGGAAGACATCTGGTGACTGTTCATGGTGGTATCAGAAGGCCACTTAGGCCAAGGCTGGACAGTCAAAAAGACCAAATAAGAAGCAAGAAAGTCTGCTGTGTCCTGGAAGGAGGACATCCTCAAAATGTCTCTCTTAGGGTGGCCTTGGGAAATGACACTGCCTTGCCCATGTTCTCAGAAGGACAACATCAGAGAGGCCACCTCTCCCCCTCCCAGTGTGGAACTGTCTCTGCAATGGGCAGGGAAGGCACTGCCAGCCCAGCATCCCACTCATGAGGTCCAATAAATGGTTTGGGGATGTGTGCTGTGGCCTGACAGGGGAACTGAGAGCTTCTCCCTCTCGCTGTCTCTCATTTTCTCTTTAGATCGTCGTCATGGTGTAAACAAACAAGCTAAACTCTGTGAGATTTACAGTGCCCAGCTTCGGTGGCTTCCAGTGCGGCGCAGTGAGATATTTCTGTACAGGCAGGCTAAGCACTTTCCATTTTATACCTCAGCGGCTTTATAGCATCTTAAGGATTTCTGTGCATGCCTGGCTTCACTCAGAGGGAAAAAAATCAAGCTTGTAAATAAATACTAAATATATATGAACAAAAAAGACAGAAGGGAAGCGGGAGGGACACACGCGCGCACACACGCACGCACACTCACCCACACTGGCAGAGGGAAGCAGAGAGGAGATGCAGAGATAGAGGGGGCTGAGTGAGAGATGGAGAGACAAGAGATAAAAAAGAAAGAGCCAGCTGAGCAGCAAGCTGAGGACGGGCTCTCCTCCACCACAGCCAGATGGAAAGAAAATAAGCCAGAGTGAGCAGCTTTCTGGCAATTTGGGGAATATTAATTTCCCATCGGGTCAGATGAATGGCTGTGCCTGAGGTTAAGCTGAAACAGCAGGTGAAGGCACTCTGCTCTGTTACAGCCCTCAGCCCAGAATCAGGCACCACATTTGGCTGCTAGCCCTGTACTCTGCCCTGTTCTCATTCTGCCTCTTTTGCTGTTTGACAAGTCCTTCATGCAGTCATATCTGCTCCTGACCCCAGATCACGAGCCACCTCCCAGGAGCAGAATCTGCACCTGGCTCTGCAGGGCTCCTGCTCTGGTGGCTCCTGGGATGAGCCGCCCTCCTGTGATCAGGTCCAGTGGGACAAGAGTGGCAGTGTTATTTCCTCCCATTTTTGTGAGTCACTGGGTTTTCTCTCTCATCTTTGGCAGAAGGATGTTTCAGCCTTTAGCCTGAAGCAGGATCCCAGTGTGTTCTGGTATCCCCAGATTTCAGTGCTAGTGTAGGTAAGGTATCCCCAGAACCCCACTATGTTTCTTCTCTTTCTTTGATATCAGCAGTCTTTTCCTTGGACACTTGCTGCCTAGTGAACTCCTAGAAATGAGCTCCAAGGCAAGCTTTTTGTGCTTTGTGTTTTGTTTTGATGTTAGTATGTTTAATCCCCAGTGAGGATGTTTCATCTGCACCTATAATATGGAAAACAAGCTCAAGGGCCAGCTGCATATGGCAGGACACAGCAGCAGGACAGGTTTCCTGTAGGATCCTTTGACAGACCCAGCACTTTGCACCAGCTCCACAGCCTTAATACATGGACATAAACCTCCTCCATGCTTTCCTGTGCCAGATCTCTCTGCATCATATTGTCCCACCACTAGGGTTGGGGCAGCGAAAGAAGAAGTGACTTCACAGTGGTGACACAAGGAATTGTTGCCAGAGGTGGGAGCCAAAGTTTGATTTCAGTAGACCTGCTAATGTGTCATCCAGGGGGACCACACCACACGCTGGGTGACATGCAAGCTGACAGCTAGCAGGTTTAATAGAGCTGTTGCAACTCTGCATGGTAAATGGCAGCCTGCATCCAAATCTGAATGTGGTCACCCTTACATCCTGGCTGAGCTGAGCTGAAGGAGCCCTGGGAATAAGGGCTGTGGCCAGGGGTTTTCCATACAAACAAGGCCAGTGTGAGGATAATACGTCTGCCATGGCTTTTCTGTCACTTACCTCGTGTGGTTTCCCTTCCTTAGTCCCAGCACATGCTGACCTTTCCTGATGTTGGGCTGGCTTATCACAGCAGGAGGTCTGCATGCTCCAGCTTTTAAGCAGCCTGCTGCTCATGTGAGCATCCAGTACAGGCTAAATGTGTACATTTGGGTAGCAGGAATCTGTCCACAATGCCCTGCCCCGCTGACCTGCAGGTGACAGGGAGATGTCAACCCACACTTCCTCAGGGAAAAGACTGCCATGCAGCAAATGCAGGCAAATGCCTGCAGCTCCCTCGCCTTCCCTTGAATGGCCTGTGCCATGAAGTGTTCCTGAGGCTACCTGAAGTAGCTGGGCCAAATTTTGGTCCTTGCATGGTGTGAAAGCGCTTGTGCAAGGCTCTCTTGATGGAGCAGCCCCAGGCTCGATTGTGCTGGCTCCATCCCCAGGTGTGAGCCCACCCTGCCCTCTCCCAGGGCTGGTCCCTGCTGCTGGCCTCCTGCCCAAGCAGAGGGGCTCCTGGGCCTGGGGAAGGGACTGTCTCCCCTTGGGTCGCTGGCAATTTCTCACCGTTCTCTCTGTGCCCAGGACTCGCTTCCCCTTCTCAGATATTAAGTATTCAAACCTCATTTACATCCTTATTTTTCAATTTGCTGCCACAGTAGTTTAATTTATTCTATATAATTTCTTTTTCTGAGGGGACATTAATCATTGCCCTGTGCTTTTTGGCGCCTGTGGGATATGTGTGTGTTTTTTTTTTAAATCAATAAAATAAAGCAACCTTCCTTCCCTCTACCCACCCCCCCACTCCTTCCCACCCCCAACATGCCCCTTTGCCGGAGGAGAGAAATATCATTTCTCCATCCGTTTTTTTACCCCCATTGTTTCTTTCGTTTTCAGCCCAAACAGATTAACTTGTCTTTTTTATTTCTGATGAAATGCTGTGTGAGTAGAGTGTCTGGGTGGGGAGAGCTTGTGGCTGGTGCTGCCCGCTGTGTCACTCGAAGGGCGGGTTTAGGATGACGTCCCTGCTGAAGCCCAGAGCCTCTGGAAGGTGAATTTGGAATTTCCAAAGCCAGGCCTTGGAAAGAACAAGCCCTATTTTGGGGAAGGGATGACTGGTCAGCTGGGGAGGATGCAAAATCACTCAGCTCAAAGAACTGGGAATATGCAGCCTTGAAGACAGGGCAATGTCTGCCATGACATTCTAAGGAAAAAGAGAGATAATCATGCGGTAGAAAGACAAAAAAGAGAGTTTGCAGGAGGAAGAGAGAAAGAAAAGCAAAAGCAAATAAAAAGGAAAGACAAAATAATTTGGGGGAAAGAGAAAGACCAGAGTGCCAGAGCACAATGGCTTTTCCATTTGTCTCTAGCTGATTCAGACACAAGTAAGGGTGGTGGTTTGTTCTCTAGGCTTAGCCCAGTGTGTTGCTCATGGGGTGTGTGACTCAGTGGAGCTGCAGCGTTGTGGGGACACGTGCAGGGACCCCCAGGCTGCACAGACCAGCCTCCTGCAGGGCACAGCATCACAGGCTCCCCTGCCTCACACTCCAGGTTTTTGTCCATTACAGCTGCTTTCTTTTGTTGTTATGTAATCTCCGATAATGGAAGTCCAGTTTGAAGAGGATGCTTAATGTGGTATTAGTCAGTTGAAATATAAGTGTAAATTACATGCCTGCAGCTAGAAAAAGATGGTTACAACAGAAAACATCCCTTTTTAGTAGCATAGTATAATCAAGAGAGCTGATCAAAAAAGAATTTTGATGAACCAGTATTCCATTGGAAAATGCAGAATCCTCCAAATTGAACCATTTTCTGGAAATGTTAAATGTTGACTGGAATTCTTGGCAGAAGTTTGAATTGACCCAAAATGCAATGGATTATTTGGTTTTGCTTTTCTCACTATATTTATAAGCTATTTTGTTTTTTCAATGCTATCAAAATAGAAACTTTATTTTCATGCCTCTGCATTGAATTTACTTCAGAATTAACATTCTGTTCTGCCCCATTCTGTCCACTTCATTTTTCATTTCACTTCATGATGAAAATAAATGTAGAAATAACAGAATTTCCTGTGGGCTGGAATTTCTACTTTTTTATCCATTTCTAGATCTCAGCAATTCTAAGAGACTGGAAATGGAAACATTTTCCCCAACGTTATGACAAGGCAGAAGATATTACTTGGAAAATATTTATCTCTATCAAAAAGTGTCTCGTTATTGTAGAATAGGCCAAGTTCTGAACTATCTAAAAAAAATAGGGTTAAACACAGCAGGTTTGTCTACACTGATTTCTAGAGCCACCCATGCAGTGAAGGGAGCTGCCATGTAAGCGTATGGCCTCAATCACATCATTTGGCAAAGGGCAATCAATGATGCTGATGGAAGGAGGGGAGAGGCTGCAGCCCTCATGCCCCACCAGCACAGGCATTGTCTGAAATGTGCAGATTTTTGGGAGCTGTGCATTGTATTGTGTATTTCTGTATTGTTGGTTTGCTGCCAGTGTTTTTCTGTAGATGTCTATCTGTAACATATTTGAAAGGTTTTTATGGAGGTGCATGGAAAAGGTACATATGGAAGTTTTGGACATGTAGCAGAGAAAAGATGAATTCATCCTTGGCTTGCAGGAAGCATGAGCTCCATCACCCAGCCATGAGCAGCCTGCACTAAAGAGCATCAGAGCAAATCTGGAGCTCCCATTTGCCTCCCTGATGTCTAGGATCAGGTTGGCAGTGCAGGACTGCCAACACTGCTGTGTGGTAGCAGAGATGGGCACCCTCCCACTAAGGGGGGCACCAGCCACCTTGAAACCCTCAGGGCCTGAGGGTGGCACAGACATGCTGTGAGCTGGTTTGATGTGTGTGTGTGATGGCTCCAGCCCGAACCACAGCTCCCTCCTGCATCCAGGTGATGCTGAAAGAGCAGATGTAAATGACAGTGAGCTTGTCCCCAGATTGCTTCCAGTCGTGGGCCATGAACGTGCAAACACTCACACAGTCCTGTTCCTGCAGCTTGCATTGGGCTCAACACCCGAATTCAAAGCAGGTCTCTTGCAGGACACCCACCCCAGCATTGCAGCATGCCCCAGCCAGGGTGGTCTGGCCACATGTTCCTCTGAGGAAGGAGCTCTTGGAATTCAGCTCTTGCATCGTGTTGCAAGCATTTTCTGTGCCTTTGTAGCTGTGCTTATGCTTCCCGCCGGTGCCTCAGGGAGCACTCTGTGAAGCTGAAATAATGTAAGATCTGTTCTGCTCAGGGTGTTTCACTCCCTGGATGGTAGGAATACTACAAGAAGACCAGATCTTGCAGTATTTCAGCCCTATAAGTGGCTCCTCGAGGCAAAGAAAGACTCATGAAGAAGAAACACAAATACAAATACCAAGATATTTGATTTTCCAGCGTGATCTTTCTTCCTCTTCCACTGTTCATGTACTCACTGGTACCCATGCAAAAAATAAAATAAAAAGAACCACCCTACTCACAAACCAACTATATGTGAAGTAGATATTATGGGATATGGCATATGATTTCATAAATTACTTTCATATACACATACAGTAGAGGCATAGATGGGACAAAATAAATATCAAAATCTATGATTTTGCTATAAGATATGTGTGGGTTGGTGCCCAAATGCATGATCTCATAGACAAGAGCCAACTCGTGGATGTTCATACATAGAACCACCATGGAGCATTTTCACATGTGTGTTCTGAGCTGCAGCCACAAGCATGGCAAAACCAGACTGGAACACCCCCAACAGCTTGGGAATTTGCACAGGTACATGTTGGAGTGTCTTACAAAATGTGTATGGAGCATAATGAAATTATCATGATACACAGGACTCACGTGTGTCAGAAATCACATGTCCACACGCGTGCTGCTGAGCAGAGGAGGGAGCAGCCAGCAGGGGTGCTGGAGGCCAAGATTTGCAAAGCTACTTAATGTTAACTTCAGAATCTGCAACTTGTATGAGAAAAAAGGCCCATCTTGTTGCCCCCTCTTCCACTCTGGAGCTGTCTGTGACAGTCCAGCTGCATTTGGGACATCAAAAGTGCCAGCATGGGTTGCTGTGGAAGGTTGTCAGTAGGTCAATTGTTTGATACAAGGTAAACCCAAATCACATGTTTCTCAATATCATGGGTCTTTTTTCTGGAAGCTGCTTCCCTGTGTTGGGCTGGACAAAGCAAACACAAGTGAGACTTTGGGGTAGGAAAAGTACAAAACTCGAGCATGAAGGTGCAAGTCTGTGGCTGAGAAATTGTTCTTCCATGGACATTTCTGAGAAAATGAGTGTTTGTTCAGAAACAGGGAGGGACTGGACCTCTGAAGAGAAAATAATGGTGCAAAGTGGTAGAAAAAAGGACACCCTTTTTTGGAAAACCCACATTTCTCAGCCAGAACTTCTGTTCAGAGCAATGGTTGGCTTTTTGCCTGCCAGTTTGGCATGCAGAACTACTGTGGTGAGTTGTGTGTAAGGTACTGTTTTCCAGCCAGGTTTGTTCCTGGCTGTGCTTCACTTTCATTTGTTCTTTGTCATTTGTTCTTCTTCTCTTTGAAACATTTTAATTGCCTAATCAGTTTGCAGAGTCATCAGCATGTTAGGCAGCAGTGTCTCTCATGCATTCCTTCCTGAGCATGTTCCTGGGAGTGACTGAGGTGAGCAGTGGGCACTTGTACTAAGGCATGGAGACTGCACAGCAGCCAGAGAACAGCAGCTGGGGTAGGCAATGTGGATCTGTAATGCCCTTCTGGAAGGAGAAGGAGGGGCTCTGGTAGAGAAGCTCCATGCCAGGCTGTGATAGGGATTTGCACATCCCTCACAGGATGACTGCATTGGTGGGGCACAGCCCTCTGTTTGCACAGGGCTGGGTGGTGCAAACCATGATGCTGCTGCTGCTGTCCAGAGACAACCTTGGAAATTTCCTGGAATTCCAGGGCTGGAGCCAGCCCCTGCTCTGGGGAAGGTGGATGCTGTGTCTCAGTCCATAAAGTCCCCAGAATGGGAGAAAGGGGCGAGAGACACACAAAGTCAGTAGTAAAAAGAAATGGAAGTGGGCAGTGTGCCACAGCGGAGTGCAGACTCTGCAGAGCTGCCTCTTTTATTGGCGCCCAGACTGGAGGGAGGTTTATGCTCTCAAACAAGCCAAATTGGAAATGGAGCACGGGCCAGAGCCCTGTGAGCAGGCTGCTGCCCCTGGTGCCAGGAAGGGTATGTGGACACCTGAAATCCTCTCCTTTCCCTCACCTTCCTCTTCTCCATCCTTTCTCCTTTCCATCCCTTTTTCACTGTCCCTCTTCATGTCTCAAACCTTCCCCTTCCCATGGCTGGGCTTGTCCCCCAGTGCTGAACTTCCCCAACAGCTCCTGCCACCAGCTGATACTGGTGGGGGATATAGGCCAGTTTGCTCAAAGGCAGCCAGTCTGGGTGGCCCAGTGAGGTTGGGAGGAGGTATCTGTGGCCCTCTCTTTCTACTGCTTTTCTGCTAAATTTGCATTACAGTGACAATGTGTTGCATGTATGTCCTCACATTTCTGTCATCCTGCTATTAGGAAGAGAGGAAGTGTGCAAGACATGGAAGAATCAGAGCAAAAAGCAGATAAGATGTTGAAAACATAGAGCAGATCCATTGCCCAAGGATATGGCACATTATCTAGCATGGCAAGTTCTGGTTAGCAGCTGGATGCCAGATACGACATGAAAATAATTTGGTCATAATGCAAAGCTTGAAGTCGTAAAGGCAGTAGGTGGGGAGATTTGGGTGTTCATTCCTCAGCAAGTTCCCCACATCTGTGCTGAGCAGGGCATGGAGACCACTGTGGTACTCCAGGATCCAACTCTGACGTGCTGAGTCTGTTCTGGGACATCCAGGTATGTCAATAAAAGAGCACTAGAGACTGAAGGTGAGAGATCAGTCTCCAGCTACTCTGGGGACCTGAACTCTCTTCTCCTCTCCAGCTGATTTTTTTTTCATTTCATTTATTCAATGCCTCAGTTTGCTGCCTGCAAAAAGCCCAAAGGGATTATGACATCTGTTGTCACAATGAAGTGTGGTCCTGGCTATGAGCAGGTCAGGTGCCATGGTGGGACTGTTTGCAGTCTGAAACAATGCTCCCATCCCATGTGCTGCTCCACAGCACTACTCATCTGCTGGGAAAAGGTCCTGCTAAAGTCAGCTCAGTGCTCATGGACTGTCTTCCAGCCAGCATGCAGGGAAATTGTTTGCTCTCTTTCTTTCCTCCAGTTTTGGCTGTTGAAGCAAAAACACATAATAAAGTAAAGAGGGTTTTAATGACAATCTGCCGGCATGTTTAATATTCCAGCTTGAGGAATGATCCAGTTATGTACTGGAGCCAAGGGAAGGGATGTCATTACTTCCAGTGCACACTGAATCAGTGTCTTTGCAATGAGAAGCAAACATCACAAAGGACCTGGCTGCTCACCACTGACCCACAAAACAAAGCCACTGATCCAACAGAATACTGAGCTTTAGATTCAGGGCTTGCTCTCCTGTACTCACTGTGTTACAGATCCATGAAGAAGGGAGAACCTGGGTGCTCTATGCAGCTTTATTGAGTATTTTTCCCCCCTTCAGTACTCAATAAGTTTTTTTTCTGCTCAGGGAAAGGTACAGGAAGTTTTTTGCACAAAACCTTGGCATCCCCCAATTCAGGTCTGAGAGACAGATTCAGATGTGTGTTTTTGCTGGACTTCTTTGTAGCTGAGACTCTCATCACATCTGCTGAATTTATGGTCCCAAATTGACTCTGTCATCCAGTAATCCTTCCTGTGTGCACAAATATTTGGACAACTCTCATTGTTTCAGAAGCAGACTAGCCTGTGTGGCTCCATTGACATTACCTGCTCTGCCAGGCAGGTGGCTGCAGAGAAAACAGCTTATTTATACAGTGCATTGGAATGACAGAAGTGGATTCTTGATAGCAAAGAGGATGAGGGACCTCTGGATACAAGGACCAGTTGCCCTTTTCAGCCCAGATGGCAGTGGAATCTAGTCTGCTCCTGCCATCAGATCAACACTGCATCTGCCTGGGGCAGAGCTGGATTTTGAACTGGCTGGAGGCTGAATCCAGGGTACCTGTAGGGGTTCCACTGCTTCCAAATACTGAGAGTAAGGCAGAAAATCAGATGAAGAACCTAAGGGCTGTAACATGTCAGAGAGTGCAAGTAGAGCTTCTCAAGAACCAAAGCTGCTGGTGGGGCAGAGCCAGAGACCTCTGGCAGCTGAAAACTTACTGCCTGTTGGAAGTTTCCCAGCATTCTGGAGTCCAGATTTGAGAGATAGAGTGCAATAAAGTTAGCAAAATCACAGCAGGAATGTAACTGATTCATTGCATGAATCCTTGTCTGAATGGAGCAGGTCTACAAGGCCAGATGCCCAGGCTCCAGGTGGTAGCAGGGTTTATAGACAGCTTGGAGAAAGGAAAGGTCAGCTTGGGGGGCAATGCCAAGTGAATGTCTGCTGCTTAGTACTTGTGGGTCAGAGGCAAAAATATCTAAGAAGGGAGGAAAGAAAGGGTCCATCTTATGACACCAGTGAAGAGAGGAGCCCTCTCACTTCAAGACAAAGCTGAGCATCTGCTTTTCCCCAGGGGCTCACATCAGCCTGTCTCCTTTGCAGGGGCCAGGCAGTCTGGTATGGACCACTGTGGCCTTGCTCCCTGCTGTGCCATCCTGTGCTGGGGATGCAGGCCAGCACATCTCCAGAGAGGCAAAGCTCGTTTCTCTCCTAACCAAGCAGGTGGCAGCAACCTGGTATTTCAGGCGTGCTACCTCCATTCCCAACCACAGCTGAACTCCTGATGCAAGGAGGCTTTACAAGACCCATGAGAGATACCAAAGGCTGACCCTTGCTGTCATTGGGAGGGAGGAACTTTCTGGTTACCTCTAAGCAAAAAGGACAAAGCATTATAAGACATATTTAATAAAACAAAACACACACACACACACACACAGAGGGGAAAAAAAAGGAAAAGAGGCCGATGCACAGGAAGGTAATGTGTTCATTTGAATAATGGGCAAAATCAAATTAATTCTACATTAAATAGTTCTGAATAAAGGGTTTAAGTCAGCAGTTTCAAACTTGTTTTCCTTAATTACTTTCCGTGTTTAATGTCATTAAGAAGATTAAAAATTCATTAACAAGAGTAGTAAAGTGGCAAATCAGTAAAGCTATCACTCCAGGTTAAAAACTACGCTGAGGTTGACACTTTGTACACTTCCACAGGCGTTGTGTGGAACGTTCCTGGGGAGCTGGGGTGGCTTTGGGGAGTCCTGCCAGCCCCTCCTGCCAGGCCAGCCAGGGAGGCAGCCAAAGGCCAGCCTTGGGGTGGAGGTGGCAACCAGATTAACCATTAACTGAGCAAGACAAGGCAGCATTTAGCAGAAGGGCAGCATGGACGAGGTGAAGTGCAGCAGTATAACCCCTGAATATGGCCAGCATCACAGACAGACTCAACCATGGAGAATGGCAGGAATTATAGAGCAGTAAGGCGTGCTAAGGCAATCCAGCTGCTTGATTGGCCTCCTGTCCTGAGCCCTCTGAGTGTGAAGGAGGGCTCTGAGTCCTGGGAACCACCAGGCTGGCCTGTGGGAATCAGGCAGGATGGGGAGAGAGATTTGGGGGATTTTTTTTCCTTTAGCCTTAAAGGATGCAAATATTTCTAGTCTCTAGGAATAGAGCATAATGAGGCTGCTTGTTTAGGGACTGCAACCAAAGCACACAACTCCATCAGCTTTGGGAATCCTGCCCATTGCTGCACTCCCAAAGAGCCTCAGGGCACGCAGATCCCACTGCAGCCCAGCCCAGGCAAGCAAGAGATCCTCTTCACCCCACAGCTCTGGTTTAGATAAGCCCAGCAGGCGAAAGGCTCATGGAGACATGAACCCCAAATCACCCAGCAGGGCTGTGCCAGGGGCAGAAAGCAGGCTCTGGTCTCTCCCTAGTCCAGTGCAGTGTCACCCCACAGCAGCACTGCAAAACTGGCCATGCTGGCCTTGCAAAACCTCCAGGAGTCATGACATCAGCTGTTTCAAAATGGTCTCATTGTATTTTTGTTTTCTATTTCTTGAGCTCTTAAGGAGTTTTTATTTATCTTTATCTTGAAAAAGCTCCATTCTGGCAGACAGGAGCACAGAGCAATGAGCTGCCTGCAGCCCCACACTTGGGTCCTGGTGGCTCCCAGCCGCCTGTATTTGCTGTGATGTGCAACACACAGTGTGAGGGTTCTGGTCATTTGGGGTTTGGGGTGCAAAAGCTGGGATTGCAGAGCTGTGCCTGGGAATGGAGAGGGAATCAGAAAGCCCCAGAGGTGTGCTGCCATGTGATAGAGCAGCATCCGTGCTGCCCTGGCACCTGGTAAAGCACACAACTGGCAGGAGTGCTCTGCACATTGTTAGTGCCTGCCAGCAAAGAGCTGCCCAGACCCTGAGAGCATCTTATCCCCAGTTATTAGGGGAAGAAACTGAGGCACAGAAGAGTGACTGATACCCACTGCTCAGTGCCATGGGGGAACTGTAAGTAACACCTTTCTGCCTTAACTTCCACATGCTTGTTTGCAGCCCAGGCTTCAGCAGCATCACTCTTACCTGGAAAAGAGCAGAGTCCACTTGGGAAACACCATTAGTTGAGGTCTGAAGCTGGAAGAAGTAACAGAGGCAGCAGAGGGAGTGAAAAACCCCAAATCCTCGGACACAAAGGTGTTACTAAGCCTAGGGACATACATGAGGTCCCAAGACACGCAGCAGGTGGGTGCAAGAGAAAGGGATATCCTCAGCTGAAGGCAGTGGGAAGTCTTTGCCGTGTCATGCACCAATCCCTTTTGCTCCTGGGAGCCACCCCACACACACCCCAGGCCCCTGCTGTGTTGCAGAAACAAATCCCAAATTGTGCTGGGCTTACACACATTTACTAGGATGCTCTAATCAGCCAAACCAAGGCAGTAAGGGTTGCCCAGTGGCTGAATTTTCCTCTTTTGCTTAGCAGAAAAACACAAAGGTTTGACTTCTTTCTGCTCAGTTTTGGAATGGTAATGTTTTTGTCTCCAGTTTCCAAATTTTCCTCGGATCAGGAAGTCCTAGTCGTGCTCTGATGATCAGTGAAACAGAAAAACACATTTCCCCCCTATTTTTCCCCAGCTTTGATGAGGGGCTCCCATCTGCAGGGCCACACGTTTGTCCTGCTGCTCCCTCCCAGACACTGCAGGATCAAGCAAAAGCCCATTCTCACCACATCCCTTTGTTCCCTGGGGAAGTCACAGCAGCGCTGGTTTGGGAGCAGGTGGGAGGAGGGAAGGACCTTTTTATTTATTTTTTTGCCCTCCCCTTTTATTCTCTTGCAAGCTTTAATTATGGAAGGACTGAATTTGAGCTGTTCCTGTCTTCTTCCTTCCTTCCCGGACAGCATGTCTAACAAAGGCCTGTGGTTTGAGTTCGAGGGGTTTTTTTCGTTTTCTTTTCCCCTCCAGAGATCTAAGGCCTGTAATGAGATACCAACACCCTCTCCTTCCTACAGCCCCCAAAACAAACCCTCCCTCTGCAAAGGCTCCAGCATCCCTGCCCTGCTCCCAGGGGCGGGAGGGCACCCGATACCAGAGCAGGGCTGCTGCTCCTTGCAGCCTGTCCTGGGAGGTGAACACGATAGAGTTACAGGGCAGAGCAGCTTGCACACTGCCTCTGCTTTGATGAAGCCACATTTCATTATCTCCCTCTCCCCCAAGTCCTTCCACAGTGAAAAAGATCTTCTGTTGTCTGGGCTAATTTGTTTTAGCCTTTTATTTAATTCCTTAACCTGTGCTCAAAACTCTGGTCACGTTATTTTATCACTCATCTCTCCCAGTCTTCTCCCAGTGCTGTGAAATGCAAGGGCAGGAGTGTCTGGGTGTCCTTCTTGCTCCCTGTGCCCAGGGTCACATCCTGAGATGTGAATCCAGAGGGACTTGAAGCATGCAGCAGCCTCAGCCCTCACTGATCAGCCTTTGTCAAGGAGGCAAGGTGCCTAAAAACATCTGGAGGTTTGGCTCCCATGGCTCCATGCCCACCTGAGAGTGCTGCCAGGAGCTGCTCACCCCTAAGTGTGGTTACACAGCCTGGGGCAGCTGGGGAAGAGGACAGAGGGGAGCAGGATTTCTTACTCCAACAGCTCTCTGCCTTCCTCTCAAGTCACTTGTCCCCAGGTCTCTCTCTTTACCTGGAAGAACGTGGTGGGTGCTGAAATCCTCTTTCGGTTTTGGGTTGGGAAGAGAGGGAAGGAGCAGAAACCTGTAAGCTGTTTCATTTGGATATTTTCCTTGTAGCAGAGGAGTGCTGCCTGGTGCCAGATGGCTGCATATCCCAGGGCCCTGGGAAAGAGCTGTGCCCTGTGCCTGGGTGTGGCCCATGCCTGAGCTCCCTCTCTCCTCCGAGATGCAGAGGCTGGGAGTAATCTCAGAGGGAAGCTGGGATGGGGAGGGTGTAAGGCAGGGGAGCATCCCTGCTCTGCTCTGGCTCTGCAGCCCATGACTCTGTAAGGAGCAGCCAGGACTGCCCCACTGCAGGTCCCTGAACACTCAGTGTGAGCACATCCCAGTGCCATGGAGGTGAGATGGGATTCTGCTCATCTGCAGCTGCTCTGGCCATGGATGGGGACTTGAGGATAAAACCACACAGGGAAGCCAAGCCTTACCCCATCACCTTCCTCCATGATGAGCAGGGCACTGGAAAAGATGTTTAGCAAGGGGCTGTTGTGCAGCAAGGAAGGGCTTAGGAAAAAGAGCTGAAGAGGGGAGGAGAGCAGAGCAGTTGCCAGCTGCCTTGAGCCAGAGCCTTTCATGGAGGTGTGAGGGGATGGGAACATGGAGGATCAACATTGTCTTCTCCAAAGAAGAAAAGAAAAAAAAAAAAAAAAAAAAGAGAATGCAGGAGGAAGACAAAGGGAAACAGGACTTGTTGGGAGGAAAATGGGGATGCTTAGGGATTGAAGCAGGCTGGGGTCCAACTTAATAAGAAGCAAACCAAAACAAAACCCAAACAAAAAGTGACTGGAATTGGCAGTGGGCACCCCCTCCCCCAGGCAGCATCCCCAGAAGGCAGTGAAGCTGCCTTTTCAAACAGCCGCCTCACAATAAATTCATGGCAGCCAGGGCTGGGAAACAGGCTGCTGCAATTTAAAGGAAGCGTGGATTTGCATATTGAATTAAAATTAAGAGCTAATTATGCAAATAAATTATGACATTTGGCAGGAGAATTTGCTTCAAGATCATTTATTACGTTCTTTTTATAACAGTGCGAGCGTTTAACGGTCAAAGACAATATTTTAAAGGAAAATTAACGCAAGATTATTAACCTAAAAACAATTCCACATTAATGAGATGTATTTCTCTTCAACTTCTCACACCTGGCTGCCTATTGATGCCCAGCCAGGACTGTCTCTTAATAATTGGCATTTTTTTTGCAGGCAAATATTGAATGAGGTGGTGAATGTTGCTTTGGACAAACTCACTCAGGAAAATTCCTTCAGGGTTTTAGCTTGCTGGTCTGTAAAGGAAAGTTGTGAAGGTCAAATATGTCTCATGTTGTTCTGTGCACTTGTGCTGACCAGGTGTGGATGTGCTTGGGAGTAGACACTGTGCTGTCTACCCCATCTGCATGAGAATAAAAGCTCCCCACATTAAAAAATGTGCATAATTGCTTTTTGGAAGAGATATAAAGCAAAAGTCTTTGCCATTTGTGGTCATTAAAGATCTCGTGCCTTTTTTCCCAAGATCAGGGTTGTTAACCCTGATGTTTTGGCTCCCCTCCAGCCCAGGTGCTGCTGCCTTCCCCTGGCCCTGCACTGGGACTCTCAGGTGGGGCAGACACTGCTCTTCCCCTCCTGGGACACTGCTGTGCCAGCCACGCACTCCCACAGGGTCCTCCCATGAGGAGAATGGCTTCAGGAAAGTCCCACAGGGGTCCTTGGAAGGCTTGCTGGGACACTGAGGGATTCAGGTCCCTCCAGGACCCAAAACATGCCCATTCCCAGCCATCAGCTGCTCTACCTCTGGCCCAGGTCCAGCACACACACCTGAGGTGGCTGTCTGCAGCCAGGTGAGCAGTTGTCTCTCTTGGGGATGGACTCCTGTTCAGCTAGGAAAGATGCCCAGCCACTTGGTCATGAAAGTATCTTTAAAAAAGAATTCTCAGGAAAGACAGCACTCTTGCTGTGCCTCTCTTTTCCAGGCAGAGTTCTGGGGAGCTGGGAGGCTGTGTTTGCAGCCAGGTCATAGGAGCAGCAGTTGGGAGTTATGAGAGAGCTGTAGCCAGGAATGACTAGAGGGGAACAAATTAGGTGGTTTAGGATGTGAGAAAGAGTCTTTGTCAAAGGTGGTACACTGCAGCTTTGCCAAGGAAGAACAGGGCAGTGTGTTACACATCCTACAATCATTTTCACTCCTGCTTTGTCTCCAGTGTGGCTGCTGCCCACTGTGTTCTGCACACTGCTAGGGCAGGATGGGATGTGAGGACATGGTTCTGGAGTTCTTTGCCCCTTTTTCTCAAATATTCCCTTACAAAGCCATCTGCCTTTGTTATAGCTTTGTTATAGAGTTTTCCAGAATCCCACACCCTGCTAAAGCTTTAGGGAACTTCACCTAGAGATTAAGGGGCATTTCTCTTCTGAGGCTGCTGAAAGTCTGTCTTTCATGATTCTCCCACATCCACTCTCAAGGGATTTTTGTCCTCTCAAGTTCAAGCTGGAGAGGACATTCCCTGCTAAATCAGTCCTGGCACACAGCACACAATGGTGTGTGGAGCCAACCACAGGTAAGAAATTGTGTTGCAATAAATGAAAGGTTTGGAGCCAGACAAAATGTGTGACATTCGAAGTTCTCAGCTCTCCTCCCTCAGAAAGGCAATCTGTGACTTCTGGACCCTCCTTAATGACCCAGAGCCAGATGGAAAATAATATTAATAATAATAAAAGAAACAAAGAAGGGGCTGGCGCATTTTTTAAATAAAGAAATTTCCCTCATCTTGCGGTTAATTTAAAAGGTTTATTTCTTGAAATGAATCCTCTTCATCAAATCTCCGATCCTTGAAAATCAGTGCAACCTGCCTCTGTGGATAATGAATTGATTTGTAATGTAAATTATATAAAACACCCTCCCCGCCAGCATTTGTGTGTGAGTGTGTTTAATCTAAAGCGTTTAAGTCTGAAAATGAGCTTCTCCATCAAAAGTCTCGATTCCATTTACATTTCTTGCATACGAGTCAATTTGTGCCTGACCCAGTCTATAAATCACTGCCAAGGAGTGCTGTGTCTGTACCTCTCCTCTTCCCCCACTCCCTCCCCTCCTCCTCCCATCCCTGCACATGCAATGCTCAAAAAGGCGGCTCTGGATTGTGCCTATAAACGGTGTGGTCCCAGCTCTCCAGCCAGAGGAGAGGTGTGCAGAGTGGGCACTTAGCAGGCAGGTGAAGGAAGGAGGAAGGGAAGTCCTCCTCAGCTTCTGCTGGCTGCTCTGGAAGGATCTCCCAAGGGAAGGTGCCCTTTTCTTGGTGGCTCCTTTCCAACATGTGTTTGCTCGGCCACTAAAGGAGTCTCTGGCACTAGAGGGTGAAGTCTTCTACTGGTGCACAGCAACACTGCCCTCTAAATTCCATGAAATGGGAATTACTTGCATCACCAGAGCCTTTAATGCTGTATTTACGTCCCCAGCTGTTTGATCATGCCAAGTTTTATCCTTCATCATGCCATTGATGGTGAGATGACATGGGCCATACCTCCTTATCTTGCCTCCTGGTGCTAAACCAGTGGGAATAGACTCTGGAATTAGGGGCTCCCCTTGCTGGTTGGACTCCCACATGACAAATGCCTGCAGACCTTTCAGAGAGCAGGGGAAGTAACAGCAGTGGTATCTTCACCAAAAAAGTCTGCTGACCCATCTGGGTGCTGGCATTAGAGGAGTTTAGTAGCAATGCACTTGAGAGAGCTGTTGGAGATCCAGATTTCCCTATATATTTATGCACAAAGATTTACAAAACCAGTTTAACCAGTCTTTCTTTCTTGGATTTTCTTGCTCTCTCTTTTTCCATAGCAAAAGGATGCCTGAAAGTGTTAAGAAATTAGAACATCAAATCTATCCAGGTCTCCCAAAGAGCATGAGATGAAGAACCAGACTGGTGGCCACCTATCCTCCCCAAGGCTACCTAATGTGTTCCCTCTGTGAGCCTTGACTTGCCCTTACACTGCTGTCTCTGAGCACCCCTAAGAAGTGAGCTCCATCCATCGCCATCTGTCTGGTCTCTCACTCACCAGAATGAGAAAGATTGATGTCCAGCACAACAAAGTGAAAACTCAGCTTGAGTCAGGAAGGCAGTGTGAGGTAAATCTTCTGAAAAGACTTATATTGGTACTTATTACCAAAGGCTTCCTCTCTGTGCCTTGTTTGTTTACCTTTGGAATAGGGTTAATCCCTCCCTTCTCCCAGCTTTCCCCAGTTCCCACACCAGGTCTGAGTGTGGGGAGTGTGTTATTGTATGAATGTGCAACCCTGAGC
Organism: Oenanthe melanoleuca; assembly: GCF_029582105.1. Lineage (NCBI taxonomy): Eukaryota > Metazoa > Chordata > Aves > Passeriformes > Muscicapidae > Oenanthe > Oenanthe melanoleuca. The sequence continues at coordinate 16,545,312 of NC_079340.1, read as the reverse complement.
ATGATGGGGCTTCTGGCACTGGAGGAGTCCTATGAGCTGCTGTAATACAAATAGTAGGAAGAGTTTTTCCTCAAGATTACCCCAGGGGATTGAGGTCAGACTTTCAGTGGAGGAAGACACAAACCTATTACCAGTTTCTGTGGGGACTAATGCAATTTGCACTTTGTTAGAGGAACTCACAATGATTTGTACACATTAATTACTCCTTGCAGCATCCCAGCTGGATAAATATTATTACCTTCATTTTACAGAAAGGGTAACTAAGATGTAGAGAAGTTCATTTGTTTGACTACAGCTGTACAGCGTGCCAATGACAGGAGCCAGAAATAAAACATAAGAGGACTGATTGTCAGTCCCTTCCTGCTCTAATACTGTGAGTTCCAAACATTTTTTCCCCAGAACATCACAAGCAGAGAAGGCAGCCATGCCTCCTGGCTGGGCTGGGTACCACTGTGGTGAGGATTGGGTACTGGGGGTGGTGAAACACAGCCTGGGAAGCACTGCTTCAAACCCCAGCCTGCACAGCCTCCAACGATGGGAGGAGGAAATGAAAGTGCAATTAGCTGGAAACAAATGAATTTGTGTTGCATATATTTCCCAAGCTGATGGGTTGGTGAATGAACCACTCGTTATTTCGTGGAGCAGCATCTCTAAAGATCTGTAGAACAACTTGGAAAAAACCCAGCTTTTCTGTTTTGACATTTTTTGCAATATTTCTGGATGCCGTCTGCATAGCTACTGCTGTATTTCCATTTTCTTTTCATGAAAAGGAAATTCTGAAGAAGTTTTGTTGTTTTTTAGTTGTTTAAACTTCTCACCTTCAATTTCTCACGGTCTTGTGAGTGTTGACAGTATCAGCATGTGGTCTACAGAACTAAAATATTTTGTAACCTAAATATCAAGCCATTTTTATTCCTGTTTTCTTATTTTTCTTGAACTAGGTGAGTTAAAAACAGGTGATGTTTGCCTGTCCAGAAATGTTTAACTTCAGCCAGAGAAGCAAAACGAAACAGACAACACAAAGCAGCATCAAAGATAGGAAATGAAAGTGAATAGTGGGTTTGATCATTAATTTGTTTTTATGGTTGTTGAGGGTGAGGGGAGAGTACCTTTAAAATCAAAATCCTTTTTTTCTACAAGAGAAAAACATGTTCAGAAATTTTCCAGCTGTCTGTAATCAATTGCATTTTTCTAATGTGGTGAACAGAGCAACTAGATATTATGAGCAGCAGATAAGCCTGCAAGATGGGACCAGAGTGATGAAGCTCCTGTGTGTGCTTCCCAGAGGTGGCAAAACTTGGATTCTCCAAGTAAGATGGATCTGAGAGTACAATAATAAGAGCATTTTATTTAGTTGGTCCTTATTTAGTCAGTCCTAATTACATTTGAACTGGTATCCTGTAGAATGGCATTTTTCAGCCTGTGGTCTGCAGATTCCTGGTAGAACATGGACTCTTCACAAGGAGGGTGAAAAAAAGCAATTTCACCAATGCCCTCCAGTGGTTAGGGCTTGTGAATTTTCTAGGGGGTTGCTGAGCCTTCTTGAGAGATTTTCTAGGGATCCACAAATCAAAGCAAGTTGAAAGACACTACAGCAGGATAATGTTATATTGATTGCTTTGTTTTTGCAGAGGATAGATTTTGTTTAATCTTCCCCTTCCTTATATTGCTTGACACCATTAGTTTTATGTTAAATGACATCATATATAAAAAAAAAAATTAAAGAAGGGACTTTCTAATGTATTTTGTACTACTTTTGAGTGGGTGATAACAAGAAGTATTTTCTGGGGCATGGTAGCTTTCTAAAAAAATATTTGCTAAAAAAGAAATCAGGCAGGACAGAAAAGCATGGGCTTGAAGTGAGATCTTATTCAGTGCAAGTTTTAGAAGAAACTGGGATTCAAAATATATATGGAGAACCTAAAAACTATGGGGCCTGCCCAGAGCTGGATAGAGGCAGACATAGAGTCCTTCCCTGGTCTTGAGAGCCCAATAAATTCCTATAAATTGTGGAGAAACACATGGGAGGGTTGAAGTGTTCGAGTTGCCCTGAGGGAATGGGGGGTCTCTGTTCTGGAGAATGGAAAGATGAACAGAGACATTTGATGAGAAAAAGAGATGAAGACAACTTTTGCCTTTGAACAGCTTGCCCTTAAAAGTAATACCCCATGAGTTTGACATGGCCACAAAACACCCCTCTGGGAAGACTGTGAGGATGGGAGGAGTTTCACAATTTGCAGATTTTTCCCAGGCTGATGCAAATTGTGAAAGTGAAGACACAAGAGAACTTTATTTTTCTCTGGAAAAAAACCCTATCACCAAAACAAGAAGGAACTTCTCTGTCTAAAGTGAACTGAAATATTGATTTAAGTGAAAGACTGATTGAAGTGTCTCTGTATGTTGTTGTTAAGAAATGTGGGAGATGGGGGGAGGAGGGAGTGATCTGCAAATCTTATTCTAAATTTCTTATTTTTCTCTGTGTTGTTAATATATTTCTTCTTTATACCCTTTTAAGTTTCAGGCCTGTCTTGTTTTTGCTCCTAAATCCTATCTCAAAGGGAAAATGAGTATATTAAAATTGGCAAACCAAAATTAAACCAAGACCAGAGGGATGCCACGTTCAGAGCCTATCCCTCCCTGCTCCCTGTGCCCCACAGGCTCCTCTCTGCCAACGGGCTCTGGACATAACCAGGGAGTGGGGCTGGCCAGCCCTGTGCTCAGGTTCCTCCTCCCAGAGCCTGTCTCCCAGCTGCTGATCCCAGGAATCCATCCTGGCTCTCCTCTGCTTCCTGCACTATTGTCTCCTAGCTGCTGCAGGGGGAAAGGATGCCCTGGGTCCTTTCCTGCAGAATAATAAAGCCTGGTGGATAAAAATACATATATAACCATATGTATCTATGTAGGTGTATATGCATATGCAATACATAAAGCAAGCCAGCCAAGCCCCTCAGGCGATTTTAGCTCCATGTATTGTTCAGGAGGAGGGGTTTCCTCCCTCCCATCTCCTAATGAAATCTCCCAGGCCCTCCTTGTTTCTCCCCCCTCACCCCCTGCTGCCAAAGGGTGCTCACACAGACATGCTCTCAGGGATTTTGTGTCCTCCAGCTGGAGCAGAGAGGATCTCACCATGGGGGAATCTTTATTTGCTAAGGTTGTTGGTGACAGAGGCTTAGCCCTAAACCCCTCCAGAGCCCCCTCAGAGCTCTCACAGCTTTCTTCATTTGCTGGCCATTTGATTTGGGGCATCCCTTCACCCCATTTCACCCAGACCTCACCCCTGCAGTCACATACATGTACACCAGGCCTGGTTGTGCCTGGAGGGATGAAGGTGTAAAATTGATGGATATCCTCTCAGAGCCCCAGGTCCTGGCTGTGGGACCATCTGCCTGCAGGTACAGGTAAGTACAGATACCTCCATCCCTGCCTCTTGGGCTACCCAAGACATGGCTGGTGTATGGATGGATGGGGCAACCCACCTCTGTTTCCACACTGGTGTTGCTGCCACTGTTAGACCTTTCCCTGTAGTGCTCATGGTGCTGTTTGAGGCAGACAGAAAGCAGAGGCTGCTGGCCAATGACCAGACCATGGTGCTTCTCACAACATCTCTGGCCACTGCCCACACACTCCTGCCTTCAGTCACATCAGACTCCCACCTGATTTCCCTGAGCAGCACTGAACTGACACCCTCGTACTCCTGGGGTCTCCACAAAACAGAATAAGGGCTGTGAAGGCATGTGGAGCCACACAGCTCTGAAGGCCACCAGCCCTGGGTGCTCCCCTGTGACAGAAAGTGCAGGTGAGAGGCTTTGCCATGCTTAGCTCTGCTCACCTCCATCCGCTGCCCCAAACCCAATTTCTATGCAAAGAAAACGAGTTCTCCTCTGGTATCTGTTTCTTTTTGCCTCCCATTGCACATGAAAATGCTGACAGATTTCCCTCATCACTAGCCATGCTGGCTAGTGGCTAAAGCAGTTCATTTCAGACCCTGTGCAGGTATTTCTTACCATATATTATAGTGAATAATGTATCCCCAGCCATGCAGCACAAGGCTTATAAGGCTATCTCAGTATTCTGGTGACAGCTTTAAACCACTCGACCATTGACCATTCAGGTCTCATGGTTTATAGAGTCACCAGCACACCTTGACAGGGTTATAGCCTACTTATTGGTATAAAGCATGGTTAGGGATACATTATTATAGCACGTTGCCTCTGAAACGGGGCCGTGTGCCACCGGTGGCCTGGAGAGCCCTTGCTGGTGATCTGCAGAGGGCTGGCTGGTGTGGGCAGCCCCATTAACATCCACCTGCTAAACACCATGAGCAATTGTGGCAGTGGCCTGAGGGACAACGCTCACTCTCAGATCCTGGAGGCCCAGAGGTGCAGGTGGCTCTGACAAGAGCTGCTTTTCATCAAAGGTGGCACCCAGCCATACCAAAGACCTCTCTCTAGCACCAGCGATCCAGCAACCATTGTGCAGGTTGCCATGAGAAGGAGAAATTCTTTGAAGATTGATGTTTCCACACTGCATGGTTTACTTCCACCTTTTCCGGGCTGCTTCTGTTTGGATGCAACCATCTTGCTTCTCTACAAATGCCAATTTGGCCTGGCTCATGCTGAACACTCATTAACAATTACTAGAGTTATGGTAGTTAATCACTACAGCTAAGGTTGAAATCTGACTTTTCTTCTGATTCCAGATCCCAGGTCTGTGAGCTTTTCCCATCTCCCACAGAAAGGTTTCTTCCTTGTTTCCATTGTTTTGGTCTTGTTCCCCAGTTAGTGATTTTATTATAAAGTTTCCAGGATTGTTTGAATTACCTTTGAATGCAACATGTACTTGTTCTTGTTGCTGTTGCAAAGCTGAGACAATTTAACAAACAAGTCAGGTTAAAAATGTTGACCTCAGGTTACTTCCTGATCTCACTCGATTTGTTAAATATTGAGCCAAATTTGGAGAAAAATTACCTTGGTATTTTGAAAGCCCTCAAAACTAGAACTCAGCAATAATGTTTTAAAATTTCTCTCCTTGCACTCCCTCTTTCAGTGCTATTATAGGAAATACTTGTTAAGGATATTTCAGCTATAGGACCAGTTAAATAGATCCATTGCAGAATTACTATATGCCAATGTTCAGGATGCCTCTGAAACAAATGGACTCATTTTCTCAAATGTTATGTTTAAGTCTCAGTGAGCTCTCCACCACAGCCCCAGTTGACATATGCCTCTTCAGTGTCTTCTCTTAGTTTCCTCTGTAGCCTTGAACCTACAGAGATTTATGCTTGTGATTAACCTTAAGCATGTAAATAGCCCCTCTGATGGCTACAGTTAAGACTGTGAGCATCCTCAGCCCCACTCCTGTGGGTGCTGCTGCCAGATGTGCACAGTTTGGGTTCAGCCAGCTGCACAGACCTCACCTAGGTCGGGCATCCTTGCAGCATCACATCTTACCAAGTTAGCCAGAGCACACACTGCACAGCTTTTGTGCCAGCTTCAATTTTATTTCAGCTTTCTGCAAGCTACAAGGGGATGACAGGCGATATTTTAAGGTATAAAGCCAGAGTCACAGACAAATAACACCGAATGCACATTGAGTCTGTCAGGAGAAGTTAACCTGTCAGCACTCCCTGAAAGGATCTGCATTAGCAGATCAGCTTCACATCAGATCAGCCTTTGTGCCGTGTGGCCACAGTCTTTCTGACCCAGTATTTGGAGCCCCAAAGCCTGACTTTCTTACCTGTTGAATCCAGGCTTCAGGAGGTTTAAGACAGTAGGATGATTGCTTACCTTTGCACAGTAAGTTCTGCTGGTGTGAGGCGTCAGTGGAGTTTTTTAAAAAGGGAGATAAAATCCTGTAACATGTAGATGTGAGGTTATTAGTCTTTCCATAGTCTTTTTCACTTAAGAAGAGGAAGGCACAAGACACTGAAGACAAATAAGCAGATAAACTTTTGTAGATGTACATTTTTACAGTCTTTCAATTGCTTGCACAAACTGGTACATGGGGAGGGGGTGTGAGGTGGCACTGACAATACAGATATACTGGCACTTAGTAGGGACAAATTGGTTGCTTTGCATTCAGCTTTTCAATTCAGGTTTCCACTTCAAGCACAGTAATCCCTGGGTCCAGGATGGCATCTCTCCTTCCCTTTACACAAATTGCTCTGCCAGGTCCCGAGCTGCAGCCACCAGGTCATGGCACACCAGTGCTAAAGCAGGAGGGCAAGGGGAGGAACCAGGCCCACCTCTGTAAAAGGACAGATAGATCATAGTGCAGATGGAACAACCCAGGGATACACAACTAATTATATGCACAAGTGTGGGGTATTTATTACTGTAAAATGCTCACAAAATTCATAGGCACCTAAGACTTATGATGGCATTATCCACCGCCACTGGAGAATTAATGGGCAGCCTTTTCCCTGTGCTAAAGCAGACAACGGAGGGGGTACTCTGTCATCCAGAGGTGAGAGCAGGGAATGAATGCATAGACAGTACTCCCCTCTAATGCTAATGGACCCTAGCACTGAGATTAGATTTACACCCTCCCTCTAAATGTACACCAGGGGAAGGCAGCTCCCCCAGGCTGCCTTCCCAACAGTGTGGTGCTGCAAGAGCTGCTCTCTGCTCACCCTGCCTTGTCCCCATGGCCTCCATGCTGGCCAGCACAGGCTGTCCTGCTCCCCACATCTGCCATGCCTGGGTTTGCAGAGAAGCACTGCTCACATTTTCCTCTGGCCCCATGGCAGGGGTGAACAGGGCAGCACTGTGCCCTGGGACCCCCATCTCACTCCTTTGTGTGTGCTCACCACCCCACCAGGGATGCTGGGCAGCAGCTGGGGCTGCACTCCTCAGCACCCTGGGAACACCATACTACAGAGGGTTAAACAGTTCTTTTTAAATCTCAGCTCACCCAAGGAACAAAAGCATGGAAAAATTATCCTTCTCCTTCCCTTCCAGCATCTTTGCTTTGGGATGGGAATGCAATTTTGACCTGAGGAATAAATAATAAACCTAACAACAGGCAATGTGTAACTATTGATCTTCAGATTGCAGAAGGGGCAGGCTAAAGACATTCAGGAAGAGAAAGACAAACCATCAGCAAAGTTCTCACGGGTACATTTTTCCACCATGGCTCCGTGTTTGGCCTGAGTCCCCAGAGCAGACCCAGTGTTAGTCCCCAGCTCTAGCCCTGGGAGGAGCTGGGATTCAGGCACAGCCCTGGAGACTGGGAGGAGCATGGTGGTGCTCACACACCTCTCGCTAACCCAGCCAGGAGCTCAGGCATGGGAAGGTGAGAGGGACAGGTTGGAGCAGCCCAGCTTTGCGAGCAGAGCAGCCTTCCCTCCTCCCTGAAGGTGGGATTGCTCCTGGCCAACCTCACCCCACGCAGGCAGGAGTGACCACAGGCCTGCTAAAGAACTCCCTGCAAATAATTCACACCAACTTGTTTAAAGGAGCAAATGGGCTTAATTATTAGTTACAATCTTGTCAATAATTATCACCCCATCTGTGGGTAATAAATGGCAGCTTCTCACAGACTGCATCATTAGAGTTTAAGGACACCAATGGGGTGCATTAAAATGCTGAGGAAAGCATTGATCTGGTGTAAAAATGCTCTTTACAAATTGCAGACACGGGTCAGCCCGCTGGTGAGACCTCCCTCTTCCCTTCTGATGCCAGCCTGCCCTCTCCTCTGGCTGTGCATCCTCCCAGCACCCCCAGCCAGGTGCTGGAAAGACACAGAGCCCAGCAGATCACAGGGACCCAGCCCTTACACAGGATCTGGGCTTCACAGAGTGAAGGCTGTGCAGTCATGACAGGGCTGGCATAAGGCACCACAGCTCCATCCTGGTCAGCTCTGCTGCTTTATTCCCACAAAGGGGCTGGTCATCTCCACAGCACTTTTCATCCAATGGGTAAAAGAAATAGGATGATATAACAATGTTTCCCAAAATGCAGCTACTTCTAGGGTGGAAAAGCATCGATCATCACACAGCACTTCTTGGAGGAGATATGATAACTCCTTTTCTGGGGGGGTTTCTTCTTCGGTTTTGATTTTTTTTCCTCCATTCAAACTGCAGGCTTGAATATAGGCCGGCAGAATGCAATTATCCAGGCTGGAATTTGGCCAAAATGCTGTGGCTAAGAGTCCTACTGTTTCAAAATATGCCACAGTACCCTAAATGATCACATCTTGCAGGGTTTGATTTTGCATTTCATCCAAAACAATGTTGGGAAGTTCATGAGTAGGATGAGCGAAAACTAGTCCCACTTATCTCTGTACCTGCTGAAACTTCAGCCCATAATAGCTCCTGAAATGATTTTAAGTTCTGTGCAAAATATTGAAAGCAGTCAGTGATTTTATTCCTTTAGCAAATTGTCTGCCACCAATTTACATTTTTTTCAGTAAAAATATATCAACTTTAAGAAGGAGAAGCTTGAGTAAAACAAGATATTTCAATCTGAAACCAAAAAGAAAAAGGAGAAGAGGATTTCTTTCATTTAAACCAGCATTTTAGATGGAGCTTCTTTTTTTCTAGGTTGTGTTTTTGTGATTCAGCCTGTTAGGACAGACAGAGGATTAAGATAGCTAATGGACAGACTTTATTGGCAAACAAAACTAACACCTAAATGTCTCTTTGCATGTACAAGTGGTAAACTCTTCATTAAAAAGAGAGCTACATTGACAGAGGCAGACTGGGCTACAACTGAGCCAGAGTGTAAATAAACCTCTGCCAGGGACCATACAAACACCATCCCTCCCAAGCCTGAACCTTCTCCCTTAGTATTAAATACTCCAAATGCTCCCTGTTGTTTGGAATGCCATGCAAATATTGGCAGAAGGAGTCACGCTCTGTTTTAAAGATACCTCAGGCACAGTCATGCCAACCAAACTTTTTTTGGAAAGCAACATCAGGACTTGCAGTTTCTCTTTTTACTTCACCAAACTGAAATTTATCTGCAGATTGAATTGTGTTTTTAGCTGCCTCAGGCTGTGCTAGTTCTTGCTGAATTTGGCCAATCATCCCTCGCAAGGGAATAATAGGAAAAAAGAGGTAATTTTGAAAAGTCAAAATATTTCATCTTATATTTTGGAAAAGGAATAATTATAATTGATTTTTTGTGTTGAAATAACTTCCCATTGTGAAACAGAACAGTTTTTCTAGAAACAGTGGCAGTCTGTAAAAACTCAACTCATTGAGGCTGGAAAAATTACAGTGTCCTTCAGTTTTACTGGAATATCCAGAAAAACTTCCATCTTAGTTTAACCAGGGAAAACCAAACTTCTCTTAATTTTCAGTTGGACAAATTAAAGAAAATGAATGGTAGGGATATTCAGTAGCAATTTCAGATGCCACAGCTGGTGGGAGCCCAAAAGGAGAATGTGGAACATCCCATCAGCTCTGCAGCATCACCAGCATGTGCCCTACAGTGTCTTTGGTGTCCCTGCTCTCTGCATGTCATTGCTGGAAAATCTCAAACTCTTGCTTGTCTCAAACATATCAACCAGGCTTAGATGAACTGTCCCAGTGCTGCCACTGCCCAGCTCACATCTAGTTTCCATCACAACCCTCTCTGGTGCTGAGGGGAATATAAAAAATAAAAATAAACTGAATGCAGGAAATGGTAAGTTCAGTTCTGAATTTATAGTCATTCATACTCTACTCCTAAATATCATGGTAATTCCGTTGATTTTTCTGAAAATGTGAGTGGATCCTAAAAAGCAGAGTGACTTTTTGGCATCCTGTACCAGACACAAATTATTCCCATGTTGTAATGCATAATGCCCAGCAAGGTCTGCATGAGAACTGGAGCTGGCCACTGCACAAACACAATTCCACTGGTGAGGCTTCCAGCCTCATTCATAGTACCTGCTCTTCAGTTTTGTTCCTGTTTAAAACATGCCATGTCACTTAACTGACAGATTCAATGCCACAAGCAGTTTGCAAACACACTTGTTTGAAGAAGATATGCCCTGGCTGGTTTGGAAAATCCCTATGCAGTGCATTCAAAGTAATTCCAAACTGATTAATGACAAGTTGAGCTAACAGAGGGAATGAAGGGCCTGGCACAGCCTGTGGTTAGTTAGAATTTGCTGAGTCCACTCCAACTAATTTTGTACCTTCTTCCATTTCACTTTCTGTAAAATTCCCAGCAAATCACTTTATGGTGAGGGATGTGTTGCAAACCAGATTGTAATAAATAGACAGAGGAGAAAAATCACAACCACAAAAAATTGTTGTGAAAAAAAACTCCCTGGGTAAATATTTGCATTGGAAACTGGACCTCAAGTTTCACTGCCTGCAGCCAGGGGTCAGGAACATTACAGGTCCACTCAAAACAAAGGCAACTTGAAACTGGGAAGTGCTCAGAGTCAGTGCAACCTCACCAGTGTCAGAGAACTGTGTCTTTTATTGTAGCTGAAGATCCTAAACCTGCATTTGTGCACATGCATTCATAGGTGTTCACATACTTAATGCAAACACACACAAGTGCAGGCACTCACACAAAATGTATGTGCATATATTCCTGTATTCACAATGAACTGTTTATGAGCAAGCTATCAAGAAAGAGTTTTCACTGAAATTATTCAGTGAATGACTTCAAACAATGAATACATTGCAGGAAATGGCGATTGGCTCCAGAGCAATCCACAAGCAGAAAAGAAAGCATAAGCAGTTGAATAAATGGGTGGCTATGAATTACTCATTTAGCTGCATTATCTTCTTGTGGTCCAAATTCAGCAAATGTCTAAACACCCACTTCCCATTAAGAGCATGAATAGTCCCATTGATTCAATAGGGTTATTTTCTCTGCCTTCCATGGGGCAACTCAAATACTTAAATTTAAGCAAGTGCTTAAAGTGCTTTGCTGAATCAGGAGGTATGTCCACACTGTATATACCTGTGTTATACAGAAGGTCAGATTAGCTGATCCAAGAATCCTTTATGGTCTTAAGATCTATAAATCTGTGAATAAAACCAGCCTTTGCTGGAATTGCTTCTCCATAACCTTCCTGAGCACTGAAATTCATCCACACCCCAAAAATATTAATAAAACATTCTGTACTTAACTCTTTTCATATTATACTAAGTAGGCCACTAAATAAACCTCTTAATATTCCAGTATATTTTGCAATGAACATTTTCCCGGTACGCTAGAGCGGTTCCTCCTTTTGTGCCATCCAGAACACAATCCCCATGAAATACTGCAGTAAACATTTCTCTGAGTACTACAGCAAACACTACCAGCATTAGCAGATTAACCATTCCACTGAGCGCCATATTAAGCACACGTTTAAATACTGAGGAAAGACGAATAGCCTCCTCTTTCCACTGCGCCTCGTTACCCTGCCCAGATCCATATTTTTCTGCACAGAGTCGACCAGCCCAGCGTGTACCTGCTCTGCTCCCTCCCCTCCCAATGCTTCTCCCTCTCTTTTTCTCCTCTTGCTTGTTTTGTTCATCCTGGAACTATTCTTCTGGCTTGGAAAATTTGTCAGGGGCCAGGAAGCAAGGGATAAAAGGGGGTCAGAGGATTTGGCACATTGTTCAACCACAAAATCAACAGCAAATCTGTACTGTGTGCATATTTCTGCTTCTCTGTCTCTCTCAGAATTTGCTGAAGTCTGTTGATGGAGAAACACAGCTTAAGTGTGGGACCCCCTTCCCTGGATCAAAAGAATGAAGTAGCAGGTCTTGACTGGTGTAATTTGGAATTATAAAGCATTGTTTGCATTTTACAGGTGTACTGATTGTCAGCAAAATTACCGTGCTCAGAACCTTCAATGGATTAATCTTTAGCAAGTGTTTAAGACCCGCTGACTCGCCTCTTGTTGCTGACAAACCATCTAGATACAACCCATGGTTCTGCTCAGCTTTTCTCCTTTCCCTCCTCTCCCTCTTTTTTTCCTCTCTTTTTTCCTCCTTTTTTTTTCTTTTTTTTTTTTTTTTTTTTTACTAGCAATTTGATGTTTGATCATTTGAGGCAATGAGGCGGAGGGTAATTTACGTTATCAGGGAGGTATGAGGGGTGCTGGGAGCCCAGACGCAAGGCCCATTCGCCTGCTAAAGCGCCATCGTAATGTAATGAGACTCCAGTCAAGTGCAGCTAGTAATGGAGAGGAACATTTCCCATTCATCTGCCTACCTGAGACTCCACCGAATACGACAATAACTTTTGCACGGGAGGAGCAGGGGGGGACACGGTGAAGGGGGGCCAGAGTCCCCATGGCACGACTCCCTCTGTCTCCTAGAAAAGCACCACAGCCTCATCCTTTAGACCATCGAGGGAAGCAAATTAGCACAACTCAGGAAGTCGCAGAACAGGTTGTTGGAAATGCTTAACCCTTCCCATGTCCTTTCCAGTAGGCACCTGGTCAGCACAGACCCCCAGCCTGTCTCTGAGACTGGGTCCCCTCCTTAGACCCTCAGCTGTTGAATCCCTCAGGGCAGAACTGGACCCTTGCACGGAGGGAGCTTGGAGAGGATGGGCCCACCAGAACAGGCCATTGGGAAGGTGCCTGCACATCAACTAGCAAAAGTTGTAAAAACAAGGATAACAATTTCCCAGAAGTGCTCCAATGTTTAGTTTCCCTCTAAAGGGGTTTCTAAAGAAAGCCTTTTTCCCTGATCGTTCCTAGCCAGCTCCAACACATCACAAGTGTGGCTTCCTATTGAAAAAACAGAGTTTTGAGAAACACCTTCCCTTTGTTTTCAAGTGTGGCAAACAGGACATTGGGATTGCATCAACAATTTCTTTTAATACAATTTTGTAATATCAGTCCAAACCCAAACAAAATCTCAAGCCTACGCCACACTCCTAGTGCCATGGATGTCCACCCTTGGGGTCGTTTCATGCCCCGTGGTTTTGTCAGAGCAGCCTCCTCCTGCCAAGCACTCCAGAGAAGCAGATATAACTTCACAGTGTCCTGGGAGTGCTGTTCCCATCACAAGGATGAGCATATTCACATCACTCTGACCATCAGGGAAACTGAGGCACGGAATGGTGTGCCATGCCATGCCATAATGAATAAAACCAAGGGTTTGTATCTTTTTTCAGAGAATGAATATCCAAGGATGATATAAGTAAATTCTGCCCCTCCATCCCCCTCCAAACTCTGCTCCTCAGCCTTGTGCCTTGCTGTAAAACCTTCCTGGCTGCAGATTCCCTTTCCACTGTGCCTGTGTAGGCAGGGCCTCCCAGCAGCACAGTAATAACCATAGCAGAAATACCCACCACCAGCAATAACAATGATGCACATATTCAAGTTCTCACAGGCAACCCTACTGCTCTGTACACTTTGTTTGCAAGCTGAGGGTAATTATAGCTTGAGGGAACCTCCTGGATGCAAACAGATCTCCTGGTACAAAGATCTCTGCATATGTCAAGGGGTATAGGTGGCTTGGACAAGATACAGGGGAAGGAGACATTAATTTCCTTCATCAGCCTGTCCTAAGCTTGCTGTTTGTTCCCAGAACTCAGCCTGAGAAAGGGAGAGAGAGGAAGGGAGAGGGGGAGCTGAGGTCTCTCCCTCCCAGCCCTCACCAAATTCCTGCCACATGGACCCTTCCAATTATATCCACGTTTGAAAGGCTGCTGTCAGGATGAAAGGCACAGAGCAGTAATGAACTGACGATTAATTTGCAGTTGGCTCACCCAGTGCGTGAGTGTCTCTCAGGCTCGCTGCGTGCGGGTGCTAAATATGACGATGTCAGCAATTGTCAGCCAGAGCCAGGGTTACCCTTAATCAGAGTCTCTCTCTCTCACTGCCTGATTGCCTGTTGCCAGCTTCTGGGGGCTCCAGCCCGGCTCCCCGTCCTGCTGACGGCGAGGAGAGCTCTGTACCAGCCTGGCAGCTGCCAAACTAGCAAGAGGAAGGGAAAAGAAATGACCCTCTCCCCTGGCAAAGCAGCAGGAGCAGCTGCCAGTGCTAACTGCCTCTGCCCATGCCAGCTTTGACCTGGGAGAGTTACAGCTTATGGTGGCAGGAAAATAGCTCAGGATTCAGTCGCACACGTGAGCACCAGCCATGTCTGGGATCCCTTGCACCTCCAAACCTGGCAGCAAATGTCACAGCCCCTTCATCCATGTTAAAAACAAGGCTCTCACTCTCCTCATTCAAGTCAGCATCCCCATGATGGCCAGGGAGTGTGATTGACACCGAGTTCCAAGACAGCTCTTGCAGAGGAGCACCCTCTGCAATACCCTGCACACCTGCACTGCCAGCAGCTGCTTTGCAGGTAAAGCATTAGGGGCTGATGCAGCCTGACGGGGTCTGGGTCAGGACCTGCTCAAACATCCCTGCCAGCCTCAGAAGGGAAGCAAGAGACACACACTGGGGAGCCAATGTGTCGAGCAGTCTGTGAGAGCACGGAGAGGGATGTGAAGCAGAGCTCCAAAGAGTTTGCAGGCTCACCAGCCAAGATGTGGAAGGGACGCAGTAGAGAGCACAGGATTGACAGGGCTGGGAATATAACCTGCATCTTCTGCATTAAGGGGCCTGTCACCAGACCACAGGGGAGGGCTGCTTTGCAGAGGGAAGCACAACACCTGCTCAAAAGACACAAATATTCAAAGTAAAGACCAATCCCTTGACACTGCACATACACCTCCTGCATGCTCCCAAGAAATCTGGGGTGTGCACAATGGTCCTGCATTTTCCATTCAGCCTTTTGAATCCGTCCACCAAACCCAGACACTTCATCTTCTTTCCTCACAACAGCAATGGAATCCAGGCCTGAGCCATTAGCCACTATAAATGTGCTTCACCTCAAAAAGATATTTTCTTCAACTGTCTTAAGTTTGGCATTCCAAATTGCTGGCCACCTTTGAGAATCTGGGTTCAGGAGGGTCAAAATAAATTCTGCTGTGGTGCAAGCACTGGGTACTTGGGATGCAGCAAGGCAATGCTCTTCAACTGATGTGGGACACTGTGTAAGGCTTTAGAAATGTTCATACTGCAGCTTCCTTTTAGATTGCCCAAAGGCCTGTAAAATACATCTCATAACTCTCATTCAGTAGATAATAATTGAGATTATTAGACCTGGCTTGGAATCTGAAAGGTGGGTGCACTGATTTCATGTGGGCGTGGACTTCTAGAGCTTCAGAGGGCTTATGAGAGTACAAAAATCAGCTGCAAATGGCAGCTACCTGGAATTTTACACCAATCACTGTATCCTTCCTGCTGCAAATAGTGAGTGTCTTTTCTTTTGAAAAGTTCTGAAAATCCCTTCTGACAGTTGGCTCAGAGAGAGAGATTTAGTTCTAATTTTGTTTGGATGCTATTAAACAATGTTTACAGAACTCAGATATCAAAAGAAGCATCCTTTTTCACCTTGAACAATAGAATTTAACCAAAAAAGGTAGCTGTGGTTTCCTGTCTCCCTTTCAGCCAGCATCTTGATTTGCAAAAATATTTTCAGCAGAACCAAAACCAGGTTATGGCTAGGTATATGTGTTTGAAACTGCTTGGGACTACAAGTCTGCTATTCATCCTGTTCTGGTACACATATGACTTCATTTTATCACTACACTCTTCAGGTGCCCACACAACTTACCAGTTTCCCTGCATGAAATCACATGGCTTTTCTGGAGAAAAGTACAGAATGAAGAGAGGCAAAAAGATGTTCAGAAAGAATCTACTCACAAGGCAAGTGTTCAAGATGGTCTAAGGCCCATGTTAGCAAAATGGACATACTAGTGCTGGCCCAGCCCCCAGGGTACCCTGGCAGTGTTTAATTCCAAGTCCTGTCATAGCAGGCTGAGGTGGGACAGCAGCTCTGTATGTGTGGCACAGAGCCTTTAATTTACAGCTGCAGCTCTTCATGTAACTTACAGGTCTTTCTGTAGCCACAAGTGTGTTTTTAAAGTGGAATCTCTGCCATCAGAGCTGGCATTTCAGGCACTACCATGGCTCTCACTCCCTCCCAGTGCTGTCCCAGCACAAGTACAGGGTGTCCTGCCAGCTGCACACAGCCCACATCCAGCTTACATACTATTTTTAAAGCTTCCCTCAATGAGACCCTCCTGCAAAGATGCCATCCAAACTGCTTTTCCTGCCCACCAAGCATGGCTGGGCCTGGGAGAGACACTTTTTGGCTTTCCTTGCTCCTCCCACCCTGTCAGGCTCCCATTGGGAACCGGCTCAGTGGCCAGGCTGTGACTCGGTGCAGAGCAGGAGGCAGCAGAGTCAAGGCAGCAGTGCCACTTGGCAGGGTGTCCTGGCGACACTGTCCCTGTGCCAGCCTCTGCAGAGGAGCCCTGAGCCCTTTAAGGAAGGGAGAGGAGCAGAAATCAATTGTCTGCTCGCCTTCCTCCCCAGGCCCCCCTCTCCCCCTCCTCCATCACCACCACCACCGCACACGCACCCTATTCACCCTGCTGGAAGGTGACATTTGCTATTAACCTTATATTGGGCCATTTTGTAAATCAATGTCACTTACATTTAATAACAAGTGTAATCAAAGGAATTATGCAAATTTAATTTGATGCTTCTTGAATTATGCAAATCTGCACCACATATAATGGCTTCTGACATGTGCCCAGTTGGAGAACGTTCCATTACCTCCTCTCTTATTACCCCTATTATTATTTTTATTTTTTTATCCCGTGGGGGGGGAGGGGAGAAGGGAGGGAGCAGCAGTTAGGCTTAGAGGCAGGGGGGACAAGCGAGGGCAGGGAGAAGAGAAGGGAAGGAAGAGGGGTGGTGGAGAAAAGTGCTCCTTTGCCTGCATTTTGAGTAGAAAAGCCTCCTGAAGGCATTTCTGTTATTGTTATTGCAGAGCAAGGAGAGCGGGATGGGGGGGAGCGGAATGGGGATGGGTGGAATCATTTCCCATGAATGGCTTTGCAGGCAATAATACTATAAGCCTCTGAGTCTAAATTACTGCCCTTCCAGTCCTATCTTCAGCATAATATTACTCTCCTTGGCCTCTTCTTCCTGAATCACCAGGCAAGCTGGGGGAGGGTGAGGAAAGAGGGGAGCAGGACCCACAGAGTGGAAAATGCAGAACAAATGGGTGAAAAGATGTTTCAGGTTTTTTGTTCTGTGGCTATCCAGGTTGCCCCACACTCTTATTCCTTCTGTCAGGGCCCCAGAGGAATAACTGCTCTTTCCCCCTTTGCTTTCCCACCAATTGTTTCCTTGCATGTGACCCTAATGTCAGGAAAAACAGCCACAATATGCATGGGCCTCAATCTGTAATATCTTCACCTGGGGTCTCTTCAGCCACTGACATCCCAAGTCTCTCCTTTTGCAAGGCCTTCAATGTCTGTAGCACCAAATTTGGACCAGCCTCTGTTTCTTCTGCTTGTCAGAGATGGCAAGAGTATTTGGTGATCACAGGTGAGACTTGGAAGACAGTGCCATGATGGTAGTCCAACAAATTATATTGGACAACCTTTTCCTCTGCTGCTCCTCACACCAACAGATGAGTGACTCTTGCCATGACAATTTGTGCAGTGTGACCTTGAGTAAGACCAATCCCATCTCTATATCTTTGTCCTCACACTCGTGCAAAGCAGATAAAGAAATCAATCTGTATTTTGGAAGGAGGAGAAGAAGAAGACAAAAATACATTTGTAAAATCTGTGCAGTCCTCTAACGTGAATTGGGGGCACAGCATCAGTGTGGCACCATCATCTCTATAAAGCAAAGAGTCACTGATATCCAAAGTCTCCTTAGACTTTGAGAACTGAAAGGGAGTATTTCTACATTTTCCAATTTATACTTGCCATGTTTCCTTCCAAAACTCTTCCAGAAATGCTGCAGTTTTTTTCTTTTCTCTAAATATTTCTCCTATTATTACAAAGCACTACAGGCCCTGCACTTTTTTCTCCAGTGGAAGATAATTTCCAGAAACATACTCTGCATTTATATTTTAAACACAATAAATTGGAAAATATGTCTAGATTAATTTTTTTCTTACCTACCAATTCTTCAAATTCCTTTAAAAGCTAAATAAAAGGTTTGGGTTTTTTTTCTTAAATTGAAGGATTTTCATCTGCTATCAAAAACATACTCTCATAGAAATACTGGTGAGAGAAAACTGCCCCTGCTCTGAACAGCATTTGAAGTTCACTGTGGAAAATGTCATGTTTCAGCCAGTCCTTAATAGTATGGTTTCCACCAGTGATGGGGCGAAATGGATGGGCTCACCCCACTTCAGGACTAATACCTGCTGAAAAGAAGTATATAACACCCAGGGGATGCTGCTGATGTTGCTTCTCAAGCCCTGATGGTATCTGACAGCCTGACCAGCAGCTCTCCAGTGCCATCAGCTCTCTGGCACTGCTAATTCTCTCTAGAGCCTATATGGGAAACAGGGGTGGAGCTCAAGAGTTTTAGCTGTGGGTAGAAATCCTGCTGGGAAGCTTCAGTCCAGCATCTTCCCCGACCCCTGGTCAGGGAGCCCCCCCTGCCCTCTCCAGCCCCCAGGGATGTGCTCTCTGAAGGGAGGGTGTCAGCAAGAATGTCAATAATGGTGCCTGACACTCGCTCACCTCTTCCTGGGGTTGTTGATTCACTGCCCAGAGACAGTCTCTGCCATTAGAGGCTGAAGAAAGGAACAAAGCTCATTTCAGATACACCAGTAACCTCTGAATTCCTCCTCAGCCCAACATTTCTTGACTGCACAAGGATGTTTGCTTTGCCTTGCCCTCCCAGCAGGTGACCTTCACGGCTCTCATGGACACAGGGATGGGCAGGACCCACCACCATTTCCTGGTTCCAGGTGCTGCACTAGCAGATCAGCAAGAGGGTGCCCATGCTGAAGGGCTGATGTGGGTGCCCACCCCACACAGCCCTTGGCCCCAAAAGTCCTTCAGGAGCAGCAGGTAAATGAGTGCAAGGAACTAAACTTGTCCCTAGTGATAAACCTGCTGAGGTCACCAGAGGTACCAAACAGCCCCAAGGGTCCTATCTCTGAATTCTCCAGGTGTGTGGCACATGGAAGCACCTCTCCTACAGAGAGAGCT
This sequence comes from Oenanthe melanoleuca, assembly GCF_029582105.1. NCBI lineage: Eukaryota > Metazoa > Chordata > Aves > Passeriformes > Muscicapidae > Oenanthe > Oenanthe melanoleuca. Next base: position 16,526,332 of record NC_079340.1, on the reverse strand, counting down.
CAGCACACAACATGCTGTTCCATTGCTGGTGTTTCTGGGCTTATCTCTCCACAAGGATTCTCAGGAGGATGTCTCTGAATGACTCCAAGCACAGATAGTCCAGGATAAAAGAGTCTGCATTGGAATTTGTTTGAAATAGCTGTCAGGAAGAGCTAGAAAATGTCCTGTACTCTACACAACTGCCAGCAGCATCAGTCACAGAGCTAAGGCATCCGTGGCTGTTGTAATGTGGGCTCACTTCTCTCTGTGTTCCTCAACTCCAGCCCCAACTGGAGGATGCCAGATACAACAGAGATGCCAGAGTGAAAGCCTTTTCCTTAGGGAACCTGTTCCATGGAGCTTGGGTCCTGATGCTGTAGGTTGACTCAGAAATAGGCAATGCAAACTCCTGAGCCTAGGCTGAAAGACTTTTGTGCTATTGCTGGGACAGGGAATTTGCCTGCCTCAAGCCCTGAAGGGAGCATGCTGGGCTTCCCCAGGGTAAACAAATAGAGTGGGGAAGTCATAATTGACACAAGGGCTCTAAAAGGGACAGCTCCCAGCAGGAGGCCATGCTGCTTGAAGTTTCCTTGCTCTCCCCTTCCCTGGAAATCACAGGTCATTGCTTGCAGCCACCTCTTTCCCAATAAAACTGTAACCAGTGAAGAGCCATAAAAACACTGAAGCACAGAAAGGCTGGGAATCTGATCTGGTGAGAAAGGACACACTGACAAAATGAGCATGAAACATCGTGGGAAGCAGTTTGGAGGGATCAGGCTGGGACAGTGCAAGATAAGAGCTCCTGGAGGAAGATGGTGATGGCTTCAGGAGCAGCAGAGATGGAATGAAGGAAGAAGTGACAGGGTGCTGTGACAACTACCAGCAATGTGGAGGGGAGTTTCCCAGGAAGATCTTTTTCATTAGAATAAACTTTTAAGTGAGAGCTGAAGAAGAAATGAAATTATGAACATTCCCACTTCTGACCAGGGTCCCAGCTGTCACACTACTGCCTTTGCTTGGTCAGGGCACACAGAAGTAAACAGGTGTCCTACCTGCTCCGTGCCTCTGTTTCACCACCTGCAGGGAGAAGGCAGGACAGACACTCACCCCACGGGCTGGAACAGACCCACCAGCAGTGGCTTTTCTGCAGTGTGACTCTGTTGACATCAGGAAAAACCTCTTGCTTAGCAAAGAAGAAAGGTATACTGTTGCTGATGCAAGGAGGGAAGGTATTCCAATTTACCTTTGTCCTTGCAATGACAGGGGACTGGAAGATTCTCTGGGAAGGTATCAGAGTTTCTCCTTCATTTAGGACAAATGAAAGGCAGATAGCAGTTTCATATACAGGCAAAAGTCACATAAGAAACTAAACAGGCAGATCCGCTAATTTTTTACATAGAAATAATTATGTATTTTGTTATTATGCTTTTAGAAGCTTTTAGACTCTGTATTTCATAATTTAATTACCAAAAAGAGCTCCAGTAGTTAAATATTTGTGAAAAAACTATTTTGAGGACAGGTATTGGCTTCCTATAAGCATGTCTGGGATTTGCATGGACAGTCTGCCAATGCCCCTTTAAGCTGGCAGGCTTCTGATGAAATGCAGAAACACAAAACTGGGGACCAGAGGGAGCCAGTGTCTTCTGGAGCTCCTTCTTCCCAGCACCCTGAATGTTTTGCCAGCAGAACCTGCTGGCATGAAACCCCACAGACTGCTTTCCACAGTGAGCAGGGAAAAGCCCTGACATGTGTTAAGGACAGCAAGAATCTCTGTCATCTATAATATGGGGGAAAACACTGAGGCCCATGGAAAACTCTCTCTCTGTCCACTTGCTGTAAGGTCACTTGCCACAGGGCTCTAGCAAAAGTGAGCATCACCCTCCTCTGCTTCCTCTCACAGCCCATTCTTCCCTTGTTTGAGCAGTGGCCCCACTTCTTTGTTGCCTGCATCTGGGCCCAGGGATGCTGAAGAGTTTCAGGGCATCACTCTATCCCCAGCAACGTCTTTCAGCTTGGCCAGAGCCAAATCACACCAGAGTGATTCTGTCAGCATCAGTGGAGCATCACAGAGGTGAGTCCTGCTTGCTCAGCCTCTCTCCAGCACCTGATTCTGCATGCAAAGAACATGAAGATCTTTTTTCTCAGTCTCCCCATTCCATTCATGCCCAATTTTCATTCCTCCCTTTCCTTATTCCTGAACACATGAGTGCAGCTCTGCTTGTAGAAATCCCATGGAGTTATTCCTGCTGCATCCCAGGATGCTCAGTAGAGATGGAGATCCTCCAGTTTCTCACCTTACACCCTTTCCAAGAAGCTATCTCATGGCACTGCAGGAAGAGGGATTATTTGATCTATATTAATTTATTGAAGGGAAGGAAGAGGGTGGAAATTGTAATGAAAGGGACAACCAGCAAGATGGCAAGGAAGGGAGGTTAAAAATGAAATCATCATCTAATTGGCCTGCAGTGAATTATTCACATGTATAATCTTTTTTAAAAAAAAATTCAGCACAAGGCAATGCAAGTAAATGCTGTTCATGTTTAAAAGTCATTTCCATAAGTAAGTGCAATTTCTCTACTGTTTGCCCCTGTTTAATGAAGTGAAATCTTGTTTGCATTCCTCCCAATTTCCCAACGAAAGGCGCCCAAGCGTTTGCACCAAAATTACTTGGCCCAAATTAAAACCCTACAACACTTCAAAAAAAAAAAAAAAAAAAAAGAGGAAAGGGGGGAAAAATCAGACTTATTTTTAAAATGCCTTAAGTGCATCCCAGCATCCTAATTTATTTTTAGACACTGGTTATTAAGAGTAGTAGTAAGTTTCCCCTTCTTTCTCGCTCTCTCTCTTATTTAAATGAACTTAATGGCAATAGATGCAAATGTCTGGAAGAGGAAAATAGTTAACATTTATTTATTCTTACTGTTGTCTCTTCCCTGGCTGGTGTCATTAGAACAGTTCGTTGCATCCCATTCGCTCCCATTAGCTCTGCTATCAGAGCCACCCAGCACGACTCCAGCACGGCTCGAAGTGCTTTCTGCGGCCCACATAGGGACTACATCATCATCTCCGAGGCACTGGCTTAATGACAAGAAAAAAATCGGAATATATTGCACAGCGTTCTGGGGAAACAACAACAAAAACCGCTGCTGCCGTCGCTGCCACCCAACGCCGCGTCCCTTTGGCCTGGGGCGTGTGTCCTGCTTCAGCCAGGCAGGGACAGACAGACAGATGGACGGTGCCAGGGCAGGCATCCCTTCTCAAGCCATTGATGCGGGCAATGTGCAGAGCAATGTGCCAGCAGGGACCCCAGGGCTGGGAAAGGCTGGGGAGGGCCCAGCGCGGCTGGAACGGGCTCAGCCAGCTGCTCATCAGCAGCACCATCATCACCCCAGAGCAGGGCTCCAGCCTGGTGTGGGCAGAGCTGCCAGCCTGGTGTGGGCAGCCAGAGCTGCCGGCCTGGTGTGGGCAGGAGCTGCCAGTCTGGTGTGAGCAGGAGCTGCCAGCCTGGTGTGGGCAGAGCTGCCAGCCTGGTGGGGGCAGGGCTGCCAGTCTGGTGTGGGCAGCGCTGCCAGTCTGGTGTGGGCAGGAGCTGCCAGCCTGATGTGGGCAGGAGCTGCCAGCCTGGTGTGAGCAGGTGCTGCCAGCCTGGTGTGGGCAGAGCTGCCATTCTGGTGTGGGCAGGGCTGCCGGCCTGGTGTGAACAGGAGCTGCCGGCCTGGTGTGGGCAGGAGCTGCCGGCCTGGTGTGGGCAGCCAGAGCTGCCGGCCTGGTGTGGGCAGAGCTGCCAGTCTGGTGTGAGCAGGAGCTGCCATTCTGGTGTGGGCAGAGCTGCCAGCCTGGTGTGAGCAGGAGCTGCCAGCCTGGTGTGGGCAGGGGCTGCCAGTGGGATGGAGGCTTTGCACCCCTTGAATGAGCCCTGCACCTCCAGTGCCCCTGCTGCTCCCTTCAGGAGCGTTTGCTAAAGAAAACCAGACCACTCATGTGTGAGCATATGTCAGGTGGCGTGGCTGGAGCTGACAGCCCCCAGAGGCAGTGCCCAGTGCCCGGGAGAAATGGCCAAAATCCACCATCGCTCCCCTGAGCAATGCTGTCCTTTTTGGACATGAATGGGGAGGTGGGCCTGGCCCAACCAGAGGGACAAAATCCCTTTGCAAGCAGCAGGAACACGACAGGTCGCTCACAGCAGGTTTGCAGATCCTGTGAGCCCTTCACCCTCAGGTGACACACAGGTGAGGGTGGTGTCACAGAGGGACACCAGGGCTCGCTGGCAGCTTTGGCTGACACAGCAGCATTTGGGAGGAAGGACAGCAGCACCTGCAGCGCTGGCACCGAAGGAGGCGGCGGCTCTTGCAGGGGGATGGAGCCTGAGAAGGGCCCTCCCCCTCCCTAAAGTTGACATTGTCTCCCGTGGTAACTTTTCTGCTGAGGTAGGAGACACTTTACTGCAGAGTTGCACACAGCTAGTAGCTGCCCTCCCCCCCGCCTCTTCCCATGCTCTCCCTCTCTCTCCCTCTCCAGCATCATTTACATCCTTAATTAGCTGTAATTCTGCAGTGCTCATTAGGGAAGGACTGGAAAATATCAAGGAGCCCACAAGCAGGGGGCTTCAGTGGAGAGGGAGGAAGAGGAGGGTGCATCAGCCTGAGAGGGACACCCAAGGCTGGATTGTGGAGGCAGAAGTCAGGAGCTACTTGCTTAATTCAAGTGGGATGATCACACTAGTGTAGCTTGGGAACACTGATCAGTGATGGGGTTAAAGAGGCCACACTGTCCCACCTGGAAAGGCAGAAGACCCATGCAGAGAATAACAGCATCTCACCAAGAGGACATGCTCCTACCTCGTGATACCTCTCTGCTGGGTTATCCAGTGTCCCACACTTCTAAAGCCAAGGTGCAGGAAGAGGACAATAATCCACTCCAAAGCAGACAGCTAAACAAACCTGCCCTTTCCTGCAGCCTCATCAGGAATTATCCAGCAAGGAGATTTTCCAAGAAAATTACAGCTGGCAGAGCTAAAGAATTCCTGCCAGGTGTGTGGCTGCACTGCAAACTTTCAGTTAGAGGAAGAAAGACACAAAAATGATCCAGAAGAAAATTTGAATGAGTTGTTAACTGTTTCTTAAATGAGTACTCTCTTGATTTAAAACAAGGAAGGCATAGGCACTTTGAATTTGACTTCAATGACCAAAAATATTTTTTAAAACCTGAACAAAACCAAACCAAACAGAAAAAAACAACAAAAACAACAACTAAAAAACCAAACTCAAAACAACCCCAATAAACCTATCACACCAAGAAACTAGGGCTCAAAACTATAGCCAAACTTTGCATTCTAGATTATTGAACAAAATATGACCTTCAATCCCTAAATGGGAAAACATTGTGAAGTTTTGTTATTGCCCCAGATATTTGATATAATAACTTTAAATTATATATATATAGTTGATATTATATATCAAATTATCATCAGATATATATAACCTTAGGGAGCAGCAGCAGACCCAGGCAGTTCTAATCTGGAATCCCTTTTGCTCAGGAGTATATTCAGAGAGTCAAGTCCTCCCTCTTCACAGTCCCAAGAGACATTCCCAAGGCCATTAGGGAGGTACTATTGTCTCCTTTAGCTGGAGAACAGCTAGGGTAAGTGAATGAGGCAAGGACATAAAGGAAATCTGTGGCAGAGCCAGGCAGTGACCCCAGATTTCCTGCTAGTTCTCTTTGAGCCACTAGTTCCAAGCCTTGTGGTCCAGCATTTGTATGACCACTTGCAATTCTGGGCACATACCTCTGTGGGTTTTAATTCACTGCTGAGCTGTATCTTTGCTCAAGGTTAGATCATAAAATACTTTGGTTGAGAGGCATCATAAAGATCATCCAGTTCCAAGCCCCTGCCATGGGCAGGTTGCTCAAAGCCCCATCCATCCTGGCCTTGAACAATTCCAGGGATGGGCCATCCACAACTTCTCTGGACAACCTGTGCCAGTGTCTCACCATCCTCACAGTAAGAATTTTTCCTGCTATATAATCCGAACCTGGCCTCTTTTGATATGAAGCCATATCCCCTTGTCCTGCCAATACATGTTCTTGTAAAAAGTAAAGTCTGTCTCCAGCTTACCTGTACATGTCTTTAGGAGCTGGAAGGTGCTATAAAGAGATGTGCATGGAAAAGTCTATCTATGGTCTTTGGAAATCCATCCTCCTACTTTTCACTTGCTAGCAGTCATGTGAACCTAGAGGCTGAGCTGTGCTGATATGTCCCACTAAAGGCAAAATGTCCACCAGCACATGCAGGATTATTTACAAATATGTGGGCATGTGCACAATGGATATTTGTATCTTTCTATATTAACATATGGCTTTTCCTGTAGTGTTTGGTAGATAGATTTCTAAGGCCTTTACAAAGTACATAAAACTTTCAGCTCCACTGTATTTGGATTTCAAAGAAGAAACAATGGACCACAGTCTCCCTGGAGCTCATTACAGTGCTCTAAAGAGCATCTTCTCTGCCCTTCAAAAGGGACCATTTAGTCAAAGTTTTCAGTGACAAATTCACAATGACAAACCTTCAGAAAAAAAATTTATCCATTACCACTCTAATATTTGGGAATAAACAAGATAAGGAAAATAAAACACTAGATCCACATGCTTATTAGAGATACTCAGCTGGAATAAGGAAAGAGGCCTCCCCTTTTCTTGGCTGTAGAAGGCAGTTGGCTTAAACCTCTGTGTGGCTTTGCATAGCCCACATGACCTGGGCATCTGGTAGGATTCTGCAGAGGGTACACACCTGCTCCCAGACACCCACTGAGGAGCGTGGAAATGGAAAGAGCCCCTTGCATTTCTTGTGTAGCTCACAGCTGTGAGGGCAGCTCCTGGGCAATAGCTCACACTTGCATAAAGCTGCCTGCACTCTCCTGCTCACAGCAGCCAGTGATTTCCTTCAAAATGGCACAAAAGTGTCTTTTGTAAATTGCCCATCAGTGAGTACTCTGATGCCTGGAGTACCAATGAATGCTGTCATTCCCACAACCTACTTACCATCATTGCAGTCTCCTCTTCTGTACTTCATCCTTCCACTAGAAAGCCTCGAGGAGCAGCAGGCATCTGCCTTCTACCTTGCAGCAGTAGTCAGGAAACCTGAGTTCAGACAGTGTGTGGGATGAAGGGATGCTAAGCAAATATCTAGAGAAACAGGTAAAGTATGAATTACAGATAGGATATTCAAAAATGAGCTGCCTTTCCCACAGTTTGGTGTCAGGGCTGGCTGTACAGAGGATGAACCCAAAGCATAAAGCTGAGTTTCACATGACTGTCAGAACTGGAAGAAAATCTGCACCAGGAATGGATTGCTCTGTATGAGTAAATGGAAATGAGAAAAGAGGAACATACTGACATGCACAGAGGTGTGGATAGGCACATGGGAGTTAAATTACATATGTGTATACTTATTTGCATTTTCATGTATGTTGGAGTGTGCCTGACTCTGCACATCACTGTGAGCACGTGCCAGGAGGGGAAGGACTGCACACCAGGTAAGTGTGGGTAGGAGTTTGTGGATGGCTGCTGAACAGCTTGAAGCATCAGCTGTAAGGGCTTATTTCAGTGCAGAGTATTTTTCCCCATTAATGAAACCTTTCTGCAAACCCCCCCTCAGGTGCCACACAGCAAATGCAACACCATTGGGGAAGATTTCTGGTCACTCAGACTGTGGTAACTTGAGGAGAAAGCCTAGCCCGTGAAAAGAAACCACTCGTGTAATTTACAGAGGTATTTGGCTGACTGAACAGCCTCACACTTTGCAAGTATTCCTTCGGTTTGCAGCAGCATTTTCTGCCTGATTCTTTCACAGAGTCTTGGAAAAGACACAGATTTGTTCCACTCTAGCTTTCCTGGCATTATTGCATCTGGTGGCTCCTGCCAGGAGAAGCTGAGAGGAGCAGAGCTCTGAGCTGGCCCGCCCTGCATCCCCACACTGCTGCACACCAGGCTGCCTGCAGGGCTGCCACAGTCAGGGTCCTTCCAGCTTTCAGCCACCCAGCTCTGCCCTCCACTCCCCTGCCCAGTTCTGCAGCCAGCTCAAAGCTTCCCCTGCCCTTCACCCTCCTGACAGGGCTTGGCTTGCTCTCTTTGGCCCAGATCCAGACAGAGATTTTGAGCATCTCCTCCAGAAACAGGTCTTCTCTCTCATCAGTCAGAGCCAAGCCTAAGAGTGCCTCCTGCTGAAGCTCCTGGTGTGGCCAGCACCTCACTCTGTGGGCATCCTGGGCTTTCCCACAGGGACTCAGGCAGTGAGAGGGAGGGAGATTGATAGCAACGAAAAGCAGCAGATGAAAAGTAAACTCACACTACATAAATTCTTAAATGATTTTTATAAGGACACAGCGTTGTAACAACTTGCCAAGAACAACACCAAAATTCTTTCAAGGTTTCCCATTTGTTTGTAAAGTGAATATTAAAAGTGCAGGCAGCAGTCTTCTGGTGTTCCCCTGGGAACTGTTAGTGTCCGTAGTAACGAGGTCATTCCTTTTTTATTAGGAGAAGGTTTTCTGTAAAGTTAAATGTGCTGACAGCCTCTTGCCTTTGATGTTGGGTTTCACCTCAGTCCCTCCTGCAGATATTGCTGCTCCTCCCTCGCAAAGACACATCCCTGACAAACAATCTCCCCTCTGTCTTCCCTACTTGTTTGTTTAGATGCATGATAGGCAGCTCTGTTAAAGGGCAGCACATGAAGGCGGCTGGGGTTTCAGTGGACAGGAGATGTGAGAGATTTGGTTGCTGTAATTAAGTCAGTCTTCATTCCCCCAAACTGCCAGCACTCAGTACCCTTCATTTTATTGACCAGACAGATAATTACACTGACAGCAGCCACAAACCCCCGGTTACAGTCACACTAAAATTGCCATGGTGCCACATGGAGAAGAATGTGGGACCTGCAGAACTCTTGCCACAAAGCCCAGCCTGCAAGGGGAGTTAGGGAGGAGCACCCCAGCACCATGCCTGCTCTCCAGGACTCTCCTTGCTCTGCTGCTACAGGCTTTTCCCCTGGCAGAGGGGAAGTCCTCCCAGAGGAGACACACACAAGAATCTGCTGCTGCCATGGCTCAATTATCACAGCTCCTGCTCAATCCCCTTCCCTGTCTGGTGCCCTGGACATCCCTGTGGAGTGGCCTCCAAGCAGCCGTGCCCTGTGTCCACCTGGCCACGGCCAGCAAGAATGCTGAAATGTGGATCAGCCATAGTAGCTCCATGGCCCACAACAACCAGCTGACCTGTGCAAAAGGGACATCTGGTGAACATGGCACTGAATTATCCCTTGGGAGATTCAATTCTGAGATCTACAAACAGTTTCCCAAAGGTCCGAGGCAAACTAACTCAGCAGCCCCTCCAGTAAAAGCACAGGGTGGCCCCAAGAGCCTCATTCATGGCTGCTCAGAGCCATGGTCTGCCTGCTCTGCATGTGCACACACCACACTGAGCACACAGGAGCCCTCAGTGCTGCAGCCACACAAAGAAATGAACTTTTTTTTTCTGTTTGAACATTTAAACAGGCAACAATGCCCACAAAGTGTATTGTGTGTAGCCACTCCTTAGAGTAGCAAAAGATAAATAATACTTTCA